>NC_048893.1:179587220-179789627 GCF_011077185.1 Oxyura jamaicensis
TCCCTTCCCTTCCCTTCCCTTCCCTTCCCTTCCCTTCCCTTCCCTTCCCTTCCCTTCCCTTTTTCCTTAAGGGATAGCTAAAGTGCTTTTCCTCTCTGCTGGCTGTCATTTTGAAACAAAATCAACTCATTTTGAATTTGTAAAAAAAATGCCAGCTACTGATTAATCACACATTATTCACATTTTTATTCAGCTGTTTGACCCAGATGGGCTCTACCACATTTGGTCAGCACTCAATACAAGTGAATACAGTGAAGCTCTCTATGACACTGATTTTGGATGACCATGAATAAAATAATGAACTTATGTCTCCTAAACTGAGTATGTAGCTACTCTGAAAGAATCCAACCTTATTTTCATTCTAGGCATAGTATGGATATCTCAGACCACTTAACATTTGTAAATCAGTGAGAAGATCCATTTAAAAACTGAACTAGATGCACGTTTTTGGCTGCAATCTCTGTAATGAGACACCAAGCTGCATTTCAATGTGACAAATTGGTTTCATTCAAGATAATTATCTACACAGGGCTGAGACAACTCTGAAAAGGAACTAACCTTTTTTAAACGAAAAGTTCTGACTGTGATATGAAAACACTCCTAAAGAAAGGGATGATTTCTCTACATCTGCTTTCTTGTCCTATGCTTTGAGTGAACCTCCTTTTCTCTCTCTCTCAGTTTTTGCAGTGAGAAGTATTCAGTGTTGAGAGGTTTTTGAAGGGTGTTTGTGAGACAAGAGGTAATGGTTGGTATGTTTATATCTGCCATTTTAGGCTTTCCTTTTGGTCAGCAAAGGGAATACATGAGTTCAGCCTAAAGTAGATAGCTAAAAGCTTCTGATCATTGTGCATGCCCTCGGAGTGCCTGTGTTTCATTGCTGGTAGAACAGGCAGACCAGGGTTCTCTGAAGTAGGTACTCAGTGTACAAGGTAAATGAGAAAAGATTTACACCACACCTTTTCGTGATGGAAACTAGTATTTTTTTTATCACCCAACACTATTTTTTGTGTTTCTAAGCCCTCTTATGACCTCTGGCATTGCAGCTTCAGTAAACATCCAGCTAGCTTTTATGCTGCTCACAACATCGCCACTTCCCATGCAGGTCCCAGTTAGCGCTCGAGCTGATGAAGTGGGGGGGAGCATATTATTAGGGGTAACTGCTTTTTTGAGACCCTTTGCTGTGGAGAGATAAGCATTCTTCTATGGATTCCTCTCTTTTTCCTGTCTAAGCTGAGAAAGCAAGATGACCAGCCACAGCAGAGAAAAACAGTATTTTTTTTTTCCTTTTTTTTCTTTTTTTCTTTTTTTCCCCACCCTTCGTAAGAGAAGAAAAGGGAGAGGGAAAGTTCTTGCTACAGTTGCATTTTTTTTTTCACTGTGCTGCTTTCCTGAAAAGGTTAATTTTCTAGGGACGTGTGGCTTTCTCAGTAAGCAAAATGAATACAATTTTTCATTGTCATGAAGATGAAGATATCTTGAAGATAGTAGAAATACATGGTCAAGACCTCCTAGTTTTTACTGTACTATAGCCCAGTTACTAAAAGCAGAGCTTAAGATGTTATCAAGGTGACAAACGATGTAACTAATCTCAACCAGTTAGCAGGGTGAAAAACCGGTACATTATGGCCCACTGTGGCATACCTGTGCTATATTTCAGATGTTCCTGGGTGTTAGCAGACTTGGCTTGCTTTATCTGTCCCTTCTTTTCAGATAGCCTGCTGGTTGCTCTGGGCTGCTGGCTTGGCTGCAGCATCCTTCCTAGAAGGGTCCCAATGCCAGTTACCACAGGAGCAGCTAAGACTTGTGAGCTGTCCTAACACAAGCCACACATCTAATGCCACAACAGACACCACCCTACTCCTAGCAGTGTTGGAGGAGACTCTTTATCACTTAGTTGTTCAAGGCCAGGCAGCTGCCCCATTTAAAGGCTGGCCATGAGCAGAGGCAGCTGTACCCCTGGAAGTGGGGTAAAGGTGGTGATGCACTCAGGCCTTCATCTGGATGCTGCATAGGAAAGAAGGAGAAGCCAAAACTCTCCCTTTCAGCAGCAAACTGCTAGGTAGCCTCAGCCGTGGTATTTAATTTCACCTCCAAATTTCAATGCTGAAATCAATCGGATTCTGATGCAAGAGTTGTTCTCCAAATTCTACTGCTAATTCTATCTACCAGAATTAAATGGAATTACCAGGTCTTGATTCTCTGCAATGTGCAATACAAATTTAAAGTTACTTTATTCAATATCAAAGTACCCCTTGGACAAAGGAGACTATCTTTGTCAGAGAAGTGCTGGATAAAACTAGTATCAACCTCACTAACTCCTTCCCAGGAGTTAGTTCCAATACTTACAGGAGTTTCTAGCCAGATTGCAGTCTTAGACCAGCTTATTATTACATGACCTGGCAAACAATTCACTGATGTGTTTGCATATGTCATTACAATACATAGAAGCAGTTGGTACAAGCTATTCATTCATTTAAGACCTCTCTAGTCAAAGTATGTGCATCCAGAGCTGTGGCTCAACTACACCTTAAAGCACTGCCATCTTCTCCACCTCTTGCCTTTGCCCCACCAGGCAGTTCTCTGCAGTACAGTTGTGCTGACAGGGCTATTTGTGAGGGTGTGCTGTCGATATGATAAGATGCAATTTTAAAGCAAGTTCAAAAAGATAAATCTTTATGCAGTTGCCTGTCCAGTCCACTAGCATAAGCTCAAGGGAGAGGGTGAACCTCCAGCTGCAGGGAAGGGAGCACCTTAGGCTGAACATGTTTGACTTGTGAAGTTCTTTGGTCAGTAACCCCACTGGATGTTCTGAGGCAAAGCCACCATTGTCTTTTGATTGTAGAAATACTGAGTGAGGCACCAGGGTTTAAGTCATAAAACCTGTGAAAGGGACACTAAAAGCCCACAGAAGCAGAGATGCTTTCAGGAAATGAATTCCCATGATGGATTTGTGTTGCTTTGATCACTTGGTTCATGCAGTCTCCTTTGTAAATTATTAATAAATTTCAATGTTAATTTATTCTGATATAAGAAGATAGAGACTTTGGACTTCATTTTGGTAGATGATATCCTAAGAATATTTGGATGACAAACGAAGAATTTCAGTATCTTGCTCTGTAATATGAAAGTTGTATAAATACTAAACTGCCTGTTTTGAGTGGTCTTTTAAAATGAAAATAAGAGGCTGTCACAAGTATTAGTGACCACTATATACTAAATATTTTATTACTCAGCTTTTTTTTTCTGAAAGCAGGTCTTATCATCTTATTACCACGCTACTACTGAAGGACGAGATATTCTTTGTCAGGGTCTTTTTTTTCTTTTTTTTTTTCTTCTTTTTATTTTATTTTATTTTTTTTTTCTTTTTTTTTGTTTTGTTTTCATACCTGTGGCAAATCAGCATGAAATCCATGACAGGCAGAAGATTTGGGCCAAATAATTTAAAGGTATACACAGTGACATATTTGACATATCTAATTTTGTTGCACAGAATAGTTTTACAAAACAGCGAAAACTGAAAGCAGGATTTCAGGTGCCAGCCCAACAAATGGTAATCCCAAAGTGATTTGAAACCTTAAGACATGGCACAGTATTCCAGATTGGCATTTTGTTAAATTCTATGTCACCGTACCCCCATCAAAAGATATCGACACATATTCAGAAGACATTTCTTGATGTAAATCTGTTTAGGACCCCTTTATATTGCACTTAGTATCCTATTAAAAAGATACCTTGACAGTCTTTAATACGCCTCTTTCTCCTTACATATCTGAGCAAAAAGGAGCTCTGTTTCATGCCCTGAAGATACAAAATCGATTTTAAAAAATCATCATGGATATTCGAGGCCTCAGCTTCAAAGATCTGTCCTGGTTTCCATTAGCTATGTGTCTGCATTTTATGTCATCCCCACACTGAAAAGATCAGAGGATATCTGAGGCAGCCTGTGAATTTGAAACGTTTCTCACACTGAACTACTTCTCCAGTAGTTTTAACAGAAATTTTAAAACTGGGCAACAAAGCGTTACTGAGAATGTGTACAGGATCGCACTTTGAGTAGTCATGGTACTGTAATTTCCCTAACAGAAGCTGGCAACTTCCCACCCTGGGGAAGTGTTGACAACCTTCATCAGTGGTGAGCCCATTTCTTCCTTGCTAGCCCATAACTAACTTCACTTCACTTCAGTGACAGGTTTCTCATCTCTATTAGAAACACAGTTGATGAGAGCAGTTATACTGAAGATTAAAATGTTCTACATTTCTACAAGGTAGAAGACCCTTATTTTTTCTCACCTGACATTAGAGACATCAAAAAGAAATGTAGAAAGAGAAATCAGTTGGTGTGCTCTTTAT
This sequence comes from Oxyura jamaicensis, assembly GCF_011077185.1. Taxonomy (NCBI): domain Eukaryota; kingdom Metazoa; phylum Chordata; class Aves; order Anseriformes; family Anatidae; genus Oxyura; species Oxyura jamaicensis. The sequence continues at coordinate 179,591,571 of NC_048893.1, forward strand.
TTTTTATCACTAGATTCCTGTGGCTCATTTTTTGTTGCCAGCAGGTAAAAAATAACAAGATGGAGGTATTGTAGTCTTGCCAAAGGTTTCTTATCTGCTCAGCTGGAAGATTTGTTAAATGATAAGACTGAAGGGAATTTATTAATTTATTCATACACTGTATGAATATGATTAACTGATTTTTCCTTCTCACCAGCTGTTTCTCATAACCCTGAAAAAAACTTTTGAAAATGCAGCTTTGAGTGCCAAAGGGTTGGGGAATATCAGTTTAATTAAACATCTTTAAAAGTCTTAGGATTCTGTTTCCACTTACACTGATTTCCCTACCATGGCTTATCAACCTAAATGCAAAGATCTTTCTTTACTTAGCAGTGAGCAATACTACCATCACTTTCCTGCTTTCTCTTGTAGAGATCTCTACACAAGGTTAGCAGTATACACTGTAAGCTTTCCTTGTGAAGTCAATGCAATGATGGGGTTAGAGAACACCTGGAAGCACATTCAGTCCTGGCAAAGTCAACGGGCGAGTTTAAAGCTCAGCATGTATGTAGGACTGACTTAGCCTTTTTGCATAAAGTGGCAGAATTATGCATGGCATTCTGCAAATCTGGCTCCCAGGCCTATCCTGAAGATACTAGAGTGATTTCTGATCTATGTTTATTAATATCTAAAGTGTGGGAGGCAAATGGGTGGGGACAGGCTCCTTTCATCAGTGTGCAGTGAGGGGCAGTGGCCAAAAACAGGAACAAAGGTAGTTCCACACAAGCATGAGTAAGAACTTCCTTACAGTGAGGGTCACAGAGCACTGGAACAGGCTGCCCAGAGAGGTTGTAGAGTCTCCTTCTCTGGAGATATTCAAGAACCTGCCTGGATGCTTTCCTGTTCAACCTACTGTAGGGAACCTGCTTTTAGCAGCAGGCTTGGACTTGATGATCTCCAGAGGTCCCTTCCAACCTCTGTGATTCTGTGATTTATCTTTTTTTTTAATTTCAGTTATCAAACCCAAAGTGACTGTAATTCCTCCTGCTAGAATACACTGATGATACGTCAACATTTCCTTTCTATTTGCTGCATTTTGTTACGAACGGGCATAAGGTTTAAAAACTTATGAAGGTAGACTGACAGAGTATGAAGGAGTCATCTGCTTAGTGTTTCAACCACCCTGTGCTCCAGAGAGATCTCAGATCTAGTTCTTAGTGAGCCCATATAGGATTTACTTTCACTGCCCATGTAGTTTCAGAAATTATAACCCCTTAATAAAGCCCTCAGGGACATTGATAACAAAATTAGATGATTCTCTATTTAGAAAGGAGTTTATTGATTCAGGAAGATGAAATCAACATTGTTTCCTGGATTGAAGGCATCCAACAAAATAGGAATGTGCATTTTGATTTATTCCCATGCTTATAAAGGGTAAAACTGCACCCCAAAGTGAGCAAGGCATGCTTTCTCAGCAGACAACCCATGAGTTAAAAGAAACAGATACAAAAATGCACTTCAGGTTCTGTGAAAGAGATGAAATTACTTCACCCTTTGTGGCTGGAATCACGCAGAACAAGGTACGTGGCATTTAAAGAAGCAGGTCACAGCAAACAGCTCCGTTTTGCAGGTGTACTCATTGATTCTTTGAACAGGATTATTTGGCCTCTTTCTGTAAAAGATCCACCAACTTTTACTACAGATGAACCTTACTTGTTTATTGTATTCTATCTGTGAATTTATATTTCATTAAGCTACAAATCATCTTTTTTCCAAAGCACATGAGACTCTACTTCTGTTAGCAGGAAAATGGACAAATACTTGCTATACAGACCTGATTCTATAATTAACCACTCCCTGAGGATTTAACAGAAAAGTGCTGCTGCTTTACCTGACATTACTATGGCTTCATTAATTTTACAGAATATATCAGAGTACTTTACTCTAATGTATTGTCAAAGATAATTATAGTGTAGTCATACTCTAGAAACCAGATATGTAAAAATGCCACCTTACTCAACAAATCACTTCCCTGGTGCTTGCACTCAGATCTTTTGTGGCAGAAATACTCTTTTTTTTTGGTGTTTCAGTTCTGCAAGTCTTATATGCATATGCATATAACCCTCATATGCATAATAGGGTTAAAATTGATTGTAGAGAATCCCTTAGGGGAAATCTCAACAAGGTAATCACCAAACCTGGGGTCTTAGAGTTCCGTACAAATTAAAATAAATAAATAAGTAAATAAAATATATAAAATAAAGCACAGTTGAAAGATCTTAGTTAGGGCTGAGAAATCTTAAATGAATTCACAGCTTGACATCTTCTAGGCATTGAAGCAGACATAAGGAGAAGAGAAGATAGGCTGGGTTTTAGAAGGCAGGCAGGCTTTCCAGGGCTGGCAGAACACATCACTTATTGATAAAGGGAGTGTGTTCAGTCTGGAAGTAACCAAGAAACAACACACATGGAACCCTGGAATGTCATTTTACATCACTTTTCATTTTGAAAAAGATGCTGTGAAATTAAGCCATAGCTGTTCAGTGTTACATTTTCTGATGCAAGAGCCTTGTTTTGGCAAGGCTACTCTCTTAATTATGTTGTTTCATTTCTTTATTAGTTCACATAACCTTATAATTTTCAGTGTGTCATCTAGTTAAGCATGGATATAATTCAGTTATCCTTATTAGGTTTACAAGCCAATCGCAACTTAAATATTAAAAGATATGAAAGTTCAGTTTTATAACAAAAAGTGATTATGCAGTAATTTATAAATCGGTTTCCCCCTTCTAAAAAGTCTTGTGTTGGACGATTTCTCATGAGGCAATAAACATCATCACCTCAGGTGACATTTCTACTCAGTTTATGTTCTCCAGACCTGTCACAAAGAGCCATTACTGAGTCTTCCTGTGCCTGTTAGCTTCAGAAAGCTTATACAGAAGAGAAAGCAGAACCTCTTCTCACTTGTGTCTTTCAAGATGAGTATTTCCCTAAATTGCAATGCAAGAACAACACTACTGTGCTAGACCCAGTGGCCTACTAAGACTTGAGACAGGTGAAGAAGTCCTGTTCACCAGGTGAAAGCCTGTACCACCTCTTCTTACTTGCACTGATTCAGAGTGCACCTGTAGCTGCTGCTAAGGTCCAGGTTGAATTCTGTTGCTACTCAGCAGCCGCTGAGAAAGTGGCCTCTGTGCTTTGTAGCATGTTTGGTTTTCCCTGCATTGGTGCCAATATATCTAAAATAATGTTTCTGTGCAAACCCCAAAACAACTCAGTTTTGAGGCGCTTATTTACTAGATGCCTAAGTGACCCCTGAGCCCAATTGGGAACTATAAACTAAGTAATTTCTCACGTCCTTACCACATAAAACCCTACACGAAATGAAGTGTGAGCAAAAGCATTCTTTTTAAAAACGGGGAGAAAACAGGTGTATCTTTTTATGTACTACCCTAACCCTCTTCAAAATTACCCACCAAATGACATGCTTCAGTTCAGTTCCCTACTACACCTCATGCAGGACTGCAAAACAAGACTAACTGTACCTTGGACTGATGAATTGCCTGTTGATCAGTTGCCATTGTTCTACGTTACTCAGGAAGTAGCTGGGATGGATCTTCTTTTCCAGAAGACTAAAGTCAATGTAGATTTCCTAGAGAGCCATCAGAGACCAGTAGAGAACTGAAACACTCTTTTTGGGGCAGCAACAGGAGATGTGAATGTAGCTTCTGGAGTATTCCTCCTTTGTAAGCATGCTACAGAAAGGGTCCTGCTTTAACATAGCTCTTGGACTCTTCCTGTACAACACCCCTGCAGAAGTCATCCTGCAGGGATGCCTTCATGTTGGGAACAGCAGTTAGTGTCAATTGTTTAGGGTTCTTTTCCTCAGTAGTGGGTGTTTGATGAAATGTTGCTAGAGACAGAAAGTAAAAAATACACCTGTATTTGCACTTCAAAAACAGTTTCAGTGAACACTTATAGTGATAGTTCCATAAAATAAGACTGTGAAAATATTATTTTCAGACTTTAGCATTTTTATTAAACAATCCTTATTTTTCCCTAAATATTGCAGCAAACTCAAAAACATACCTGCTGCAAATATTGAAAATCATCTCTATCAGCTAAAATCATTGATGTTTTTGTGCTTGTCTACAAAGTCCCAGAATGTGAGTAGTGTCTGCCTTATCTTTTGCTATATATTCCAGTATGGGCCCCAGGGAGTATTCTCTGATGCATAGGGTCCCACTTGCAGTGCATACACCTCTGGGATATCTGTCCTCGATGTGGAAAGTATACTTTGGAGAAAATCTCTGCTGTAGCGAAGCAATGATTTAACTGCAGGAGGATGTAGCTGACTGCATAAACAAGAGTACCGAATTTGCAAAGTTGAGCATATCGCAGTTCTTTGTGAAATAACCTCCTTGTGTAGTGAAGTCCTTAGACTAACCCAATGCTGCCATCTTTATAGCAGTCACAGAAAATAATTACTGCACTGCTTGCCATAAATTTTTAAATTATTATTGCCTATTATTTTATAGCAATAGATGTATATTTAATGCTGCAAAATGCATCCAGAAGGGCAGTCCTTCTTTCTTACTCTCTGTATTTTTTTGGTATCAGGTTTAATTCCCAGAGCTTAAGGGGTACCAAATATTTGATTACAATTTTACTTCTGGTTAGTTTTAGAAAGGTGAACCTGCCTCTAGAAAGGTGAACACATCTTTTAAATGACAGCCATACTTTAACTGTATGCCTCTCAGCAGCCCATTTCTATCTGGGTTATTCTGCTAAAACATCCACTATTCCACAATCCTATTTACCTTCATCCACCCAAAGGAACTTCCATAGGACTTATATGAGAGAATGTGAAAGAAGAACTGGGTCACACCAAGTAGTCCACTGAGTCTAGTATCTCATCTCCAGCAGTGACAGTTGGCAGCTACTTAGGGGAGAATATAAAATCAGAACAAGTAGATATGATTTCCTCTAATACTCTCCTAGCCTCCATCCATTTTCAGGTCACAGACCTCCTGAGCCAGACCTTGTTTGAATTTATTTAGAAACTTTTGATGAGCAAACTTTTAACATCTACATTCTTTGTCAACTACCATTTGCATGAAGAACCAACTTCTCTGCTTTGTTTTTTATCTTGATCTCACTAACTCCATTTGCTGCTCCCTCATCCTTGCATTGCAAAATAGGATTAACAATTGATCCCCATCCAGTCTCTCCATGCACAAGCAATTTTATACACCTCTGTCATATCTCCTAGCTTTTTCTTTTTTCAGCCTGGAGAGTCTTAGCTGCTTCTATAAATGCCATTCCATACCTTTGAATATCCTGTCTTCTTCCCGTCCTACTACAACCTTTTTGGGACGATGGAACAGAACTGCACACAGTTTTCATGATACAGATAAAACATGGATTTCTACAGTAGTTTGAGGTTGTCCACCATTTCTTTCTGATTTCCTTGTTTACTTGACCACAGCTGAGAACTAAGCCATCATTTTCATGGGCCTGTCCACTATAACCCCATGAGCTCGCTCGTGAGTGGGGATGATCATCTCAGAACCCATTGATTCAAATGTCAGTTTAGGATTTATTTATTTAGTTATTTTTATTTTGAAGAATATCCCTTTATATTTACCTACAGTGAATTTCATCTGCTATTTTATTATCTAGTTACTCACTCTTTTCAGATGTCCATTTTTCTTCATTGTTAACTTCATCCTTACATGCCTGAGTGACTTAGTTTCAACAGTAAATATCACAGTAGACTGCTACCAAACCCCTCTTCTAGCTCATTCACAAATATGTCAAAAAGCAAAAAGATTCCATGCTTATCCTTCCCTCCAGTCTGAAAAACTCCCCAGGCTTGTTTCCTATCCTCCTTAACATTTATTTATCCATGAAAACACTGTTTTCCTTCCTCCATGGCTGCTTGGTTTCCTAATTGACCTTTGGCAGTGGGCTTAGTCAAAAGGCTTTTGGAAATCCAAGCAGATAGGAAGATCTTGATCACCTCTGCCTGCATTCCTTTTCACCCCCTCAAATAACTTGTTCATAATGCAGGATTTCTCTTCACAAAAGCTACACTGATTCTCAAAAAGACCAGTTTTATCCAGATGTCTGCTAATTCTAATCTTTGTTATAACTTCAATTAATTTGCTTGGTATAGACATGGATATTAGGGACCTCAAGTTCCTCAGAGCTCCCATGGAGTCCTTTTTAAAATTAGCATCACAGCAATTTGCCACCCTTCATTCTTCTGGTATCAGAACAACACAGCACAGCTGCTTCCCAGACTACTCTGATTTATTTATTCATAGAAATGTAACAAGCAGAGAGAATAAGATTAAAACAAGCAGAGCCTTTATCCTTGCCCTTTCTTGGTAATTCAGTTGATTTTTTCTAAAATTGAGGTTCCTCTAAGACCTGCCCAAGAAAAGCATCATGTCATTTCACCTTTGTTGGTGTCTCTGATGGTTATCCTGCAAGCAGTTGCTGAGTGTTGCTAAAGTTACCTCTTTCCCTTTCCCCTTCCCTTTCCCATTCCTTTTCCCTTTCCTCTTCCCTTTCTTCTTCCCCTTCTCTTTCCCTTTCATTTTTTTTTTTTTTTTTCAGGAAAATGTTTAAAATTCTTTAGTACTCTTGGTTAATAGGTTTTCGGTCTTGGTAACACCACTGTATAACTTGTGTTGGAGCCTTGATGTTTCTATTTCACAGATTCTAGCTGGCTGTTTTCTCAGAGTTTCTTTTTATTTTCCCTTGGGATGTTCCTCATTCAGACTGTTGCTCTTCCTACCTACAACAGCCAATTACCAAACCAAGCCTGTATTTTGATGCTCTGTGTTATAGCTGTACTTGCACTCTATACATAGCTTGGCAACATATCTGTAATATCACATTTATTCTCAATGAACTCAATCTCATCCTGAGACAAAATTCTGCAAAGGAACTTCAGGTAGTTTGAAGAGACAGGGCTGGTCTCCCCAGCACAGGCCATAACCAGGTCCAGGAGATGCAGTCTGAGCTTAGGACAGCAGAGGATCAAAAGGTAGCAGAGTGCAATATTCCCATGACACTGGTGTCCTGGGTTCTTAATAGGATGAATGAGATGCAGTGGGTTTATCAAGGCCAAGAGCAGCTCCTGTTTGCCTTGAAGAAGGAGTAGATCCCTCCACTGCTGTAAATGTCTATTCAATTTGATAGAGATCTTTCAGTAGATGTTGAGAGCCCGTACTTGCGCAGGCCCTTCCCAGCTCCCACACATTGCTTTCAATGTAACATGGCACATTAACAGCAAGTGCAGGTCTGGAAGCAAAGGTTTTCTCAGCTTCCCACTTTTTGCTCAGTCCACTTGGCAGTAACAAAGCTGACGATAATTTGTCTTCAGTTATGTCTTAGTAACTCAGTGCACTGGGCATGCTCATAGTTGTTTTTCCCTGTGTAATTATCAGAAGCTTCAATATGCAACCTTTAATTCACTGGCAGTGCTGCTGATTGCATTTTAATGAATAACAGGCTTGCAGGTGAGTGCACAGCTTTAAGCATCCACAAAGATATTAAACTAAACCACAATCTACATTAAACAATAAAAAAAATAACCAGGGAAGAGATTAATATTCAAAACATTTTTAAAAATAAGTATGTGAGGGTGCTCATAGAGCCACCCTTCGCAAGTGGCCTGAATAACAGCACCTGGTAAGACAAAGTGTGAGCATAATTTGTGTGTGTGTGTGTGTGTGTACTGAATACCTGAAACTGTCTGGGGCTGGTGGAGGGAGGTACCTTACTTCTCCTGCAGGAGGTGTGGTTTATCTGATCCATTACTGATATTGATCTGGAAGGTATTGTGGTAAAGTATCAGTAAACTGCTTCAATCCTTATCTGGTTTAAATTAGGAGAACTAAACAGTTTTCCCCTGCTATGTGCGTAGGTACTTGGATGGTGACACAAAAGGAATCCTTCCACTGGAAATCACTGCTTTGTTGATAAGGCTTGTAATTTTCAACTGTCTAATGGCTAATTTCCAGTTTAGAAAAGAATTAAACTTGCTCCAGCAAGCAGGCATTGATAAAAAGAGCTGTAGAATTAATAGGTTTATAAAAAGCAATCCTCAAGCTTTGTCTGCACTAGTATTTTCAGCTGTCATGGAAAAAAGATAAATCTTTGATCCCTGTTTGGTTGGTCTTGGTACGTCCAGAAAAGGGAGATGAAAAACAATGAGTTACAGCTCATCCGTGATAGTTTAGCAACAGTGCCTTCAGAGAGCAGATGCGTGTGAGAGTCTCCTGTCCTTGCATGAGCCTCCACAGCACCAAGACCTGAACTGCTCACTCTGGACTCCTTTGACTGTCAAAAATCAGTTCTAAGTCATGAAATGCCTCATCAGAAAAATAGTTACCTGAAGCAGGTCAGATGCTTTGCATCTTTGAAAGTTCTGTTCCATTAACCAGTTCTCTCTATTAATTGTCATGGGTGTCTGGAGTAGCTGCTTCAGGAGTGGATGCCTACCTCGTAGGTACTTAAGGTGGGATTCTGCTTTCAGATAAGAGATCTACATCTAGGCATTTACAAAAAATTTCAGTGCTTTTCCACCCATTCCAGCTGCTCAAAATCTGTTTAATGCCATTGATGAAGCCTGGAGAGTTACTCAGCTGACCTTATGCAGGAGTGTTTATGTTTAGATGGATATATCCATTGTATGTATTTACATGTCTCCCTTTCAGTAGGAGATGCTTAATCTCTCTAGATTGTCTAGCGGTTAGTAACAAAAACAATAAAAAATCAACATAACAATAAGATAATGAAAAGTGAAATATTTCAAAGTCTTAATGATAGTGCATGTCCCCATCTTAAGCATCTTTTTATATTGTAAAGTTTTGTGACATTTTATCAGCTGATATATAAAAGAGATGGGAACATAGCATTGAGTGTATGCTTCACACAGCTTTTGTTTGCTGTGTTAGACAGAGGCTGAGAGACACAAAGCATATCAAACTGAATATTCAAAGAGCCAGAGATCCTTGTAGGTGGGACCCTGGCCAAGTATTCAAAATACTGAAGTCCAATTCACATATTTGCTGTATGCCTTTAATATGACTTGGGCAAAGTCATTTAACTTCCCGCTTGAAGGACCTAATCCGTCATCTGCAAAAGAGTTCTGTTTTTCTTTATTTTCTTTCTGTGTTTGCACTGAGCATTCTCTGGGACAGGGATTGCCCAGTACACCTGCATTCCAATTTCTTTCAGGCTGCAAGTACAATAAAATAAATAAATAGCAAAACTAAAAGAATGTTTCATGGATGAGGCCGGCAAACTAGAAACAGAGGCAAGGATAGCTCCCTTGAAATGCTTTGCAAAGATATGTGGCATATCTTATGGTAGGTCTGACCATTGCTTCTGAAAGCCGGTTATTTACATTGCCAAGCACTGTGGCTCAGCAGAGTATACATGATGCCTGCACAGTCTGATTGCAGTAGGAGGGATCTCGAACACTATGAAAACTCTGCCTTCTGAAATGCATGAGCAGGGAAACAGCTACTGCAAAAACAATGCTTTGGTAAAGGCTTTCAGTTAAAATGCAGTGACAGACCCACATTTCTCTTCCGTTTACATAAATATATTAATGTCTAAGATTCACTCTGATGTAACTACACTGGTATGACACACTGATATATCCCAAAATATACTGTGAAATATTCCAAAAATCCTTTCAAGAAGATTTTGCTTTTGTTACTATTTCAAATAATTTTCATGAATTTAAATTTATCTATTTCTTTTAAGAAGTAGATTTGCAAATCATTGCAAAGGATACTGTAGTTGACTACTGAGAAAGCAAAGTGGCCAACCACATCCACATATTTGAAAACACAATTCTGAGTCCTCTAAAAATAAATTAACCTTTTTTTATTTATTTTTTTTATTTTTTATTTTTCCTGAACAATGCAGTCAGGCTTCAGATGTAGTATTTCATGCCCTATTAACTTTTCCTTTATGGACACACAAACATTTCCTATTTTAGGTAGACTTCTGTTAAAACCTTTGTGCTTAAAACTAAGGAAAGCAAAAGACATTGATTCTGCATTCGGCTCTTTCACTGAGCATGGCATCTTGTGGTAAGGCAAATGTCTCTGGGTTGACAAAATGCCTTGAAGTATTTATTTTTCAGTCACTCTGGTTGAGTAGAATTTTCTCCATCAGACCAGGACCAGAATGTAGGTCCAGAATTTACTGCAGCAAATAAATCTAACACCAGCTGAAGTGATGGGATGAAGACTTGAGTTTGTGATTCTACAGAACACATGGCCCTTCTATGATTTTCATACTTTTTTTTCAGTCATTTAATAGCAATTTCAGCAAATATTCTTCCTGAATAAAAGCTAAGGTGCGTACTATGCTCTGGCACTGCCATGCTTAAAGGTTGCATGCCACTGGCTGGGGGTCTAAGTGTGTTCAGTGGCCCGAAGTGAGGTTACGTGTAGGACTGTTAAACATTCACAGCAGAAGGCACTGATTCATTTCTTAAAGATCTCAGGAATGCTTTTTTTTTTTTTTTTTTTTTTTTTTTACTTTCAACTCACCATTCTCATCTTCAAGTCTAGACTAAGGAGCTGCACAGAAAGAAATGAGATTAAAAATATTTGCAATAAAGCAAAGCAAAAAGAGAGAATCAGCTAAGACTTTCAAGAAAAAGGTGTATGTAAAAAAAGCCAATAGAAATGCAGTTGGAAGTGATCAAAGGACAAATGAAAACTATAATGCGTTTTAATGAAGGCCACTTCCTGCCTGAAAAAGGCTGCCATAAAGGAAAACATTCAGAAGTCAGTGAGGAGACTGAATTTGCACAAGAAGAGTTTTATCTCTGATTCTAAAAAGGTTATATCTGTAACAAGAAAGAAAAAGAAGAATATTTAGGAAGTAAAGGAGACTTAATAAAAGACCTGTTAATTGCAAACCAACCATGGACTCCTGGAAAATATAAACGTAAAATAGTCAGTGGATTCAGATCATGTGGTGACTGTGATACTAACGTAGAAACATGGGGTTTGATTGGGAGTAGCCACATTGCCAGTTCCTGAAGAGCCCAAGAGAGTTGAGGTGGTGCCTGGGAGAAGCCATCAATATCAAGTAGCTTCAGCAATGTCCCAGAGCTGGAGGAAGACCAGGATAGGTCTGTGAAAGGAAAGCAGAAGATACAGTGGACCATACTGTAGATATTACACATCCAGACAACAGTCTTTCTCTCCCAGCTGTGTTTTTTCCCCAGTATCACACGGCTCAATGCACTGGCCAGGCCCCTCCACTGCTCTTAGGCCTTAGCTCTGTCTCAGACAGGCAAATCACAGAATCATTAGGGTTGGAAAACACCTCCAAGATCATCTGGTCCAACCTATTACCAATGTCACCCACTAAACCATGTCCCTAAGCACCACATCCAACCTTTCCTTGAACACCCCCAGGGACGGTGACTCCACCACCTCCCTGGGCAACCTGTCCCAGTGCCTGACTGCTCTTTCTGAGAAGAAATGTCTCCGCATTTCCAACGTAAACCTGCCCTGATGCAACTTGAGTCCATTCCCTCTAGTCCTATCACTACTTGCATGTGAGAAAAGGTCGACCCCCAGCTCCCCACAGCCTCCTTTTGGGTAGCTGTGGAGAGCAATGAGGTCTCCCCTGAGCCTCCTCTTCTCCAGACTAAACACTCCCAGTTCCCTCAGCCACTTCTCATAAGACTTGTGTTCCAGGCCCTTCACCTGCTTTGTAGCCCTTCTCTGGACACGCTCCAGGACCTTGATGTACTTCTTGTAGTGAGGGGCCCAAAGCTGAACACAGCACTTGAGGTGTGGCCTCACCAGTGCTAAGTACAGAGGAACAATCACCTCCCTGCTCCTGCTGGCTACACTATTCCTGATACAAGCCAAATGAGGGAGAAGAAAAAGCAAATGAGGTAACAGCAGTAGATCTACAGATGTAGCATACAGCTCTGACAATTTGCACCAATATAATTACATTTTAACAATGCACTTCACTGAGTCACTTATGAAATATTATTCTCATAATTGTCTGAATAGCTACTTTGATTTGGATGAAAACTCCCTGAATTGTAAACAAAGGGTAATGATAAACATTAATGTATCAAGTTGGTGCTTGGTGGCTTACTGCTGAGATTGGTATTACATCCAAGGTTATTTAACATTTTACTTAATGATCTGGAAGAGGGAGTAAACAGCGTATTAAAAGAAATCTCAAGGGCAAGCAAAACTGGAACAAGTTGAGTACAGTGGAGGCAAAGAACTAGTGAAAAGATGCTAAGGGAACAGATGGCTTGGGGTTAATGGGATGGACCAGGGCTCAGTTTTCTGACTATGCTATGCACATCTTCCCTCTGCCCAGGCTTTCGAAGTTTCTAATTGATTTTGGATTCTCAGAGATGCTTTGGAGGATAGGGGTAACATTTTCTCTGTACCTTGTATATCCACAGGTTAAACCCCTGATAACTGTGTTTACTTCCTCCAGTCCTGTTTAGATTTGACTCAAATATTGAGTCTAACACGGAGAGGGCCCCAGGCAACCTCTTTCGTGACCTTACAGCACTGCTGGCAAACAGATAACAACGATTTGTGAAAAGTATGGGAAGAACAACAACAACAAAAAAAAGGAATTTCAAACTGGAAAAAGGTGAGACACTGCATGCACTGCATGTAGGCAAGCTCAGATGAGACAGATTCCCAGCAGTACCACAAAACCAGGGCAACAGCATAACAAGGTTCAGTGTGTTGAGGAACAAAAAATGATTAAATGTAAGGTTGCTTCAGGTTATATGGCCATTTTGGGGATGTTTACACAAAGATATCTCCTTGCAAAGCTGAAATTCAGCAAAGGTTCTTCATGCCCATGGTGTGACTGGAGCTGCAACAGTGTGTGGGATGCTAAGTATCTTCCCAGAAACTATTGACAAATTCAGTAAAGAAAGACAGAAGTGATTTAGAGAATGAAGGAATTTTGTGGCATACACACAAACATGCAAATATATAGATGTGTGCATGAGAGTGAGGGAAAGCAAAATGAACTCCTTTGGCATCATCAACAAATGTTTGCAGGATGTCAGACAAATCTGTATTTCACACATATATTCTTTAGAAAGTCCACAGTCTCCACACATTTGTGTTGATGATGATCCAGGAGCTTGGTGGTAAATTTGAGGTTCTGACTACACATGAGAATGGGGGAAGGATAGAAACCTTCCCACCTCTCATATTACCTGTTTTACCCCGATGTGTCTGTGCACAGATCGGTGCCTGTATTCCTCCCAAGGACATGTTTCCTCTGCATGATGCAGAAGGCGAAGCTGCTCAAGGCAGCACAAGGTCACCTTCCTTTTTTTTTTTTTTTTTTTTTTTTTCCACTGGAATACTACAGAGTGGTCTGGGCAAGTCTCTGGGGTCACATAGTTTCTGAGTTTCTTCTCATGGCAGAAAACTGTGTTTTAGTACAACTTTAACAGTTGGGTTTTTATCATCTAGCTCCCCCGTGGATGAGGTGTCTTTGCTGAAGGCAGTCATTGTAGCATTGAGCTATACTGGCTCTGGGTGGGCTGCTCTGGGGACCCTCCAGAAACTGTGGACCTGGGACTCAGCACCCTCACACCAGCAAAAGAGATGGGCTCAGGGGAAGAGCAACTGATGTGGTTTACCTGGATTTGTGCAAAGCATTTGATATTTTCCCACACAACATTCTCATCTCTAAAATGGAGTGACATGGATTTGATAGGTGCACCATTCAGTGGGTAAGAAATGGGCTGGATGGTCACATACAAAGAGTTGCAGTCAGAGTTGTAATGTCCAGATGGAGACCAGCAATGAGTAGTGTTTCTCAGGAGTCTACTGGGACAGGTATTATTTAACATCTTTGTTGGTTACATGGACAGTGGGATTGAGTGCACCCTCAGCAAGTTTTCTGATGACACCAAGCTGTGTGGTGCAGTCAACACACTGGAGGAGAGGGATGCCATCCAGAGGGACCCAGGAAGGCTTGAGAGGTGGGCCTATGCAAACATCATGCAGTTCAACAAGTCCAAGTGCAAGGTCCTGCTTCTGGGCCAGATCAATCCCAAACATGAATACAGGGTGGGCAATGACTGAGTTGAGAACAGACCTGCAGAGAAGGACTTGGGAGTGTTGGTGGATGAAAAAATCAACATGAGCCAGCAATGTGGGCTTGCAACCCAGAAAGCCAACCGTGTCCTGGACTGCATCAAAAGCAGCATGGCCAGCAGGGTGAGAGAGGTGATTCTCCACTTCTCTGCTCTTGTGAGGCCCCACCTGGAGCACTGCGTTCTGCTCTGGGCCAGGCTGGATGGGCCTTTGGGCAACCTGGTCTGGTGGGAGGTGTCCCTGACCATGCCAGGGGGGTTGGAACTACACGATCCCTAAGGTCCCTTCCAACCCAAACCATTTTGTGTTTCTGTGATTCAGTGGTGACTTGTGGAAATTCGGCTCCTTGCTCTGATCCTGCTGTCTTCCCTTTTATTGTGTTTCTTTCACTTTCTCAAGAAGCACCACAGTGCTGCCATTGCTCAGGTATGCTCTTCCTTACTGATGTTCATAGGGGCTGTGTAGTCTGTACTATCTGGAGGCAAGGGAGGTTCTTACTGATGTTCTGAAAACTGTCATAAAAAGGCTTCTTTTGGTCCATAGCTTCTGCAAAATGATAGCCTTGACAAGTCCAAAAGCATGTTTCTTGAATATTTTTCTAATGACATGACTTTGCTACTGGATTTTGCAGGGGCTCAAAATAATCCTTAAATAATAAGGGTATTAATTAAAGTATTGAGATTCCATTCTGCAAAACCCCAAATCTTTGGGGACCTCCAGAAAACCAGAATGCAGTGGTGCAGAAGTCTAACTGTTCACATGCAGGAGTGGGGTGGGGTGCTATGAAAACAACATAGAAATTATCTTAAATAAGTTAGAAAATAATGTTATCAGAATTCATATTTCAGAATAATACCAGTACTATTGTAAGAGAAAGAAAAAATCATCTCTGAGGTGATCCCACCACATAAAGCCTGGCTTCTAGGAATTTATTTAAAACAGAAATGTATTAATGTGTATTCAAGAACATTTGGCAATGACAATTTCAGAGGAGGAAAACCATACCACGAAACAAAATGTTTGCTACTTATGACCTATTAAAATTCATAGACGTTTGTGTGCACTAAAGGAAATTGCTTTTGAAGTGATTACATAACAATTTCTTTACTGGACTTTAGCCCAGAGATAAAAATTATTCAGAAATTGACTATCAGATTATGGAAACAGATGTTTCATAGAAGTACTGCAACTTTTCTTTAGCTCTTGTATTACAGCTGTGGACAGTAGAATAGCCTCAAAAAGCCTGATGCCCTCAAGAATCCAAGATTACTGCTTTCACAAGTGTTAATTTATGGTAAGCATATGCTAATACTTTAACTATGAGATGTTAATCATTTTATCATACCAAACTTTGTTAGGATTGTGTTGTGAAATTTTAATGAAGATACATCTGATATAGCACCCCATTATTATTAATACAAGTAACAAAGTTTTCGGTTGCCACATCCTGTTTGTTTAGTTCTCTATTGCCATGCTCTATTCCTTCTGGCTGAAAGTTCCCTGCCAGTTGGCTGACTGAGACGACTTTTTTTTTCAGAGTTTCAAGGGAAAGAAAAATCATTTCCAGAAATGAAAAGAGTAAAGCCTCCCTCCAGATGTAGTATGAAAATAGTGCCTTTCCTACATGCTAAGTCAGGTTGTCCAACTCTTAGGAAAGGGCTGGAAAAGGAAAGGAAAATGATTGTGCAGCATTCCCTGTCCGCATTTCTCCCAGTCTGAGCAGTAATCTGCCCCCTTCTGAATGGCATTTTTGATCACATATCCTTCCCAGTGCCTGCATATGGAAGAATTGACACCTAATTCAAGGCTGAGTTTTTTGTTTTGTTTTGGTTTGGTTTGGTTGTTTGTTTTTCTGGGCAGGGTCCACCCCAGGAAATCTAGCTTTCTTTAATAACGACTAACAAAGCAGTGAAGAAATTAAGTGGTTCCAGCCAATGGTGATAGCACATGCAGTAGTGATAAGAGCATTTCATAAAATGGCTTTGTAAAGAATTGCTGCAACACCACCTCTAAGCACTGAAATTAATTGATCTTTATCTTACCTAGTAAGCATATTGCCTAAAATTGTATTTACAGCTCATCCTTATTTAACAGCAGGGACTTTTCAGATTGCATTCTCATCAGATAGGCACAGTGAATTTACTAGGACTCAGAAGATGCTTGGAAATGCAAGGATTTCATCACTGTTACAAAACCCAAACCCAAATGAGGTGCTGCATATTGATGTCAAGATGAGAGGTATGTGTCTGAAAATACATCTTGTCAGCTATGATTTTTGTTATACACCCATTCCATTTAAATTTTTCTACAGACACCCAGGATGAGCGGAGTCTGCCTGCAAGACGTACTTGTTCCCTACCCTTTTGATCTCAAGCAGATGTTACCTATTATCAGCAGAAGGCCTGTGTTGCATACTGAACAAAGCCGATGGCATTCAGTAAAAGGCATTGGGAAAGGTACGCTTATTATTTACTACTGTCGCATTACCCTACTCTTTCATTCTGGTTTTTATTGCATAGGTTTTTCTAGGCTTGGTAAATCAGCAGGAGGTGAAGTCACACCTAGTTACTGCACCAGAGGGTTTCAGATTGCTTAGCATAAAGTGCCGTGTACGTAGGGCAAGGAGTAATTTCTGGAACTAAGGAAAATAGGGGAAAAGAGGGCTTCCTGAAGTACTTGCCTTCTTGGAGAGTGTTTTAAAGTCGTTGTCATGTTGTTTCATTTGAAAAAACAGCATACTTCCATCATTATCAACTATTCCCCCCTCTCCATCCTGCTGAATTAATGAATAATGTGATTAGATCCATCCTGTGGGCAACTCACGAATCACTGTCCTTAATGGAGACAATCTTTATAGCTCAGGAGCTCTATGTATGCTGAAGCACACGTATTAGTTATTAACACTCGGTTTCTCAAAACAGATGTTTTACACATTTTCAGGGATGCGGTTTGCTGAATACAAATTAGCTGAAGTGGCAACGGAAATGGAAATTGTTGGTATTTGTAACTCAAATGAAAACATTCACATTTACCAATTGCTCTGTTTCTGGAGCTCTAATATAATGTTATCCATTCTTCTTATCTGATTACATTCTCATTCCAGCATAGATTTCTTTTTCCCATTAAAAGTAACTTGGGCTCTAAACAGCGGAAAAATTAAACACCAATTAAAGCAATTAGAAAAACACTAATTTTGTCTGCTGAGTCTGGCTTTGCATTCCATTTAGATGCATAACTTCCATGGAGGTCAACAGGAGGTCTATGTGCAAGCGTGCATTAGGATTGAGTCATGAAAGAAAATTAGATTAAGGTTTTATAAATAACTGACTTTCTGTTTTTCCGGATGAGTTAAATAATTGAAAAAAATAATCACAGGTCAATCTGAAGTAAATTTTCTTCACAAAAACATGACCATGTTTTTTTGTTTGTTTGTTTTGTTTTGTTTTTAAAGGCAATTTTAGGTTAAATAAAATTGTTTCGCTTAATGTGTACAGCCATGCTTTGGATGCTTCTTTTTAAATAAAAAGTATTTAAATCATATTCAAATATATTTCAAAACAATCTTTCAGAATAGCGCTTGCTCCAAAAATGTCATTATAAGACATTTCAGTTTATATTATGTTTTATTCAAGTTTATTACATTAAACTGTAACCTGTATTTTTGTATTTTTCAGGGAATAATAATAATAATAAAAAATATAAGAAAGATAAGAAATATCTGAATAGGACTTTCCCACAGGTGTGAATGTTTGCAGCAGGTTAATTCTGGTAAAATCACTTCTCACTGCCTGCGCATCATTTGTTTCAAAAACACAATAAATAATATATATATATACTTCTGCTGAAACCAGTGCCTCCTGCCTTGCTTCCCAAGCAGGTGCATTGTTTTAAGCGTAACAATTTTCATTTGTCTTTAGCTGTAAGGGTTTTGTAGAATATAAGAAGGTGAATGGTACTGAATAATAAGAGGATCTTCAGATGGAAACAATGATCAATAAGCACAATGGCTGATTTTAAATAGACTTGAGACATGAACATGACCGAAGTGACAATCATTTAGACTGAAGTGATGTGGAGGTGAGCAGAGCCCCATCCTTGCATTTCAGGATGTCCACTGTAATGAGGTATCGGTCACCTTGGGTACTATTTTAATAGAACTTATGAGGGATAACAAGGCTAGTGAAAGCTAATCATGTAATCAAAAAAAAAAAAAAAAAAGGTAATCCAAAGTCATACTTGTAGTATTATTGTTTTCCCACCTCTCTCAACTGCAATGTGCAGAAACACAAACTGGTGTATTAAAACTTATGCAAAACATATCTTTTGGAAAAGAGAAAAAGCAAAGTGGTAGCATATGGCAGACTGGGTTGATGTCCCACCTGAGAAACCAGATAGGGTTGGCACACCAAAAATCAATTCTGCACTGAAGGCACAGTGTTACTTTAGGGTTAGTGATCTTCAGGGCTCCAGAAATGGTGGAGGTCTTCTTCACAGACTTGAACAGCCATCTTCCTTGCTTTGTCGTAGGAGAATGTGTGTGAACTGGCACGGTTTCTGCTTTCAGTAGGATTTTTTAAAGTATTTTGAAATGAGAATACCAAGAATAAAAACAGAAAGTGCTCAAATCGTAATAGGGTATATGCTATGTTTTATTCAGAACTAGACTTAACTAAGTGTAAAAACTGGTGTTACAACCAATATCAAAGGACAATCTTTGTATTTCTGCATTAATTTATTCCCTTAGTCAGCATTGGCCTCAGATTAACTTATGAAATCATAGAAAAATTAAATTGGAGGTGGTCTACAGAGGTCATTTAGCCTATGCCCCTGCTCACAAAAGGGCAAACCTCAAACTCAGAGCAGTCTGCCAGGGACTTGCCCAGCTGAGGTAGGTATCTCCAGGGATGGTGTTTCCACAGTCTGTATAGTATGTACCTCTAGTTTATTACCTGATGTCTGTACCAATACAACAGAAGGATGACTGAAATCTTGTCTGAAGGAATGGATACGGATAGCTATGAGTTTTCCCTGCTTAGGCTCTGAGCTAGACAAACAAGAGTAGGTCCCTTCTATAAGTTATGTAGTCTTACATGCTCAGGCAGCAGTACACTGCTATAGCTACATGGCCCACACACGAGGGATGACCCAGGTCCAGGGAGCAGGTACAGCCTTGTGTCATCCCATTTGTGCAAACACAACCATATGGGCAACAGAGCTCTGGTGAGGGATAGAGAACGCAGCTGGGTTCCTTCTAGCATCATTTCCTTAGAATTTTAATTCTGAAAAGGAGCATATTAAACCAGCTGGAGAAGGGGAGACCTCATTGCTCTCTACAACTACCTGAAAGGAAGGTGTGGGGAGATGGGGGCCAGCCTCTTCTCTCAAATAAGTAGTGATAGGACTAGAGGGAATGGCCTCAAGTTGTGCCAGGGGAGGTTCAGGTTGGAAATGAGGAGGCATTTCTTCTCAGAAAGAGCAGTCAGGCACTGGGACGGGTTGCCCAGGGAGGTGGTGGAGTCACCGTCCCTGGGGGTGTTCAAGGAGAGGCTGGATGTGGTGCTTAGGGACATAGTTTAGTGGGTAAACTCACTGATCTATTTTGCATGGTGGGCTTCTAGTTGTAAATAGGAAACTGATGGTGGAAGTTTTGCCACAAAGAAGTATTTTTTTTTTTCTTCCACTTGTCTTTCTTTATCTATTTCTTTTTTTTTTTTTCTTTTGGTAATGAAAAAAAAAATGATTATTTTTCAAATGCCATATGGCATTTGAACTGAATCTGCACTTTTCTATCTACATATCTTTTCCAACTCCTTTTTCTTTCTTTTATTCTCTGTGTATTTATTTGCCTACCTATTTATGTATCTGGTTTTATTCTGATTAGAACTTCTTTGCTTTGGCTTTTTGCTTTCTGCTTTTCCTTCTACTGAGAGCTGCCCTTGGGGAAACAAACCAAAAGAGAAGAGTCCAGTCTTGAAAGCCTCTGCCATTAGAGTTCTTTTAAGAGGACACCTGATCAGACTAGGGCATGGGAGAGGGCAATGGCAGAGCTCTGCCTTTGACAACTGTTTTGAACAAGTCAGGGTGACAGAAGCGAGGTGGACCCAAGCTTAGCAATGACATTTATCAAGAAATCTGTCTGACTGTTGTAGTTGCTATTTTTTCCACCTTCCCTTCTCTCTGTAACCATCCTTGTATCATGAAATTACAATAATTTTGTAATGCAAAATCACACAAAGCTATGTTTTTTCATTTTCTTTCCTTCCACTTTGAATGAAGCACTCTCAGTCTAGTACCCAACTAATTGCTTTTGATGTTGCTGAAGTTCAAGTTACTGTATCTGGTATTCTTCATCACAGCAGCCTACATTTCCACATAATGAATACTGATGAGATTGATGCTAGAAAGTGCCTTTGGTCAAACAGCTTGCCTTGTTCTGAATTCTCAGTAGATCCAAGCAATTATAAATCTGTCAGTCCAATCTTCTTTAACTTCAACATGAGTTACAATGTTTTCTAATACAATGGAGAGTTTACCAATACATTTTCCTGGAGGTTATTCTGCGGGGTGGGATTGGTGATGTTACAAGCAGCTGCCAGGTCCCTTGTGAACACATACACATCGTTTGAGATACACAGACCAGCCGAAGTGTGCATCAGTGGATTAATATTCTTATTTACCTCTAACAGTCTTTATTATATGGAAAACAAAATAAAGTTCTGCCTCCTAGGTGGAAAAACATACAAAGAAACAAAACCCAACAAAACCAAACAGAGATTCAAGAGGGGATGGGATGCCAGTAACATCTTAGTCTGTAACATTGACCCCACATGCCAGCAGTGGCAGAAAACCACCTGAAGACAGCAGCTGGGCTGATAGTTGTGTGTTGCAGGTGCAGTTATAAGAAATGTTAGAGGATGAGGTGTTTCTCTTGTCAGTGGTTGTGTGTCTCCAGAACAACACCATGAGGTCAGGCTTTGGTCTTATCTGTTTTCCCCACAGGGCTCTTGTTTTTATACTCAGGGCTGAAATTGTGCATCTGGCCATTTCTTCATGAATATAACATGTGGATATAATCTGGAAAAGTGCATTTGCAAATTCCTCAAATATAGAAGAGTTAATGAAGGAAAATTATCCCTGCAGAGATATGAGATGCTTACTGAAGAGTTATTTTCCAAATAAAACCTCTCAAAACATGAATGAAAATTGAAAGCAATGAAGCAGCTTTTATTTTACAGGAATTACTGAAACTTTATATGTTACTGATTCTCCAGTCTTTTTACCATAGAGACCAGGTACAGTCCGTTGAGTTTTCCAACAATGTCACAATGAGATAAAAAACTACTGTGAGGATAAAGGTATTTCTCATGGAAAAGCACTCTGTGGACATGCAAACAACTGTTCCTGAAGAGCTGCTAGTTCCACATGTGCCAAAGTTTGCAGCTATGCAATGCAAAAACTGGGAAATTAGCAGGTGGTAGGGCTGGAATCACCAAATCGGTGTCTGCACTGCTTGTATCCCCAGATGTTGAGGTATCTGCTGGTGACACTGCCAGCCCCAGCCACCTTTCATGAAGCTATGCATCCCAGGGTGCTGGGAGTTTGGCACACACGCAAGCCACAGCTGTCCTTTTGTCTCCTCTGTGGCTCAGCGTGAGCATGGGCTGCAGACTCATGGGCTGTGTTACAGGAGTGACTTGAGGTGCTCCTGAGAGGCTGTTCCGGTGGTCCATGACTGGTGCCTGCCCAGTAGCCCAGGGTGTGTGTAGAGGCAGTGTTACGGCATGAGAAAGCCCTTTGGTAGCATCCCAGATTAAGTATGGTTCCCTAAGAAATCAGAGAATCACAGAATATTTGAGGTTGGCAGGGACATCTGCAGCTTGTCTGCTCCAATCCCTGCTCTAGCAGGGACACCTAGAGCAGGTTGCCCAAGGAGCACGTCTAGATGGGAAAAGGAGACCTTAAGTAAGTATTAGGATTTAACTCATTTCAAGTAAGTAAGGATTTAACTCATTTCATCAGCCTGGCATAGAAAAGACTTTTCTGGGAAACAAACAAACCAAAAAAAAGTCTGAAGTCCTCCAATACAGTAAAGATTCTTTGCACTTATTTTTCACTCATCAGTAACTGCTGAGCCTGGACTCAAGACAGAAAAAAGGAAAAAAAGGAAAAAAAAAAAAAAAAAGGAAAAAAAAAAAAAAAGGAACATCTTCAGGTTACTGTTGCACCCTGAATTTGGGGCATGTAATCCTCTGCTGTAGCCACAGCGTGGGGCCGTTGTCTTTGGGAGCTTGCAAGGGGCTGCAGACATGAAAAGGCCATTCAGCGTGGGAAGCAGCTGGGCTGCAGTTTGCACTGTTTCCTTAGACAACTGTGACAGATGCAGCAAAAACAGTCCCATCAAGGAGAATGGGAGGTGTATGGGACCTTCCCATGCAGATGTCTTTCCCAGCGACCTCACTGAAAAGACTAAAGGAAAAAAGCTCAAGTACAGCAGAACACAGAACACAATGACACTCCACGGGGATTCAGCCTCACCAGAGCCCCACAGGGCCAGATAGCAAAAGAAGAGGGGAAACAAACTGCATGGAAGGAGAGTAAAAGTCATTCCCAAGTTAAAAGGTATTTGTAGGAAAACCCGGCAAGGGTTTAAGCTTATAGAGAAAAGCCTTTCAGGTGAGCTGGCAGACACAGAAGGGCTGAAATGGGAAAATTTATTCAATGAAATAAACTCTCTACACAGCTGCAGAGTTGCTAAGTGAAGAGCATGACACCGTATCAAGAAGGGGATTGGAAAAATCTATTAAAGGTGAGGAAAGGCTTCAACAGGTAGGTTTTGATTAAATATACCTAAACAGAACATCTATGTTAAAATAAAGTAAAATATTTTTTTTTCTGTGTGGTTGAGAAACTCCTTCCTTATCCATGCTTTATTGTTATTTTTCTTTCTATAAATTTCAAGGTATGCTTTGCAACTATTTGAAGCCATGCAGTCTCGGAGTCCTGTAGTACTGAGAGCTAATAGCACAATCACAATCAGAGAGCTTAGTAAAAAACAAACCAAACCAAAAACACTATAACAACAAAACAAAACCAAAAAGGCCCAGGGCAAAAATTGCCTGTGAAATGTGAGCCCTCTCCACAAAAAAGCAGTGGAAAAGCTGGAAAAGTGTGTGACTGCGGGCAGGAGGAAGAGCAGAACAACCCTTTAATTACAAAATATTTAACAAATCATCCCCAGTTAAGATCGTGTTCACTCAGCTCCAGAGATGGGAAAACACACCAGAGGAGGCTGTGAGTTAGAAGCCACTGAGGTTTTGCACTGACACTAACAGAATCACAGCTTGGATGGGGGACCTCTAGGGACCACCTGGCCAACCCCCCTGTTCAAAGCAGGGTCAGCTGTAGTAGGTTACCCAGGCCCATATTTAAACATGTGGATAAGAAACATCTGGGGCCATCTCTTCTCCAGGTGAACAGTCCTGGCTCTCTCAGCCTCCTGAGGTGAGAGGTGCTACAATCCTTTAATCAGCCTCATGGCCCTTCATTGGATTTTCACCAGTATGTCCCCATTCCTTTTATACTGGGAAGCACAAAACTGGACCCAGCACTCCAGGCATATCTGAGTGCTCCTCCTAATGCAGCCTCCTTTGCAGCAACATTGCGTTGGTGGCCCAAGGCCAATTTGAGGTCCACCAGAACCATCAGATCTGTCTCTGAAGAGCTGTTTTCCACCTAGCCAGCACCCAGCATGTACTGGTGCATGGGGTTGTTCTTCCCCGGGGCAAAACTCCACATTTTCTGTTGCTTTACTTCATGAGATTTCTCTCTGCCCACTCCTACAAGTGTGTTGGTGTGTCAGTGACAGAAAGAAGGAGACAGAGAAAACACAGAATTTTGATGAAAATGAATAATCTAATCTGTTTTTCAATTTACTATCATGGAAATTCCCTGCAACTAGCTCAAGTGAACTCAAGGTCAGGTTCTCTTTTCTTTTTACGTTTTTTTTTTTTTTTTTTTTTTTTTAAGGCTAAGTGCTTAGCAATCCTCAAAATGGCATGGTGCTTTTTGCCTGTGGCTTCTCCTGATGCTGTTCTGTTGGATCCAACTTGTTTTTACTCAAATCTGTCCTGAGAAGAACAGGTGCAACTCAGCTGAAAACATGATGACTCTATGTAGTCCCATATGTCACTGCAGAGTGGAAAAAAAAAGCTAATAGCATCTAATAAACTATGAAGCAAAATCAAATGTGTGTTTTCAGTCACCTTTTCTACTTTGTGCAAACTGAAAAATAATTTTTGCTCTTGTGGAGTTTGATAACAGCTCATTGAACAAAGCCAATGGATGTTCATCAGTCTGTATTTAATATGGAATGTCTGTACATCCACAACATAAACTAGTAAAAAGAAACATATCACTGGTAATAAAGAACTCTCTCAGACTGCAGTCTCATCTCTGGTTTTGATTAAATTCCTGCCTTTGCAGTGAAGGAAGCAACAAGTTTACTACTTTGTAGGTAAGAGAATATAGTGGAATGGCTGCTCTGTCTTGATTTAAAGTTCATTTATTTTTATCTACAAGTCAACACAAAAATACATTCTGTTACAGATTTGGGATTTTGAACAGCTTTCAGAAAGGAAATAATCTTTCCCAATGACTTTCCAATAGTAAACTCTTTTCCCCATCAATTACAGTGAAAAGCGACTTACAAGGAATTTTTGGCCAGATGAATAAAATATTCAAGAGACTAAATATATTCATAAGAACAGTTTGGCTCAGAGATTCTTTGGGCTTAATTCCTCTGCTAGTCAGCAAGTTCTTTGACCTTTGTAAGGAGCTAATCAACACCATAATTGATTGCCACTTACCATGCTGTAGGTTCACTTTGAAAAATTGAAAACAGCAACTCCAACATCATTTGTATGTTGTTTGGCATGGAGCAGCTGTGTTTTTAACGATTATATTCACACTGGAGTTTCCAATTTCCTCTTTCAGAGACTGCATAGTTAATGACAGAATGTGCCTCGGTGATGACCCAGAGCTAGATGTGCTCTTACACCTGTAACAGATACAGCAGGGACATTTCCATATCCTTCCTCTGGTCTCACCAGTGACTTGGACACTGCCATTATAAGTGAATATGCATGGACTTGAGGCAGGACTGGGTTGTGCTCATGTATTGCAATAAGGACTGCAAGAAGTAACACAGCACACTATAAAGCTGCAATCCTCGTAGGTCACTTTTGATATTTCGTCTTTTTTTTTTTTTTTTTTATCATTTGGTTTGATTTAATTCACAGCTGACCACAGGATCCTGTACACAATACGGCTAGTTATCCATTACACACTTCCTTAATGTCAAAGCACAGGTCTGGCTGGCAACTACGCACATCCCTGTGTCCACCCCAGTGTCTATTCATGAAATTACAAGGCAAAATTTGCCCCAGTAAGCCTTCACCAGCACAAGTACTATCTGTCCCTGCTGGGTCTGCATAAATGAGTACGAGAATCTTGTGCCTAAGGAAAGGACAGTCACAGGTGCTGTTCAGCTAGCAGCAATGGTCACAGTAAGCAGATCTAATAGAAACCATCAGTTTGTACTGGTATCCATCACGATAGGCTGCATGATCAGCAAAGGATGGAAAGGAGTTGTGCGATATTTATGATTCAGTATCAAAAGCTGCCCCCCAGAGGAACAAGTCATTAGGCAAATTATGTGCAGTGTGGTCCAAAAATATCTTTACACATTCAGCAGTGAGCACAGTTATTGTAGTCGTTTTACTCAATTAACCAAAGATTTCAGCAATTCAAAAACTGAAATACAGACACTTTATACAGAAAGATTTAAGTACAAATAAACCAAAGTAACATTCTTCAGGAAAAGGATTTTAGTTGTGTTTCATAAACACCAATAAATACTGAAAAAGACAATGAAATTACAAAAGAAACAATACCGACAACTTTAAATCATCCCAAGGACTATATTTATAATTTAAGCTAATTTTCGATACTTTTTCAATGGGGATTTAATCCAGAAATTCTTATCTAATTAAAAAACAAACAACAAAACAAAACAAAACAGAGTATTACTGATATAAAACCAGGAAAGGGGTCACAACTAGAGCAGAAAAATGACACATCTGGTTAGAACCATATTACAGTTTGGCAGGAGTACTAATGAAGACCATATATGTGTGAGAAAAAGACAGCATCACAGTTACAGGCATGAAACAATGATTAAGAGTCATTATCCAAAATGAAAAGCAACATTAGTAAAAGGGAAAATGAAGACTAGAAAAGGAAAGAAAGAAAAATAAGGAAACTTTAAAAGCCACCTCTTCATCATAGTCTTCTAAGGCAAATGTTGCATGCACTACCTCCCCAAGAAGCTAGACAAAGCTTTTCCATTCCCCACATATTCCCCTTCATTTAGTTTCATGAAGAAAGATTTGAAAGAGCAGACCGCTGGGAAGAAATACTACAGACTTCTAAATTAGTGAAAGAACTTCCAGCTTCACTGTTATATTCTGGGTAAGAGGAACTGGAAGAAATTATATTTTTCAGCCTCTGAAGTGCAATGATCAATAGCAAAAGGAGAAATGCTAGGAGACTAAGGAATATAGAAACATAGACATAGACATTAGATAAACGGCCAGGTGATGAATCCACAGAAGTTGAAAGGGATGTGGGATATAACTCCAGAAAAGTCCCATTTTCCATGTTTCCTACAAATCCAGATGAGGGGTCGGGTTCTGACATCTTGGGGTTTGCGTTTTAAAAATCACCACAGATCTTGTATGCGAAGGTAGTTTTAGCAGCATAACAGAGGGTTTATTTTAGATGAGCATTTTCCCATCGCAATGAAGAGATAACAAGCCAGCCAGTGATCAAATTTATCCTTTACTGATCAAACCCAAGAAAATGGAAGATTGTATCCTTCAGAACTGTGAGGAAAAAGAAAAAAAAGAAAAAAGAAAGAAATAAAAAGATTAATTTACTAGCAGATAGCATGATTTTATGTGTACCTGAAAAAATCCAGTTCCTAAGAGTTATTAGTCCTTAGCACTGAGGTGCAATTCTTAAGGCATCAGCTAACTCCTATCTTTACATCTCTATATGCCAAAATGCAGCAATAATAGAAAGCCCACCCATCAACAAATTAAAATTGATCTTTTCCCACCAGGAATTGTTTAACTGAGGAACAGCCCAATCAAAATAGCTTTGTATTTTATGTGGGACAGACGTATTAGGAGCAAAATTTGTTTTGTGGATAAAAACTAATCAAGGAATGAAAAATCCCTCTCAAGTCATCAGCTTTTTAACCTAGAGGAAGGCTGTTCAATGCCATGATGGATTCCACAACAGAATCCACTACCATTACCCACTTATTCCCTGTTGTCTTGCCTGAGGTGACCACAGTGAGAAAGTCTGCCAGACCTGGCCTCTTACTATATATTTATGAAATGGATCAAATGGCTTCAAAGATCAAAATGCATCTTGCTCTCATGCTGCCAGGGTGATCTCAATGGCAGACACGTTTCAGTGAAGTGTTGCAGCTTTTGACACCTACAAGCAAATTCCTGAGGAACAGGCAGCCCTGGCAGCCCAGCAAACACAAGGGGTCTGTCTAAGGGCAGCAAAGCCTTGCCTTCAGCCTCTTTGTGTCGAAACCTGGAAGCTCTGATGCTGGCAAAGGTCAGACTAGAACAGGAGGAGCAGATCAGGGTATGCTGAGCTGCTTTTTTTTTTTTCTTTTTTTTTTTTTCTTTCCTTTTTTTTTAAATTTATGTTTAAACTAACGTTGTCAATCCCCAAGTGCTGTCGGAAGAGTAAGAGGAAGCTTGGTGGTAAAGAATTGCTTGTAAAAATCCTACATGCTGTAGCTGAATTGTACACAGAAACCCATTGACTTTATTTCAACACAAAATAGGTAATACAAGGTTTAAGTGGGGAGCAAATGAAGCTCATTTTCTATATATAATTATCCAGATGCAACCTTTCCACCCATGGTCAACCTCTCACTGCAGATACTTGGCACAGCAAAGAAAGGTGTCCAGCTTTCCTCACACAAGGAAGACAATATCCATACAGTCCTAAGTTCCCAGCATCTTGACCTTGCTTTAGGCCTGGTTCTATAGCTATCTCTAACTCACAGCTAGAGGTTTTGAGGAAAATCCCACTGGTTTTCATGGCAACATAGATATCAAACTGTCAGCAACAGTAAGAAAGACAGAATCTGGCTCGAAGTAATGTAGCAGTCTGGGGTCTCTTTCTGTGTGTCACACGACTGCTGAGGTCTTCCCATGGAAGCAACCCAGCACTGTGCCAGGCAACGTTCTGCCTTCTAACTTTTCCTGTAACGAACCCTATTACTTCTGCTAACTTGATAACGTTCCTCCTTCTTCAAGAGGGTGACAATTTTTAACACGTGCTTTGAGCACAAAACTCCCAGTCTGAACTAAAAATCCTCACAAAGGACAAGATACTTTTCTGCTGGTGCTGTTTCTTCTCAAGAAGCCTTGAAGACACCTACTGAAAATGCTTTGCAGCCACTGAAGTTGTTTGCCCAGGTACTCACTGTACATACATGCTGTAAATTAAATTTAGGAGGTTATGCTACAGGCTATAAAAAGCCCTAAGTGCCCTGAGTGAACAAAGACTACATTAAGCAGTAGGTAAAATCTAATCCTGTATTTTTAAATTCTAATTTATTTTCTATACCTCAGAATGACATCGACACCACTGCATAAAACAAGTCAATACTATTCTTTGGTGTCACGGACAAGTTGCATGGCACACTACATGAAGACATCTGAACTCCCTTTTATGCCTGTGGTCAGGATGGCCAAGTCACAGCTGCCTCTGGGAATGAGTGACAGCCATCCTAACCCTACATATGGCATGGCTTGGAGCGGGGTAGCTGGCCAAAACCGTGCCAGGAAGTGTGCTAGTAATTCAACAGGAGAGATGATGACAGGCCTATGGACTGGATTAATTTACTAGTATATTCACATCCATAATACTTTGATGGATAAAAGGTTACATTCCAGATGTTGTTTTATTGCAGAGCTTCTGGTAGTCTTAATCAAGTATCCCAACAGCCTACAAGATATGCAGGAATGCAAAAGTGCATCTGCAAAAACCAGATAAAATATTATTTCCCTTTTTGGTATACAACTCATACAGATGTATAAAATATATTTAAGGAAACCAATTTTATAACTCTAATAGTATTTACGCCAACAAGAAACAGTATTTATTGTACCTTGTGAAATGAATCACAATACACTGAACAGAGAGACCCTTATGAGATTATACTCCTTTTGAACTATCTTTAATTCAGTGATCCAAAATTAACTAATGGTACAATACATGTTCATTTCATGTTCTGGAGGTAGTTAAGTGTCTTAAAGCTAATTTATCCTTTTTAAGAGATAAGCTTTGATATAGAAGATGTTTATCCTTGATTACTCGTCGTAATGAAAAGCAGATCCATTAATAATTGAATTTCTCTACAATAACTTAAGGAATTAATTCACATAAATTCTTTAATATGGCAGAAGTTAAAAGCCTTTAAATTCTTCACAAATTTGAAATCTGCTCTGTTCTACTTTTACTATTAATGGTTTTGGCCCTGGTACAAGGAAGAGCTTCAGCATAGGACTTCCTTTGAAGTGAGTAGAAAATTTATGGTCTTAAATAGGACTAATCAGAAGCTTACAGTTAAGCAGAGATGTGAGTGCTTTGCTAGATCAGAGCCTTTATAGGTCTTACAATGTCAATTGGGTTATTTTTAACTGACTATTTTGTGGTGAGATCAGAGGCTCTGTAAACTCTGATTCCAAATGACTATGGTCCAGATCCTCATTGCCTCACTTACACTGCATAGAGATGTGATATGCAATTGGATCTCATTGTAAAATATAGTTTCAGCTAAAGTGACTCACCAGGTGATGTTTTAGGAAGAAAAAAAATACTGTGTTGTTTTAATTACACATTTAAAAAATAAAGACCTGAAATGTAAAGTTCTGCTCAGCCTAAAAGGATTTTTACAAACCATCTGTACCCTGCTGAAGTAAGTTAACAGCAACATCCTATGGAAGTGTGAACATATGAACTCATAACATCTGCATAGCATTCATAGGATAGGTATAAAATGTGTACAGAAATAAAACGGGTCCAATCCTGATCCCTGATGAAGTTCCCTGGTGCTATCCCAGCACTGCAAAACAGGGCTGGAGATCAGCCAGGATGGCTCAGCTGCCAGCTGCTGGGCCATGAGGGACAGGGGTGCAAGAGTAGTTTGGACTAAGATGTGCATGAACCTCTGCCACAAGGCACATCAGACCTCCCAGCCTTGAAGAGCAGCTTTATTCAGTGCACTACAGCTACCAGGTCCATGCTTCTTCCAAGACAAGAAGATAAGTGGTGCAACTATTTATCTCTCTGCTGGGGCCTAATACTCCCAGAGGAATAGTCCCCAGAGAAACCAGATGTTGGCTTCATCTTCTTCCTTTGTAAATGGTTTCGTGCATTTCTGCAAACTAAATAGAACAACATCAAGGCCAAACCTGGTCCCAGAAAAATGATTAGGTAGTTTGTCACTGACTTCAAAGTATAATGAGAAAATTGACTCAATATTTGTGATGTAGCTCGACCCAGATGACCTTCTCAGAGGCACCTATGTCATCCCAGGACAGGGACATGCAGCTTGAGGAGGCTTCATGAGTCATCGAGCCCAACCTGACTGCTCCCAGGCCATACTCTGTCTTTCCAACCCTGGCTGAATTCTTGCCCTGCTATTACTCCACCGTTACACAGCCTTGCTGCTCCGATGGACAAGCTGCTGATACAGATTCACTCATTTTAGCAAAACTACACAGTGCATCAAGAAGGCACAGGCTCCACCTCCACTCTCTGCTAGTTTTAGATATAAAAGAGAAGAAAACCTTATTCTGTTACTTCAGTCTCCAAATAGGAGTGCC
Organism: Oxyura jamaicensis; assembly: GCF_011077185.1. NCBI lineage: Eukaryota > Metazoa > Chordata > Aves > Anseriformes > Anatidae > Oxyura > Oxyura jamaicensis. The sequence continues at coordinate 179,622,691 of NC_048893.1, forward strand.
AGCACAGAATGGAAGGCTTCGTTAGATACATGGTGTCATTTATAAATGCTCACTTTTCAAACAGAACCATTATGCAAGTATTATCCTGCAGTTTGGCATTATTCATCCATTCACGTCCTCTGTATAAATCACTTTCCACAGATGATACCCACTCTTATTCCAAGGGCAGGGCTACCTGACAGATACTGCAGGAAGCCTCAGTTGCAGTTTTTCATCTTTTCTTCCTTCTATCCATAGTAAGGGGGAGACAGACAAAATGACCTTCACCAAAAGTAAGGCAAACTGGGGGAGGTGAGGATTAAATTGTCACCACATAAGAGCTAAATCCCAGCTGACGTGAAGCATCGTGTCTGGGTAGCTGTGCCAAAACTATCAACTGTTTGCACCTTTGATGGCACCTGTCATAAAACTTATTCCTTCAGAACGCTGCAGTGTGGTCAAGGGGAGAGTCCTCACTAATTATCCTATGCCCTGAGTACCAAATTATATGTAACACATGCAATTTATTCTTGAGCATCACTGAGACATCAGTCATCTCCCTATTCAGTCTAAGGTGAATATCAAACAGGGCTGCAGCACTCTCCAAGATGGCACAGAATAAACAGAGAGCTTTTGCATAGCCCCAGGATCATAAATCCTTTACCATCCTGTTGCCTGTATTTTTTTATATTTCTCTGCATATTTTGATGCAACAACTCTATTTCTCCAGACACAGTGAAATATAATTTAATGGTGCATGCTCACAAACAGTGAGGCCCTAAAACATGAGGAATAGGAGGTCTTTTCCAACCTAAATGATTCTACGATTCTATGATTTTATTTGGAGTTTATCAGCCATAGGTAAACGCTTTGTTTTCTCGGTTCTTCCTGGCTTTCTGTGACTACAGGCTGTGAAATACCTTGGCTATTTCAGAGGCTTCAAAGTGTTTAAGCAGAGAGACAAACAGACATCAAAGAAAATCAGTGTTTTTATGCTTGATTTTTGTCCTGATGTTCCATCAGCTCTTCCTTTGCATGTAGAAGGTATCCTAAAAAGTCCTTTTCTTATTATAAGCAACTCCTAACAGTGAAGGGCTTAATTTGCCTTTACAACAGTCACAACACTGAGCTCCCTTTTCCCTTCAGACATCAATAAGGGACACATCATCTTTCCTTCCCTAAAAGCTTAAAACCCTTTTGTCTGATTTCAGCCCAATGTACACAGAGAGGCAGAGGATGAAAGCAACTTAAAATTAGATTTCTACAACCTTCTTTAAAACAGATGGTTCTGGGGAGAGCAGGGAGTCACTCAATGACCCAACAAGGGACTGGTGATGCTCACCCATGGGCATCTGCCCAAGGAGCCTCGGGACACCAGGCTTCATTCCCCGTGTGCACTGTCCTCCTGAGGATCCAGTTCCCCAGCTTGCACATACGTGTCCCGCGGGACACAGAGGTGTGGGTGGAAGAAGCACAGCCCCACCACTGATCTCACGGGGGAGGCAGGGGGAAGCACGGAGGGAGTCAGGGATGTGGCTGCTCCTTCTGCTGCTCATGGAGCAGTCCTCCATGGAGCCTTGTACAGATTCTGGGTAACACAAGGGACAGAAACTAATCTTCCTGTTTGCATTCATTTCTGCTTTCTTTTAGAAACCAAATACCAGCACCAGACATCTTCTTGTATAAATAGCACAGTAAGGACACATGAGACTTACTTTGGGGGGGGTCTCTGTGGAACAGTATGCCCATGAAGGATGACTTGGGACCATCCCTTTGATGGTGATCTGGTGGCTTGCAAATGGCACTGAAATTACTGACTGTTAATCTGGCTAGGAAATGGCTAGGAAAGGGAGATCAGTTGTAAGATGGTACTCTGGCTCTGAGCAGCAATTACTTGCTCTGTATTAGGCAGACAGTTCTTTGTTTTGAATAGGAGAGGGGAGGCAGAGGACTTTCATTAAAGATGACACTGATTATCTCTACTAAAGGACTCATGAGTGTGTTCTCTGCTCTCTTTTGCCCTTTTGGAAAGTTGGAGCAAGGAGTGAACAGATAATGATATCATCCCTTTGTGACCTGAAAAAACACACCATCTCCTTTGTTCAGCGTTAGAGCAGATAGAGCAGGATAATAATTGTGCAGACTGCCAGAAGAGAGCCCAGACGATGCCAGTTAAAACCTCCTGATGTTTAAAGGTGTCCCCATTCCCGGTCCTGTTACCATGCTTTTATCACTACTTCCAAAAGCTAGCAGCAAGCTTTCACTAGATCTGTTACAAAGATTAAGATTTCTCATGACCTTTGTTTATTTGATCTACATACAAAGGCCAGCCAGCTTCTGGTTTAATTTTTCCATCTTCCTCTCCAACACCTTTGTTTTATGCATTTATTTCCATAGTATATAGGACTGAACCACATATAGTCCTTCCAACTAACATCCAACACAGAACATTTATTGCCATTAAAATACTTTTACATGTTCATACCAAAGGACTGAATTAACTTTACATACAGGGAACCCTCCAGCCATGAAAGTCAGTTTTCTCTAGACTGGGAAAATGTAGCAGTTTAGCATCTTACAGCTGAATCAGACAATAGTGCTACACAGAAGAGGAGTTAGCAATATTTCACTCAGTTGCAAATGTAGAATGATTAGGTAGGAAAGGCAAACAATGACTGCTCACTTGGAGTTTAGCAAGAATATGATCCTTAATGCTTCTTATTCTTGCATAAATGCCTTTGGCAATTGAAAGACCACAAGTAATTAGGATGCTGCTTCTTCACATCCCTGGACCCTCCAGGAGCAGTGAATTCCTTTGCCACTCTGCCTGGGAAACAGGATCGGTCACCTACTGACTCAATAAAATGTGCTCACAAGGAAAAGGAAAAACTATTTCCTGCCACAAGCAAGGTCTTCCCTTTAATTTATGATCTAATTTCATCTTTTATTATGATCTAATATGATTTAAATGTATGATTTGTAAAATCTAAGAAGACAAGAGCCCAGATGGCTTGGTTGCAGGTTAAAATCAAGTTATATTTGTTTGGGGTTTTCTGTGGGGCTGGGAAAAGGAAACTCTCGGAGACATAAAGATACTTAATTCATTCAAATAGGCTCAAATGCCTTTATCATTTACATTTCCCATGGATCTGCACACTGTGCAGTTATTTATATCAATGTAAAGCAAAGACATCATGACCTGGGACCAGACCCAGAGCTTCTATCTCTTCAGTCACTGCCAGATGAGTCTGCTTCTATAAAGTATAAGAAAAACAAGCAATGAGAAGGAATAAAATACTTACAGGCAGAATGGTATAGGGATGTAGGGCAAATGTCCAACACCCGGGATGTGGATGGTTATCACGCCCAAATCTAAAGGGACTGCATGCTGAGAAGAGTGCCTATAAAAAAGCAAATAAAAGCTGAAGAGTTTAGTAATAAATACACTAATTAACCCCCCCCCAAACAAACAAACAAACAAACAAACAAAACTAGTCTGGGATGAAAAGGGGCAGAAATTTCAGGGGAAAACAAAGAGAATGGAGTCCTGGCATGTTTTTCATTTCTGCTAGCCACATCCTTCTCCTGTCCAGCTACAGCACTGCATGTGTAATAAAAAAAAACATGCATCCCTCTTGATCTCCTCTTCACAGACATGCCTTGATAACACCCTGACCCTCTTGTTTTGCAAAGTGCTCCTGCACCAGGACAGCCTGCTGTCACCTGGTGCTGCTTTAAGCACTGGAGCTGCACATCTCCATTCCAGTTCATTTCACGTCATCACCTAAAGGCTTCTGCCAGGAATCAGGTCTTTCTGGATTACACACCATTATTTATTTATACTTTTTATTTCAGACAAACTGCAGTTTAAATTCACTTACCTGAAACCCACCATCTGAATATTGTATGTGCACATGTAGAGCTAGCAGATTTTTGCATGCTAAATTCACTCAATACTTAAAATTAAAACCTGGCCCCTGAACTGTCTTTAATAAAGCAAACTAAATTGATTTTATGTTTGAAGAAACAATCCCAGACAATACAGATTAAGGCAAAAGTATGGCCACTTTCAAGACGATCCTCTCCTCCAGGAAAGAAAAGACGCTTGCACAGTCATTATCCGTCTCAAAGCGCTACCCTTTCAGCACATTTGGTTTGAACTGCATTAGAGAAGCAGATCTCTGGGGATGAATGTTAATGCACTGTTATGTTGCTTTCATCCCTTCCATCACTGAATCACTTATGGTTTAAGCCAGTCCAAGTTCAATAAAGAAAATTATCTAGTGCAGCTGTTAAAAGTCAGCATCGTTGAAATGCAAATGTTTTGATAACATTGCACTTGATAACATTGACTGGGTTATGATGTTCCACCCATGGAGATGCAGACGGCTTCCTGACCACCTCCCAGCCTGGGAGGAGAGGTGTGTGGCTGCAGGTAAACCCTCAGGTTGGCTTCCTCAGGGACAGACCCAGCTGGTGCCTGGACATGAGGGCAGTGCACTCCAGCGCCTGGCCCCAGAGCACGTCAGCTATGGCGGGTGCTTCTACTGCCATGGAGAGAGGATGCAACAGCCCCTGTAAACCTTTTCTCTGGCAAATCTGCCTCATGTAATAAAGAGCTCAATCCCATGCCCCACAGTTTCATCTGCTCATAGCAGGGATCCTTTCCTTTCCCTTTGTTTCTTTCAGAATGGAAGTCTTGGGGAAGGAGGCACAAAACTCTGCAGCAGAGACTTTATCTTCAAACATGATAAATATAAATGTTTTTGCTTCTTCTCCAGCTCTCCTTTGTCTCTGCAGGATCTTCTTTAGCACATATCTCCTGACATGCACCAAGCACTGCTCTTGCCTGTCCAGCCCTTCATGCAACACAATGCCCCAGTCCCCAGCAAGGCGTAGGGAACAGAGCCTGCGAAGTCTTGAGCTGATTAAACACGCCAGAGATGCAGCGTGAAACACAATGCATCCTCAAGGCTCTTTAAATGTCTGTATTCATATTCAAATGGAAAGCGTGCACAGAGAGACAGAGAGGTCTGAGCTTTTAATTACCTCCGAAGAACACAGAAATATTTGGACCAGAAGACCAAGAACCTAAATTACAGTATCTCCTTTGGTTTATGTAGTTCTTCATCCTTCTTGCACCAGTCTAATGCCCTAGCTATGCCCTTCTAGCTGTGAAGCTACTTTGGGGGTCTCAGTTACAGCAGTAGCCCCCAGTTGAGGCTCATGCTGACCATGTTCTGACACAGCAGGACTTGGCCTGACCACATCTGCCTCTCCCACTGCCAACAAGGCATGTGGGGAGAGGGGACATGGCTGTTCCCCGTGTCGCTAAGGATGTGAATGGGGCATAGAGTCTCATCGTTGTACATCTGGGAGATGGGGCCCTCTGTGTTTCTGCTTCCCATGGGAGCATGAGTCTGAATCTCACCCAGTGGACACACAGTCACTAGGGATATCAGTCTCCTGCCTGTGTTATTTTGCTAAAGATATTTATTTCTCACTTTTGTTGAAAATTTCCTGTGGGAAAAAAAAAAAAAAAAGAGATAACTGGAAAAAAAAAAATAAAAAAGAAATTCAAAATCCCATTCTCAGTCTGGTTTACCACAGCAAGCAGTCGTATTTCATGTCACTGTTCCCAGTCCCTGCTTATTCCCTTCCATCCCACTCTGAGCAACTTTTGTTCCTGTTGGTCAACTTCAGCCAAATTCAGCCCCAAGCAGAAACCTCAAAGGCATTTGTGTTCCTAAGGTTTAGTGACAACAGATGACCAGGAAGAGGAAACACTAAGGTTCAAACAGCCATTTGGTTCCCCCGATGGCTTTAGATCTCTCTAATTGACTTCTGCAGCCAAACACAGTGACCCAGATGTCACTGCCAAAGCAACACACCCCTACCACGGGTACCCGTGGAGGCAGCAGGCTGGCAAGGAGGCCCAATGTGAGGGGAGACTGTGCAGAGAGAGAAAATGATAGGATTGGGATTCCTTAATTTCTGCATTTATGGAGTGACTTCTTGTCCAACCTCTCACAAATACAAATTCAAAACTGTTGTTTGAAAATTTAGTGTGAGGTGGGATGACTGCATGTTTTCAAATGGCAAAATGAAAGGAAGGCAAACCCATAATTTTCATTTAAAGTCCACTTCTCTCGGTGGAAGGAGTATGTGAAAATATTGCAACTGCTCCTGCCTTTTCTTTCCTTTCACTGCTGCATCACCCTGCTCCCGCTGCCCCTTCTTGCAGAGGATCCCACGAGCACTATGAGCCTTCCTGGACAAGAAGCCACCCAGCACGTGTGTGTGGATGCAATTACCTCAGAGCAAACAGAAATTAATTAAGCTTTGTTAGCTTGTGCCTGACTCTTAACAGCAGCTCCCGATCACCACCTTTTGTATCCGATGCAAGGGAACTGGCGCTGGGCTCCATGCCTCTGGCCAAAGGGCCGGAGTGCTGCTGGCTCTCCCTGAAGCTCTGTGGACTTCTCACGGGGCACTGTTCCAGCTCCTACGCATCGTTTACTCAGAGTAAAACCTGCCAGATAAAATATCAAGCCCCGGGGCAAGCAGTCATGATTATCAGGGCTTGCTTTCATTCTCCATTGAGCTCACCTGTGAAGCTGACAACTTGCAGGGCTCAGATCCGCTGGTTTGCATTCCTCCAGGGAAAACGGAGGAAAAAAAACAACTCAGGAAGATCAAGCACTATCCCCTTCACCTACCAGGAACACAGTCTAAGGGCTAAATGTGGGTAAATCTGGAAGTGAATGGATCTCAGGTCTCTATTAACCCCAGTGTTGCCGCAGCACAGCATCCTGCCTGATGCCGCAGGAGATGCTGGGAGCCCCCATCCCTGGTGCTCCGCAGGGGCCACGTCCACCCCTGTGGTCACATCATCCCAGCACATCTCGGGAGCCCTCCCTGCAGGCTTCTCCAGGGGGCTCTGCTGAACACAAAGGGGCTCTCAGCTGGGCTAGTCAATGGGATTATTAGCCCTTAACTAACGACGCAGGAAGTGGAATCCAGAGTAAAAAGAGAACCCTTTTTTTACAGCAATATTCAGGTTACACCCTGGTTTCCATATATTTTGTAAAAATAGATTACATGGTCCACATCAAGACCTAAAATGTCAAGCAGACTTCATTTAAATCTCCTTAGAAATACTGGCACAATATAAAGCTAGGACAGGCATTGTACAGTGTATTCACCAGAAACCTTTCTTAATGCCTCATTTTATTTCAGAAATTTTTCTCCCCCAAAAAGCAGATACAGTACCAACAATGTACTGAGGCTGAGAACTAATGCCAGGTGAATTTCAGGCACAGACGTACTATCACAGCACCTCTGCTTTCTGTAACTCTGCTTCCCAGCTCAGGTGCCTGCTTTACCAAAGGATATTAGGGGAGAACCTTTCCTTTTGATTCTCTGCACCCTCTCAGCTGTATAACCAAAAATATTTCCATTCTCATTCTACCAACGCAGGCTGTGTTGCCTCCCTCGACAAGGAGACTGTGGCGTTACCGTATGTACAGGTGCGTGCTTCCCATGCATGTATTTTCACTACTTGCACAGGGGTGTGCAGTAACACACAAACACAACGCTGCTGTGAACCATGCTGCGATGTGTAAGCATAAGGGGGCAGGGTTGCACCTGAAATGTCAAAAAGAGCAAGTGAAGATAACCAGCACTAATCACAGACCACAGAAGGGCAGCTTCTGCTGGTGGTAGGTAGAGTTATCTGTGCAACACTGCCTCTCAGGTGTCCTGGCCTTAGAGGACACCGTTGCGCTCACATCCAGCCCCAGACTAATCCCAGTGACTGGGATGCACGGAAGTGCAGGTGAGGGCTTGTCTCAGCATCTCACCAGGCAGCTGCTGAAGGCATCCTGGCAAAAGCAAACGTGTTGGGACATACCAAGGGAATTAATGAAATGATGGACAAGGCACCCACACGAAGCTACAGACAAGCATGAGGCAAAGCTCAGGGAAATACAAAGATGATAGCTTGGGGGAGATGGATGCTGAGAGCACAGGCTGACCAAATCATGGGGGTTTTGTCCTGAAAAAGCAGGAGAGGTGGGATGCCACGTACAGAGGGGACAAGCCAGCATGCTTGAAAGTGAAGCCTGCGGCTGGCGTGTCTGATGTGGTGGAGATGGGGCAAAAAAAGGACTGGCCACAGGGGGAGACACAGCTAAAGAGGCAGGCACGGAGGTGGCTTTTTACAGCAGCGCTGTGGATCGACCGAGCTGTAACAGGATTTCCTCCGTGCCAACCAGGAAAAGGAGGCAACTGCAGTCGTGAAGACACAAGGGGAGGAGTGCTGGCAACAGGGTGTTACAGGGAGACATGAAAATGTCATGACTTTTAGTATTTAAATTCCAAGTCTCAAAACCTATCAGAAACATCGTATTTTTCAGTAACTTCTCGATGTGCTCTGTGGTTGAGCTAATTCCTCTTCTGCTTCTATGTAGACGGGGCGCCAGGAGGAAAACTGCGCTGCTTCCTGCCTTTGATGGGGAATTCGCAGAATACAATTTATAACTTGCACTGCACCACTAAGACCCAATTACGAACCAAGACATTTGGCAGACACAAGCTACCCTGGTCAGCCTTTTACGTCTGAAAAGGTTAACGAAATGCAAAAGGCAATAACTTCCTAAGCCAAAAATATCCACACACATGCACTCACCAACTTGGTGAAGGTACTGGAGCAGACTTGGGTGCTGAAATAGCCCCAGACCCCTTCCCCACCAGCTCGAGGTCCTACAGCATCTCTGCGGCTGCCAGCGATGCACAGCAAGCAGCAGGCTGTAGGCAGGCAAGCCTGCACACCAGAGCAGGCAGAGGAAAGCCTGGGAAACATGAAGGAGGCGGGCGTGACATGCTGCTTCTTCCCTCACCTTGGGTGATATGCATGGCCCACATCTGAGGGGAAGGTGGGAAAGGAAAGCAGCTGGTACCCAGCTACAAGCAGCAGCGCCCATCCCTGTCAGGGACAAGCCTTTCTAGGCATTACAGCAGAGAGAAGGGCACTGGGGCTTTCAGGTCGTCCTTTGTTTCAGTCTGTTCAGGCTCAGAAAACTCAGAGCGGGGTCAAAATGACTGCAAAAGGCAAGACTAAGGAAACAGACATCCACCCTCCAGCCAGATCCCTTCTTAGAATAAAGCTGCCAGCACTATGTACCTCCTGTATCTCCAGGTTTTATACATTTCTTCTGTTCAGCTTTGTACCATTCTGCTACAATTACCTCCAAATTAAATTTAATAGTACTAACTATGCATTCCTAATTTTCTTTGCTTATATACATGTCAAGAAATTTGGCAAATGCTCAGCCTTTTACCACTGTTTTCCTAATCTCCCTCGGACTCCTATTTAGCATACGCAAGGTAGGAAGAGTTTGCTTCGCTTGCTTTCTCTCCCAAACTTCCTTACCCTACTGAGATGATACTGCAACAGCCCAGAGCTCTTAGCTAGGCACGAGGTGTTGGGAAAGGACACATTTCTGTGCATCCATCCTGCTTTGTTTTAACACGATGTGCTGTCTAAGCTCCGTTCCTCTCCCGGTACACAGGACAGGTGTTTTGATAATTTGCAGAGGGAGCAGTTCCTTTGCCGTTGTCTTCCCGCAAACAATGTGAAAGAGCACACGTGTGGCAATCTCTCCTTTTGCCCAGAGAGCCAAAAACCTGCTTGTACAGCGATGACCCCACACTCTGCACCATCAAAGCCTGCAGCATCTCGCCGAAAGAGAAACCAACCTGTGCCTCGCTTCCCTCGGCATCCCTCCTGCCAGGAGCAGTGCAGCCACAGCCCCACGCTCCTCCAGGGAGCCTCCTGCCCTCTTTGCCCCCTGCAAAAGCAATTTCTCCCAAACCAGAAAGTCTTCCACGCGAGCACTCTGACAGCCCATCGGGTCAACAAGGGCAAAACCAGGTTCTTGCAAAAACACCTTGGGGAATGACCAAAGGCAGGCCCTAGGACAATCGGGTGTGCAAATCCAACGCCCTGATTGCAGCACACAAGGGGCCAAGCACGCCGGTGTCCCCACGACCACTGACACCAGGTACAAGGCACTTTGTGGTGGACTGGCTCCTGTCAGACCCAATAAATCACAGCGGGCTTTAGGAAGGATGGGAGATAAAAAATTATGATAATATAATAATAATAAAAAGTACCGATCTCCCTTAAAATAATAATAATACTAATTACGGGGGGGGGGGGGGGGGAAGGGAAGAAGAAACCCCGCAACACGAGCTCAGGGAGAGGGCCAACCTCAGCGCCGCGGCTCCGAGCCCCCCCAGCCCACGACCCACGCTCACCGCTCCCGGCTCCGGCTCCGCTCCCCCGTGCCCGGCTCCCGGCTCCCGCCGCCGTCCCGCACGGCCGCCGCGGCAGCGCCGCCCCCAACCCGCCCCTCGCCCGTCCCCTGCCCGCGGGCGGCCGCCGGACCCCAGCCCCCGGGCGGGGAGAGGGCTGGAAAGGGGCTGGGTGCGGTGCTCGGGCTGGTGGAAGGGAAGAAAGCCCTCCGAGGTGCTGGGGTGGATGTCACAGAATCGTAGAGTCATTAGGGTTGGAAAAGACCTCCAAGATCTGCTGGTCCAACCACTGTCCTACCTCCAGTGTCCCCCACTAAACCATGTTGCTAAGCACCATGTCCAGCCTCTCCTTGAACACCCCCAGGGACGGTGACTCCACCACCTCCCTGGGCAACCCATCCCAGTGCCTGACTGCTCTTTCTGAGAAGAAATGTCTCCTCATTTCCAACCTGAACCTCCCCTGGCACAACTTGAGGCCATTCCCTCTAGTCCTATCAATCACTACTTACATGCGAGAAGAGGCCGACCCCATCTCCCCACACCTTCCTTTCAGGTAGCTGCAGAGAGCAGTGAGGTCTCTCCTGAGCCCCTTTTCCCAGTCTGCTGCTTGCATTGTGCAAGCCCCCCCCACCCCTCACCAGACCCATAATATAGCTGGGCGATGTACAGGACGAGTCGCCCTGCAGCTCGCAGGGCTGGCCCTTTCCCAAAACAGCCGCCCCACCAGGATGCTGCAGGGCCAGGTCACAGCACCACAGCCAGGAGCTGGGCCCTGCAAAGGGCTGGGTTAGGGCAGCAGTCATTTTTGCCTCAGGAGGTGAAAAGTTGCAGGTGTCTCTCCAAAAACTCTTCCGAGTTCTCAGGCCAGCTGCTGAAGCCCTCAAGGATACTTAGACATTGTTTACACAAGGGTAAACGAAAAGTTGTGCCAAGACCAACTACAATAATGCCTATAAAGCAGCACAAATGAGAACAAAATCTTCCTTTACTAGTTTGTTTGGAGGATGAATTCCCTGCAGATATCACATACCTTGGAATTAAATACTGGGAAAATGCTACCTGGCTGGGACCTGTTCCTTTCAGGGGACACCATGGGAGAGAAGGTTCAGCTGGCTTGTGGTGCACTTGTCTAAGCCACTCGGATTTTTATTTATTTATTTATTTATTTATTGGCCAAATGACTTTACTGTGGCTTATAAATCAGTGGCAAGCAGTGTGAAGAGCAGATGGGGAGTTTAATGCACCCTCTGCAGCTCAGTCTTGTGTCTGGCTAATGTCCACGTGCGGCTCTGAAAAGGATGTTGGAAAAGGTTGTTCTTCATTTTAAATTGCTCTTTGGGAGCTGCGCAGCTTGTGATGTGCTGCGGAGGCACTTCTGCGAGATGTGCTTTATTTCACACAGCCTACGTGGTTCCAGGGGAAGAGCAACTTGGGATGCCACGAAACAAAGCCAGCATGGGGGGAACAATGCACATGAATAAGTAAATAAAATACGAATCTGAAAGGGAAAATAATTCCCAAAGAACAAACCAAATTTCTCTCTGAGTTCAGTGGCATACAAGCAAAAAATAAAAAATAAAAAATAAAATAAAAAAAGGGGGGGGGTTTGGCTTTCAGAAGGCAAAAATCCCCTTTCAATATTTGAGCTATGAAAAGGGAAGTCATGGGTTTTGGTTGGTTGGGTTGGTTGGTTTGTTTTTATGTTTGGTGTATGAACACAGACAGAAAAGAGTATCAGAGGGCCCCGATATCCCTAATCCAAAAGCAGAGCACTGGCTCAGCTCAGCTGGTAACCTCTGTAGAAAGGGGTGCGTGTGGCAGTGGCTTACTGACTGCATGAGCTATTGGAGCAATAACACATGAAACCTGTTGAAACTGTAAGGAAAGAAATATTGTAGACACCTACCACACTACTAGCAATGATTAGATTATAGAGGTGAAGAATCCTGCTGAAACCATTTTAACAAAATACTGAGAGTTTGCCATATCCTTTCTTATTTGTATACCCTGACTAGAGGGCTCTTTGGTGCGAGTCCTGTGTCTGGGATGTCACCAGCTATAAACAGACACAGATTAAACTTCTCAGTATCGATTTGTCATACAGACAGGGGACCAGGCACAAAACTCTGAGGAGATGGGAGAAGCAAAAGCAGTAAAGCAAGATGTTTGCAACCCAAAATGAGAAAAAAGGTGAGATAAATGCTTCTTTTCATTACTGCTCGATTATTCCAGCAGTGTAATTGCAAGCTGGGACAAACAGCAAGAATTTTCCCCTGAGGTCAAGCAGGAAGAAGAAGGGAAGAGAAGACAAATGCAACAGAACTGAAGTGGCTGCTAAGCCAGGCATGCAGTCACTTGCAGCAGCCAAAAAATCAGTGCTTTCTAAAGAAAACAAACCGTGATCCCTTGGACTTGTCTCACTCCGGTGATTACAGTTCAAACCCTAATCCACTGAGGAATGAGGAGATTCCTGAGCGCTTCCTGCTGATGAATGTGCTTACCCCAGTGCATGCAGCATGGCCACTGGTAATCCTTGATGCTGGGAGAAGCTCAGAAGCCAGATGCAGGTCTGCTCAGTATTTATCACAGTGTAGGTTGGGACACATCATCCTAGCCTGTGAAGCCACAAAAAAGATGCCAGCACTTAAGCAACGAGCGAGAATTCCTTTTTGCTCTGTTTTTTTTTTTTTTTTTCACTCTTTTCCCAAACAAAGTGCCTCTCACGGGGAGGCAAACAGTGCAGCGAGGAGCAGGCACACATTTGTTCAGCAGAGGAGAATGGGGCAGGAAGGCTTTTGTGCTTCTCAGGGGTCACTGGTATTTCTTGCTGTCTTTTAGCATGGGTTACATCACCGGTGTCCCGCCGCTCTTTGTGGGTTGTTCATTTGCTGCGAGCTGCTCAGTGGCGTTGCTCACAGCAGCACCAGGGGACTTGTCAGCAAGATCTTGCCTCTTGCAGGCTGCTTTGGTGGTTGCGTCAGGACCTCATGCAGGGGCTGTGGTAGTGGGAAGCACGGCTGCTCCAGAGTAATTAACTTGCTCTTCCTCCTCGCTTTCTGTGCAAACAGCACAGTGTGAGCTGGCCCTTGCTTCGGACAGTCTTTTATGAAAAATGTATCTCGAAATGTATTGCAAATCTGAATGCTCAGATGTAGCTTTAAATAGGAACAGGAGGACAGAAAAGATCTTTACAGAGAACGTTTGAAAAAAGGGATGAAGGAGCAGTAAAGCAGAAAAATTCATGGGTATTCTTCAAGTGGCAAGAGCACAATAATAATAATAATAATAATAATAATAAAGTCCTTACAAAGCCACTATAAATATTATTTGAATACAACAACAGTCAGCAAGGTAGTGACTCTGCCTTCAAGCCCAGAGCAGCAGGTTGAAGATCTGGAGAGCACTCTGGGTGGGTATGGTGGTCTCTGCAGTTCTGGAAAGGACACGCTGAGGAGACACAGCCTGATCAATGCTTAGTCCAGTTGGCCTTCCAGGGCTCTGTGTCATTCTGACTGCTCCTAGGTTTCCCATGAGACAATGTGCCTGTTTTGTGTTTTTAACACAAAACAAAGTATGTGAAAGTTACTATTTCTATTACTATTATTAATATTATTATTACTGCTTTAATGGTTCTTGATATATTTCCCTGATACAGTCCCAACCTTCTCTGGGCTTCCACAGTGTGAAATTCTGAACTTTTAAAATTGTTTTGAAATCAATCAGTAAAGAAAAGTTTTATCCTAATTTCTTCCTTTATCTTCTTGGTTAGGATCTGTAGCTGGTTAATTTTACCTCCACCTAGACACTGTAATGTATATTGAGGTACTTGGTTGGATGCAGCTCACCCAAATTTTGCATCAAACAAAGCCATATTTTAAATCTCTGAGGATTAGGCTTTCTGAAGTGCTCAAACTCACTTTGTTGTCAGCAGAAAGTGGTAGGTGACTGTGAAGACCTCCAGAGGGAGTTCTTACTCATCTAAGACTATGCATGAATTAGGTGTACACGACCTTTTGTGATGGCCTTAAATCCATTTAATTTTCTCCATTTGAATATCCAGGGAACTTAGGGACATGCACAGAAAGAGCTGCTTTGTTACACTCATAAGATACAGGCACACAGAGGCTGCATGAACTATATCAGATACTTATCTGTTCAGTTTAAACATTTACATATAGAGAACGCATGCCTGGTAAGAACGAGGATAAAAATAAGCCCCTTTGCTATTTGGACAAATAGTCTTTTCCACAGAAACACTGACTGCCCCCTCGTTCTTTACCAGTAAGTTAGAGGCTCCTTCCTGAACCTGACCATGTAGTCCTAGCCCCTGGATTTGCCCTCAGCTTGTAGCACTACATTCAGCATATCTCTTGTCTGGTACTTTTTGCTGAACACAGTAGCTGAAAGGTAATGAGTTTGCAACGTAACATTTTGGGATACTGAAAAGGCTTCTGCACTACAATTTGCATAAACATTATTGTTTAATAATGGCCAACGTTGTGAGTAGAACTGTTTAAAGACCTATTGAGCCACTGTTTAACTTCTGATTCCTCCAGCATGTAGCAGCTACTTGTTAAAAAAATAAAGCCAATATCCTAAACGATTTTTAAAGTTCAAGTTGACTTCATTATTATATGTTTTTAAAATACTATTAGGACATTATTAGAATACTCTCAATACCTCTAGTCTTTTTAATTACCTGCAGTCACTATTAGAAGTAGTCACTGCAAAGTTCATCTGCTCTCTCCATGCTTCCTATTGATCCACGTAGGAACTTTACCATCAAGCAACCACAGGAGAGGTTATCTTTAATGAGAGCCTTGTGGAATAATGGGCAATTCATTTCCCTAAATGCCATTTGTATAATATGAATAAATTCACATGCTAATAAAAGGACAAGCACCTCACAAACTGCTTAACCATGGTATGAAGCACTGGCATGGATCAGCTCTGCCTGTTAATAGTTAACATTTATCTGAGAATCTTTTCAATGTTTCTCAGTCTGCTCTTTGTTTAGGATGTACCTGCAGCAAGGTACGTTAAGTACACAGATAATGTCCAAGGTCAGCCAGTGCTGTCTTTTCGTGTCCAGGGTTTGCTGCTACTGGGAACCAGGGCACATGAACGGCCAACAGCAGCTCCAGTAATACAGAGCAGATGGGAAAGCTGCAGCTGATGTTAAAGGCAATAAACTTGGTACATACCTTATGATGAATGAATAGTTCTGCATGAGCTGGAACTGCAGAAACAGGTTTTTTAGCAGATATGTGTCTTGAGGCTAATGAGTTCTGGTCATTACAATGATGCAAGCTCCACTTGTAGCTACTCCACAAGGCAGGCGGTGTGTGTGTGTGTTCTCTGATGCTTAATAGCACTTCTCTCTCTGTGAACAAGACCATACTTTCTTGCCCTGAGTTTCCATTTTCTAGTTCCCTGATTTCAGTTAAGTGATTTCTGCTTTGTGTAAGGATAGGCAAATTGAGATTAAACCCATAAACTGTGGCATCTTGGGCTTAATTAAGCTGCCCACAGAGGGTCCATGACATCTGAAATGTCAGAGGGTACCGAAGACATTGTACAGTGCCGGTAGATACGAAAACCTGCAATTTTCTCACTTGATAACTGGGAAGCAGGCAGGATGCATAAGGGCATCTCAAATGGCATTAGACACAACTGTGCTGAGCCCATGTTCTCCACTGTCTATAATGGGATCTTGGGCACTCAGGTCACATAAGACACCTGCACATAACCTGCATACAAATAAGTATTTAAGGACAAACCAATTCCCACCCCTTTTTATTTAATGACTTAAAGTCAGGGTCACTGAAATGCAGTCTGATCAGAGCTGTGTGCCAACATTGATCTCACCATGGGGCCAGAAAAGCTTTAAGTGCCAAAACAGGATTTCCAAGTTCCAGGCTTATTTTGTACCTTTAACCTCCTTACAAATCCCAGCCTCTCCCAGATGTATTCCACTGCATGGGCCAATAAAATGCCTATTTCTCATTGATACTTAGGTGATGTTATGCACTGACACACCGATACTCTTTACTGATATAATCAAATGGGTTTTTGTGCCCAGATTATATGTACTTTTTTTTTGTTTGTTTGTTTGTTTTGTTTTGTTTTGTTTTGTTTTCTGTGTACAACAGAAAGCCTGAATATGGCCTCCAAATCGTACAGCCTGGTCTCACCTACAGAGTGCATTTCCTCAGTGTTCACATAATAAAAGAGCCAACACTGTTCTCTGTAATAGTTTCTGACAAATTTCGAGATCAGAGCTTCTTTCCTTACCATATACATTCAAATTGTCCTTATAGGCATAACTATATATTAGTTCTTTCCACAGACACACTCCTGGTTGCCATTACACCTATATCAGATGATCTGCTTACGAATACTGTATGTACCCTGGGCAGAGCTACCCTGCTATCTTTACCTGTGATGTCTTAATGTTGATGTCATTTCAAAAGATAACTCTGTAGCTGTTAGTTAATCAAAACATAGCAAGTCTGATCCCCATGTATTCTACAACCATTTTATACAATTCTGTCAGAGCAGAAGTGCTTTAAAGTGAGTACAAATGCGATCTGAGCTGATTTTAAAGCCCAATTACAGTGCCAGAGCACTCCAAAGTGGCCAAAGTATAAATGAAATTCAGGACCTCTATCACAAAGAGAAATGATCCAGTAAAAAGATGAATCTTCTGCCTACAATATAGTAAAAGCAATGACCACAGAGACGAATCTCATCGGGGGCCTCCTGTCTGAAGCCTATAGCACCAGCTGAGGAGCAGAGCAGAAGGGAAAATAAAACCAAAGCACAAGACATATCTCACACGGAGCTGCCTTTTACCCAGGGAATGTAGGTACAGCTACTGCAGCCCATCTCTTTATGTTTGTCAGATGAAATATTCTCAAAGGGGTCTATAACTCTTTAAAAGGTACTATTTTTTTTTCTCTTTCTCTCTCTCTCTTTTTTATTTTTTTTTAACAGTAATAGATTCAGAGCTGAGGAAAACCAAAACCAGTCTAAGGAAAATGTTCATTATAATTCAGAGAAGTGAGAGATTTTTTTGGATAATTTTAGCATCTCAAAGGTCAATGACTGCTGCTTCTTCTTGTCCCTGAGGGGTAATGTTGTCTTATCCAGCAGTGTCCTGGTTTCATAAGAATCAGAGGAAATCTGTGAACTGTGTGATAACCCTAGCTAATTATTCAGTGGTAGCATAAAATGCTATGACATCAGCGCTGTGGTAGAATAACGTACCAACTTCTCAGAAAGCATCCATACAAGCCAGACTATATTCCAAAGAAAGGAGTTTTTCATCTCAACCTTATAATGAAATGCAGCTTCTGTCACCAACCAAGAGTGAAGAAATAACAGCTGTTTCTCCTTCTTTCTGTGATTTATTCACATACAAAACTTTAGGAAAAAAAATAAAAATATAATTTTTAAAAAAGTGGGCTCCTTACCAGTTCAGAGTCTGGTGATACCAAAGGTAAATAATGCGAGGTTAACTTTGGAGTCAGAGACACCAAAGATATGCAAAAGGGCCAAAAACTATCTTTGTTCCCAAGACTCAGGTATGTGAATGGCAAGTGCAATTTTCACAGCTTTTTGTTGTTATTATTTATTTTAGACAGTATTTAAATAGGTTGGGTCTGTTTCTGAGAAGTCCTAAACACGCACTTTATAATACATGAGGAGAGTCCTCCATCGACCATAACACTGAGTCCATTGCCTTTGGCATCACTTGATGGCAGCCAAGGATGCTAAAGCGAAACTCTGACCGAGAGGCAAATGACTCTTCACTGGAAGAGCTTATCTCCTTGTAAAAAGTGGAGTGCTGCAGTTTTCTGCTCTCTTACCCTAAAGCAAGCATAAATACATGTGATATTATGCTTCAGACCACCTACAAACTACAGTTCCCTTATTCCCAACTCTTTAGGTTCTTCTTTGTGGTGTCTCCTCAGGTTTTAAACAGATAACTTAGGACAGCGATAGTTATGCTTTCTCATCCAATTTTATGTGTATCTATCCAAAGGCAATTCTTTCTTGCTGCTGATTTATTTGATATTATTTCAGATCAGAGGTAGGCCAACAGACAAGCTCTTCCTACGCTGTACCTTTGAGGTTTGAAAGCTCAAAACTTTGCTGAAGTTTGAACTGGAACAGTAAGAGAAGATGCCTGCTCTAGCCACGTGGAGAGAAAGGTTTGTGAAAGGAAGAATCATCTCGGTCTCAATAGATTTCAGGGTCATGCTCTTCATCCCAGGCTCATGCCGACTAAAAGCAAGACTATTATCTGGAGATATTACAGGGAGACAGCAATGCAATGCTTAACATAGTCATACGTAAGTTGTGTCATGAGTACAATGTCCAGTATTTTGTCAGTCTGATTAATTCAGATCTTGGATTTTCCCCTTTCTTGGTTTTCAGTATTTGCTAGTCTGGAAAACCTTACTCATTGTCAAAAATCACCCAAGGTGTAAAGAGGGACAGCTCCATGCTGGGAGAGACAGGCAGAGAGTGGAGGACAGGTCCTGCCTCAATATCTCTGGTGAGATCTTTCTCACATTCCCCAGTATCCTTTCTCATGTGCTAAGCTATTTGATAGCTTTTCCAATGAAAGATGCTATAAAAATATTTTATTTCCTTAACATTTGCTGTTAATCAATAAAATAGAGCAAAACTAAGCACGTCATTGCAGTAAAGACAAGAATACTCAAGGGACAACTGAGATAGCTGGTTGTAGCCGTTCCAGGATTCTGGGCTGCTAGCTGCATGCTGGGGATGATTCACTTCTCATATATAATATCGTGTACGTGCAGTTCCATGCACAGCAGTGATTCCTGAGAGTGGCATGAAAGGGAAAGCCAGCCACCTGCAAGGAACCCCGTAAGGAACCTGGCCCCTTGTAAGGAGCAGTCATCCACAAACTGACTGATTTATTCCCATTGTTCAGTCTGGAAGGCAGTTTTCTAGAGCCAGGTTTCCAATATTGAAATCTGTAAAATGATTCTCTTTGGCAGCTATTTCTCACGGTTAGCAGAAGAGCTACAGAAAATAAATTTGTGATTTGGTTTACAATCTCTGTTCCATGTTGGCATTCATAGCTAATTGAAGAAATTCAGCTGGTGCCAGTTTTTCACCCTCTGCAACAACAGCAAACCCATCACTGCTTAGAATCCGATATTCCATGGATTTCCTCTTTCACTATTTTTTTTATGATGCAACTATTTCTGTTTGTTGCCTTCTCATAATATATAAGTGTACATGCATACATACATCCTAGTAAGATGCTGGTTTTATTTTCCTGTAATCCTAACTATCAGTACAAGATAAATTCATGTGCCTCGTTACAATCACGTGAACTATGGAGGACCCGACATTTGGAAAACAAGAAAACATTAACAAGAGCTATTTAGTCAACCTGTCAAATTTTAGACACACTGGAGTGTAATAGATGCAAAGTCCTCAGCAAATAGCACCACAGATGAAGGAAGGATTTGATTTAATAATTTTATTTTGCCCTTAAGCTGAAGAAACTGCCTTTAAACTGTATAAATTGGTTAACAACAAATGAGTTATTATTATGCATCAGTACTGAATTCTCAGAAAGAAGTCAAATATATGTTTTTGTTTTTGTTTTTGTTTTTTAATATTTTATTATTACTATTTTCCTAGTTAATATAAAAGCACAGGAAAGCAGTTTTAAAAATTTGCAAGCTGTCAATAGTAGGCATTTCCACAGGGTCTCTTATTCACATTTTGCCCAGCTCAGTTATGACCAAAGTCTTGAGTTTTACCAGTTCCTAGTTATTTGCTAGTGCATCTGAAAGAAGATTGATTCTCTTAATCTATCAACCATTCTGTTAAGTGGATTAACACAACACTTTCCATGTGAACTCACATCACAAAAGTCACAGTATTAAATGCATGGGTTAACTAATCTGTGCCAGTGTGCTTTTGATGGGCTGCTAGTGTACGTGTTGGGCTGACTGCTTTGACACCTTGTTTGCACGACTGCCAGAGACACAGCCTTACTGAAACATATCAAAACTCAAAGTTATCACTTGTATTAGAACAAAGGCATCACACTTTCCCTCAAATAAATCCTTATCAAACTCTTGCTGGTGTCATGCAAGTTGTGATTGTTTCATGCAAGTTGTGATATTATAGCTCCTGGCTTCCTATTTATTAAAGCATACAATATTAGTAGCTGATTCCAGAAGCAGCAGCAGAATGTTTTCTTACTTTTCTTCAATTTGCTAATATTGCTCTCAGTAATGTATGGTGATATATATATGAGACATCACTTTTGTGGTCAGGGGAAAGACAGGTCTAAAAACCAGAGTAAGTAACATAGGATCCAGGGACAAAACATTAACCGTGCTAGTGATATTGGCATTTCAGTCTAACACTAGCTTTGCCTTATGGCAAAGTCATTGTTCTCCTTTGTTTCTTAACCTGAGCTATAGGTATAAAGATTTCCTCTTATCCAGACAGATGAAAGTACTGCCCAGCAGCTTATGACTGAGGTGAGTGAGGTTTGGATCACTGCGCCAAGCAAGGCAGATTCCTGTCCACCTCATCCACATTATTATTTATTATAATTATTATTTTGCTGAAGCCCTCAGACTGTGATATGAATGCTCAAGTTAATGCAGTGCTGGAAATACAATAATTATCTTCTCACTTATCTTGCATCTGGCTGTGTGGACAGTCCCATGTCCAGGGCTTGGACCTGATCACCTTGTTCAGCAAGGGACTTCTTATCTATGCTGCTGTGTGAACAGTATATAGATAGTTTTTAGCTCCCTAAGAGGAAAGAGAAGAGGGCAGGGCATCCATCCCCAGCTACTTTGCTTCTCTTCCTGATGTTTCCCTGGCTATAACCACCAGACCCCCAGTTTTGTCTTTCAGCTGTGGTCGTTTTGCCTTTCACTGCCCCACCACTTTACCTGCTGGCTGCCACCAGATGCCCAAGCTTGTAAATTTTAAATAACTTCTTAAAGCAGCTCATGTAGCAGTCCCTTGTTGCACAGACTGATGTTCTTTCTACTGAACTAGCCTGTCTGTGGTTTTAGTTATTTCCCCTTCAGGTACGTGCCAGCCACTGTGCAGCTCCTGAAGCCAAACAAGCAATTTTTCCAGCCCAGACTGCAACTTGGTCACATATCAGTGGACCTGATTCCAGATGCATGGGAAGGGGACCAAGACTTTAAACCTCACTGTGTGATGGTGTGAGTTCAGTTTTCATGAACCTGGAGGGATGGTGACCACAACTAGCAGTTCCTTCCAGGGGTGGGTGGTGGAGAAGGGCAGTGGCCTTGCGGAGTGTGTGGGGTCCTGAGCTCAGGAGCTGGCAGTGCAGGGCAGTGCTATCCTTGCTCCACTCTCTATGGTCTTGGCCAAATAACCCACAGCTGCTTTCAGACAGATTTTTATGGTGCTTCTGTGCACCTGGACTACAGCCTTTAAGCTCAAGAGAGAAATGACCAGAACACAGGTGACACTATTTACCAGACCTTGATAGGGACTGTAGAGAGAAGTAGGAAGGATGCTTGAGCACCTAACATGGATTTGTCTCATCATGCTTTGCTTACTTAAATGCTGAACACTTACACTCATTAAGCAGCGATGGGAGCATGAGATTGTTTTCTGAAAGTACCTCTCATTGCTCATCTGGATCCTCTAGGTCCCTTGAGCAAGGGGAAGGATGTAGCTGGTGGGGATGATGCCTTCTGCCCACACTCCACTACCCATGGCAGCTCTGTCTGGAGGCAGAGCCCTGACCCTATAGTGTGTTGTATTGTTTCAACCTGCACCTCTCCCAGCAGAGTGTACAGTTCCCAGTGGTCTGACAGCTCTGGGGATCAGGGGTGAAAAGCAGACCATTTTTCCTGAACTCTGATGTTGCAGGCATTTCCCAAGTCTGTACTTTACACCAGGCTGAATGTTGGACCACAGCCATTAAAGTCAATGTTTTTTTAGTTCATTAAAATGGGGACAAACATGTTTTCTTTCAGTAAATAAATTGTTCTAGGTGTTAGTATAGCAACCGTCTATGCAGTACCCTAATCCTAGACGTAGGTTCAAGGTACTGTTACAAAACCACTAATGAGATAAGCAAGTGCCAGGCTGAATTCAGTCCTAAGGCTGCTGAACTGGAGAAACACCAATGCTGCTGTCAGCTTTGTGTGGGCTCTGCAGTTACAAGTGGGCATTTAGTGACAATATCAGAGAAAGCCTGTGTGTTGAAGAGGTCTGTGAGGTCTCAACAGGCAATAAGTTCTGCTTCCTTTACCTCATGTCCTATATCCCACAGCAGGATTCTAAGGCCAGAGTTTATCACCGTAAACCATGCCAAGGTATTTGAGGTTCTGTGGATATCTCTGGTCATAGCTTGGGAAATAATTACAGCATTTCAAACTGCCATTTGCAGCTAAGACTGTCACCAGCCTGGAGCCCCAATGTGTTTGATTCTATGGGAAGTCAACAGTGATGTACAAATACACCTCTTCTCTTCATTTATCTATCCCAGCTGTGCTATTTTGTATGTTAAAAATCTTCTTTCATTCATTTAATCTTATTCTGGGAGACACTGAAGCATTTCCAAGAGGGCACTTAATTTCATTAGCTTTTCTGGAAACAAAAGCACAGCAAGAACACCTAAGCAGAAAAATTAAATTACTAGATGCAAGTCAAAGGAGGGAAATGCCCTGATACCAGCTTTACAGACTGTAGGCTCTTTAAAAACTCACCACCCTGGTAACTAAAATTATAGCCACAATCCCAGCCACCCAAACTTTGCACAAGGAGGAGCAAGACAGAGTGACTTACTGCTGTGGGGGTTTATGCGTGTCAGGAGAACAGGGCTATGGCTGAAATTAAAAGAGCTATCAAAGTGGTCTCATATGGTCTCTTCTATTAATAAAGTAGTTCTGTAATATTGAACATTGTTCCTCTCTGAGGTATAATTTTGTCTCCTTTCATCTAGAATATTCTCTGAAAGCTGTGGCTGTGCTGGTGGTTTCTTCTCAAGTAGCTGAAAACCCTGAGATTGGTTTATTTGTTTCTGAATACAACCGAAACAATTGAATGCTATTACTCCTCTAAATAATGTTAATAATAAGCTAGATACATGTAAATTTCAAGACACTTTACATGATGTATACAAATTTAGATTTCATAGAAATTTTAAATATGTATCATTTTGCTTTTGCTAGTGAAAGTTCATCATCAAGGTCTTGTAATTTAAAGAAAGTAAGGACAACTCAAGTGAAATCAAATGAACTACGCTGACATTGCATCAATTACAACAAACAAAAACCTTACTCAATACATTTTACATTAAAAAAAAAATCTTATAGATATTTCTCTCCTTTCAACATTACTTAAATTTTACGCACAGAGTGCTGATATTTGTCAGTTGCTCAAGCAAAATACGTTTACACAACCAGGGCAGATTCTTGGAGGAGTAACCAAAGATTTGCATGTAAATAGAAGATATCACGTGTGGTGTCTTGTTGCTACTACAGGAGATGAGAGTAAAATAACCTGGTTTGTAGTTTTGCGTCTTATCATTGCCATTTCTCAGGTGACACTCTCTCAGGTGACACTCTAAACAAAAAGGGATGTAAGATACAGAGAAACATCATATTGGCTTTAAGCTTTTTGACAGCTTCCAAGTTTGTAGCCAATATAAAGCCTAATTGTAGGATCATTTAGTGTTATCTTACACAAAAGCTAGGCAGGATGGTGGCTGATGATAAAATTACTAGTCATGTTGTGAGCATGCACTCAGCAATGAATTTAAAAAAAAAAAAAAAAAAAAAAAAAACACCAACAGAAAACATATTTGACTTTTGGCCTTCTTTGGGTGTTCTTGGCTGGAGGTATCATTGCTTTTGATGATCAAAAATGTTAATAATGGGAGAATCATCAGAAATGCAAGGGGATGGCAACTGTTAAACACATACTGATGACAAAACACCATCTTTTACAATATAAAGTCTAATTAGCATTAATATGTTCTTCAAACTAAATTGCACCCAGCCCTTCATATACAGAAGTAGAGGAAAATGCCAAACTACCCATGCAATGGTTTCATATATCGAAGTGCTCTGTGCAGTGCCGAGGTACCTGCCACATGCAGAAGTGGCTGCTCAGGAGGGAGCTTGTGGCTCCTCTTCTGGGGCTCCACACCACCACTGGGAAGGCATGAGGTCAGCAAACAGGGCTGGGAGGAGTGGGAGGGCAGTGGGAGGTGGAACCCAAGGATGCGGAGGTGAGGCTTATGGTCTTATTGATCTGTGTGTTTTAAAGAGCAGAGATATCTGAGCACGGCCATCTGGCACAATTTCTGCCTTTCACAGAAACAAGTGAGCCAAACAGGCTGCTTCAGGTTGGTTTTAGAGAGAGTTTGTTCAGAGTATGAAATAAAAATAAAGGATGTGCTGTGGTATTTTTCATATTGCCCCTGTTCTGCATGCATTCTGTACATCTGAAAAATAATCTCGTCTGTTTGTTGCAATGAGCTTAATGTACACCGTATAATTAACATTATGTAATGCTTTTAAAGGCATAAGTGCAAGAGCTAAGTGCTATTATTGTAATTAATGTCTTTTTTTTTTTTTTTTTTCTGTAAAAAACATATAGCAGACAGTTATAAAGCAATGTCCTGAAAGACAAACAGCAATTATTAACTTGATGGCAACAAGTTAATAATGGATAGCCACTGCTGGAAGCTTTTCCTTCATTGGGTAGTATTATTAATTCCTTAATTTATTAATTCTTTATCCCAAGACATATATGGTTCTTTGCAAGTCTGGATAAGATGGGTGACAGCAGAGGGAGATGAAGAGGAGCTGGGAGAGGAGGCTGAAGTGCAACAACACTATTTGGTAAGGTAAAGGGGAATGCATCAGCCCTTTATGTTCATTTTTAGGATTTTCCCAGTGCTGTACTTGGGAAGGAAACACAGTAAAAGGCCAGCCCTGGTGCTGGAGGATTCCTTATCTGTGGGGTGGGGTTTCAGCAGGAGGGACAGGGTGGGCAAGGAGCCAGGAGCAGCCATGGGGAGTTTCCCTGGGCTGGGGGTGGTGGGCACCCATCTCTGCATGGGGCACATGTAGGGCTGCTGGCCAGCAGGGCAGGTGGGAAGCACTTCGTCTGCCATCAGTGTGGCCAGGAGGCACAGTGAGCCTGGCTGGCAGTGATGAATATAATGTTCTCTTGTTCATCTGATTCCCATAAAATTTCAGCCCATGATGTCAATTCTGTGACCCCTTCCATAAACCTTCTAGGAAGCCTTGGTGGGAAGAAGGGTGTAGAGATGAGGGCATGATTTAGGAGTCTGAGATTCCTTATAAAATAAAGAGGAACCAGAGTGGAAAACATATTTTTGTGTGTGTGTGTGCTGCAAAATTCTTTGTGCTTTCATTTTTACAAAGGAATAAGTTCCCCCCCACACTGATCATCAAGGGAAATTTCAAGACTTTTTAAACCATATCTTTCCTTCCACTCCCTTTCTAAGTGAAGTTCTTGATATATATGTATTTATTTAGATTGTTTGTTTGCTTTTGGCTTTTAGCAGGAAGTTATTCTGGCATGAAGTTAGTCCTAATAGTTCTTGTTCTTTAGCCCATCAGCACAACTTGGCAGTTACTCCTCTGCACTCCTGCAATGTGAGTCTGCGAAGAAGCCCCACTGGGCATAGCTCCGCATCCTGCAGACGATGAGCTGTGTTTCCTAAAGACTCATCTTGCTTCTGATAAAACCCCAAAGACCTGCTCTGCTGCTTTTAATCAATAACATGGCCTCCAATTTACTGAGCACAGTAAACTCAGCTAAGGGGTGGGCGGCTGCTACTGTTTCAGCTTGGCCATCACTCTGTCTGCCTCGGACTGTGCAGTCACCAGCTTGGCCAAGACACATTTTAGGAGCAATCAACTGTTTTTTGTTTGTTTGTTTGTTTGTTTGTTTTTCCTGCCTCTTGCATTATGGCTGCTGCTGCCTGTTTTGCAGTGCTGTGCCTTGGCACAAGGCTGCAAAGAGAGCAAATTTTTAGGGGAAATGGTGCTGCTCACCTGCCCAAGCCCAAGGACTGCTATGGGATGTTGGATGAGGTTTATGGTGCCCAGTGCCATGCAATAGCACCCTGCCTGGGCCATGCCATGCTGGGAAAGTGGCCATACGTCACATTCCCTAGGAGCTGGAAGAAATTAGTGTGGTCTTAATATCAGCTGGCATTATTGATGTGTACTGATGCCCAAGAGCGCTGATTTAGCATTGTGATTAATGCTGGAGTGTCAGGCAGAATTACTGCCAAACTTGGGAAGCAAGCGACTAAAGTCAAGCTCAGATATGTGAGGAGGAAGTATGAAAATATTTCTGTCAATCATTTGGGACTTATTATGGCTAAAGGGAGTTTGAAATGCATCTGGAATGTAAACTCCAGGATACCCTCCCCTGCCATGTGAACCATTCCCTTTCTCCCCTGTGATGCTCTTGTTCTGGTGTGAAAGCCAAAGTATTTTCATTTGAGGGTATGTGGGGTCCTTTAGTGTAGCCAAGCTGATTCAGATGTTCATGCTTATTTTTTTTCCAAGTTTTCCTATCCTTAAAACTGATAAATTATTAATTATCTGATAGGAGGAAATCTGTTGTTAAATAATCCTCAGGCACAAGTTTACAATGCTTTTAAATTCAAAGAGAAACTACTTCTTCCATCATTTCACAGGGCTTGTAATCTATGTTCCACTAATTAACACACTGTCTGAATTATGCATTAGTTCCTATTCCTCCTGCTGTGTAGCACAGTGCACTTATGCTTTTTCCTTTCAGCTGTTGGCCCCTGGGAATCAGGGTGAGATTTTTACATGGTACCATCACATCCATCTGGGGTGGTAACCCCTCTGTCCTCACTGCTTTCATCTCCTCTTAACAACTATAGCAAAGCAATATTTTTGTGCACAGGACCTTTTTTTCTCTCCATTTCTCCTGTTCTTTGTTTTGTTTGGTTTTGTTTTCCCCTAAGGCTTAAAAGCAGCCTGTTAGTGCTTCTGACTCTTGGGATAAGATAGGTTGTGCTGTTCTCTGGATGGAGTTGAGGAAAACTTCAGGTCAGAGCTGAAAAGAGTCTAATAAATCAAATAAACACGTATCTGAGACAGGAGTAAGCAAAGGGGAAAAGGGATGTCCGTGCCCATCTGATCCAGCAGCAACTACTTCCAGAGTTTTAATGGTCTATTAGCTTTTCACGGGCATGACATATTCCAGATCTCTTGCAGATAACACTGCCTACCCTCAGCAGCCCCCTCCAGAAATAAAACCATAAGAGCAGCAGATCGTGTGCTAAAGATATGTGGTAACTCACAGCCTAACTGGTAGGCACCAGAAATCCTGACACATCTTCTGCTGGTTTACAGTCTGACTTACAGTTGGACCATTAGTATGCTTCCCCTTCACAAACAAACAAACATAAAAATAAATAAAAATCCATATTAGTTAATGTCTGGTTTATAACTACTTGTATTATATAGATATATTCATGGGTTCAAGTATACATATATTACATATACATTCATAAGTCTGCATAATTGTAGTGCTAGAAAAGCATTACATACATGAATATAAATATATATTTGTGTGGGAATATACCATTCCAGACGTTATTAGGATATGTAGGTGCTTATTTGCTTTTTAATCCAGAAAACATTTAATTTTAACCAGAAAAATAGGTTGCATAGTGTGACTTTTCTATGGCTGTGTTTGTATGTACATGCATAGGCTTGGCAGATGTAGTAAAGTAGTCCTAATTTTGAATGATTTGAAACAGATTCATGTTTTGTTTTACACATTTGTTATGATATGCAGTCTTTCATATTTTCTGCTGACTATCAGGCTTTTTAAATTGCTTCTCACAGGTAGAAGTGAAGCCTCTACTAGGATCTTCAATCAACCTAATATGGAAAAGAGACATTACATTTTTTCAAATCTAAATTATTTTTATAATGCATCTTGTACATCTTATTAATGGTGACAGAGGAAATCATGCCAGCAACTTCAGCTGGTGTAAGATTTTCTCCAGCCTTTCATCAGCTTTTCTTCTCTGAATTCCTCGTAGCCCTTGTGCCGTGCAGCAGCCAAGTGCTCTGCTTGCTCAGGAAGAATCAGTCCAGCACATTTCTTTGTGTCTTCTGGTAAATATTCTCATCTGTAACTCTCTTTTGTGCAGACACCTTTTATAACAGTTTCAGATTGTTTTCTCTTCAGACAGTTTGTTTTCTCTCCTCATCTTTATCAACAGATTTCATTAACACACCTTGGGTTCTTTGCTTTCACAGAATATTATTAGCAATATTAAAAGCCTAAATGACATAGAGAAGTGCAAAATCTCACCATGCATTTGTGTTATAAAGGCGTAGCTTCTATAAAAATGCAGGTAAGAACATTGTGGTGTTAATTATTTGCCAGACTAAGGTCTAAAGTGTCAGTAGTTTTGTGCCACAGCGAGACAGACGCTAACTGAAGCAGTGCCTGCCTCTTTCTTCAAGCTGTAGTTCTGTCTATACTGGAAGACCAGTCATCTTCATCTGTATGGCTTCTTTCCCTGTGGATCCTCCAACATCTGATAACATGACGGAGCTCATCCTACATCCTTTCCTTCAGTCCACTAAGTAATTGGAATCTACTTCCTCCACTGCCTTGCCAATATGCATGATTAATAGGATTTAGTAATTTTAAGATTTTTCACTCCTCTGTAAAATATCACTGAATATAGACAATGTTGAAAAGATATAAAAAGGCAAAAAATTATACACGAAAGAGACAGACAAGATTGTATCAGCTCTATGTCCATAGCTAGTCAGTTTTACATGATATGTAAAATTCACTTTCTTGTAATATAAGAGCGCTTGTTGCAATAACTCCTAATAAGAAAATACAATCCCCATTTCATCCTACTTGCTTCTGCTCATTAGAGGGTTAATAGAGTTTCTTGCATGGCCAAGGAGACTAAATAAACAGGCTTCTGCAGGACTGAGGTCTTGTCCTTGAAATTAAAATTCATATAGGATATATTTCTTCACTTCCTTTAGGAAGCAAATTTATCTTGATCACAGCAATAATACAGGGCCCAGCTTCACAGTCACTGTAAAAATAAGTGTTCCTTACTCTTGTGAGTATCGTGTTTGAAATTGGGCCTTATTTTTTTCATGTCCCTGCAAAGCTATTCCATATCTCAAAATATCAAACCTACTTCTGGATCAGTCACGTATTTCTTCCCAAATGTTGTTATGAAGAAAATTGCTTCTGACCACAAGTTTGTTTTTTCAGTATATGACGAAGGGATGGGACGTGGGACTTGGTGTTGCTTTTATTGTGAAAGAAGAAGCACACCACAGGCAAGATTGTCACTGCATGCAAATATCTGAAGTCACCTAAAACTTTAACATGTTGGTATAAAACACAATTACTGGTATTCAGCAGTATTCTTTTGGTGAAACAAACAAACAAACAAACCAAAAAACAAAAAACAAAACAAAACAAACAAAAAAAAAAAAAACAGCCTTAAGAGGTCATATGTATTAAGCATCTAGAAGATGGATATTTCCCTGCCAAAAATGGGGTATTTTTTTTAGCATTTTTACCTGCATGTAAGTAAAAAATTGATGAAAAAAACCCTTCCAGTTCTTCAACCAAAGGGGATAAGTAACATGTCACATAACCATTGTAAGTCAGTGGCATTTAATAGTATTCAGCAGAAAAAAAAAAAAAAGTCTATATATTACCAGTAGAATGGGTAACGTTAGAGTTGTTATGTATTCATCCAGTTCTCCAACCACCAGTTTTGTTTAAGATTGGATAAGATATTTCTTCAGAGTCTCACAGATCTCACCCTCCTTTTTTTCATCTTGATTTGTTCCTAATAGCTCAGATTTTGGCAAACCTTCAAAGGCCCTTGTGCTAACTATACCTACCAAGACATTCCTGTTTCACAGGCACCAGAAGAAAACCCATCTTGTGTCTGCTGGATCTGTATGTACAAAGAACTGAGATTCCAAAGTTAAAATATTTCATTAGTTTAATTAATCATTTTAATTAGTTTAACTAATTTCAATAAGAAGTCGTAGTATAAAGGCAAGGAATTGATGACATAATTCTGGTTTCACACCATAGTTTATACAAAAGCCACTCTGAGATTAAAATGCATGAAAAAAAGTAAATTAATTTATGTCTATCAAAAATAAAATGCCAATATTTGGAGACTCACTAATCTGTCACATTGCTTTCACTCACCAGGAAAATAATAAAAAATAATAATAACAATAATAATAATAATAATAATAATAATAAAAAGATAAATAATTACCACTTCTGCTGCTCTTTCTGCTGGTGTTACCACAATAAATTGTGAATACCATGTATGTAACTTACTGATTTTTGTAAATTTACTCTAGCACCAACAGACTTCCAATGGAAGAACCTAGCTACATATCTGAATAGCACGTTTGTACTAGCTATTCCATGGTGCAATAGTACAGACTTTCACTACTTCAAGTCACATTACAGCTTCAGAGCATTTGGGACTGCAAAGAACCACCACATGTTAATTTTCATACATATATTAGAGAGATGTGTTTCTAAATCAACATCACATGCAAAGTCATTTCTAGTTTCTTCTACTTTATGTATGCAATTGCTGATGTTAGTATTACAGCCATAATTGTAATCAAATAATGCTCTCCATTTTCAAGTTAATGGGCTTGTATCTTATGTCAAAAGCTGGTTTATTTATATACTGTGCCAAATTCATTCTCACAGTGGGGTTCCCCTTAGATAATGGATTCACTGCAGAGATTGGAAAACACGTAATTATAGCTCAGCCCACACTGTCTCATATATGGAGAGTGAAAATGAAGTCTGGAGTAAGGACATTGAAAGCAAAGTGGCATATATATTTTCTAAGATGACTGTTACTAAGCAATACTATCTTCCCTTTTGTATATTACTAATTCCTGCAAGTGTCTTCTTGTTGAGGGTCAAAGACTAATTTCAAGTTAATTAGGCTCCCATGTTAGTTAATAATTTCTTACTATTTCTTACTATTTTTCTCTCTAACACCAAGCAGATTTTTGTGTTGTGATTCTCTGTATTAGCCGGAGCTAATTTAGACGTTTTTATAGATGCTTGTCCCATCTATATGCCTCTGCATACACACACCTCTACTCCCATTCTGTTTAACAGAACATCCACGTCTACAACTTCCACCTTTCCATTACCCATAGTCAAAAATCCTATTTCCAAATAAGTATTTATGAGATGTGTTATATGAAGAGGACAACTTGATCATGTACTTGCTGATGGTTCCATTTGACATCAAACAGTTTATGATCCAGGTCATAACATAGTTTCACATTACAAAAAACTCAATGCCCTCCTTTTCTTTCAATGCCACTATTACTTTTGAGATATGCATTTCCAATACTTATATCTGGGGGAACACAATTTGCCTAATACAAAAAATGAAGATACAGTCCTTTTATGACACAAATTATCCTTGCAGTGCAGAGCACAAGAGCAAGGGCTTATCTCCTATTTCAAAACATTTTTCAGAAACTATAAACATTTTTCCTTATTTCCTTTGCTAAAAGATATACATTATGCAAGAAAATATCCACATATGTCTTGTTAACATATGCTTCCCCCCACAGCTGAAGCTTTCTTAGTTTCCTCACCCCCTTATCACTTTGATGGAAATTATATTTGTTGCATTCAGTGAGGAAGTTCTGGTTTTGAGCAAGCTTCAGGGACTTGCACAGTTCCAGTTTTTCACATTTATAGGAAGAAATCTCTTCAACAAAAATCTGATGGTGCAGATCAGGCTTTTTACATGCTGTGATGATTGAGGACAGAAAGGGATACAAAACGTGTTCTAATTCATGTATTAACTGACAGTTTTCCTGTAAAATGTGTTCCCTGGTCCAATTTCATTTTGACAGATTGACTTCTGTGGACCTGTTCTACCCATATACCACCATGGCTAGTAATTCCAGTTCATATTGAGACAGCTTCTTTTCGAATGGCAAAAAGAGCCTATTGCAGTCAATACTTACAAAAATGAGCTTACATTTCCAGGGAGAAATAATTTTGCTTGCAGTAAGTAAGGCTTTTTGTGTCCAGACTTTTATCATGCTTCAGCAAAGAAGATATCTGTGGCATATTTTAGTTTATTATCAGTCAAGATACTCTGTCAGTCACAGGGATTAACCACGAAGTGCAAGTGAATTGCACAGACTTGTTAGAAATTATGCTGAAAACTAGAACTTGGGATTATATATGTTTTAAATGTCTGCCTATTTGACTAAATTAAAAATACTTTTAATTTATATATATAAGAATTAATGTCTTTTCTGTTATGAGGGTTTTTCTTTAACCAGAACTAAGTTTGCTTGCAAATTGTATGAGCCTATTAAACCAAATGGCAGAGCAGTCTGTGTTCTATTATTTTGATAATGTGTAAAAAAGAAAACTCTCCTCTCTGCTTGTAGGACTAATTAGCACATTATATTATTTTCACAGTAATTTTTTCTCATCTATGTATGATTATCAACCTTCTATTTGCAAGAAGGTCTCTTGCCCTTTCCAGCCTTGACTATCCAGTGAGAGAATTCACACTCCACACTCAGTTTTATCTACATGTGGGCATAAGTCATGTGTTCCTTGCTTGGCTAATAAAACTTAAGGTTCCTGGTGTTTTTTTCTTGCATCTTAAATTTTCACTTTCATCCTGGTTGCATATAACCTGAGAAAATTACTGTTTCTTTTTTTCTTTCATTTTTCAAAAATGTGTGCAGAGTTTGTGTTGACCCACGGCACACTTACTGATCATTGCTGTTATTCATTGGTTGCTTATTCTCTTCATTTAAGCTTCCAAGAAACTTCCTTGTTCTTCTTCTTTAACAAGGTTCTTTGGATACTGAGGGTCATGAAATACATGTCTGAGCCACCCACCACCTTCCCTTCTATTTCTGATTTTCCCTTTCTTTGTGCAGTGTTTGGGAAGACCAAATGCATTACAAGGCCTTAATTCTGTTAAGTATGTCCAGTTCTGAATGCTGGTCTCCTGTGGTCGTAGTAGAGTATGAAAAGCCAGAGCATATTCTTCTCATATTTTTCTGTTGTCCAACACTTGGTGGCTTGGAAAGCATTGCACCAATACAGTAGCACAGCACTGTACTATGTCTGTATCAATTAGCTACTGAAGTATTTTGCTAAAGCTAGTAAGTTTTTCCCTGCTTGTTCAACGTACATGGTAGCAAAACTATGGTATGTATATGGTACATGTAGGCTTACAGCAAGAGATCTTTTGTAACCTTTTCGGGTTAGGCTGCAATCCATGTTAAGTGGTTTGGTAGCTACCAGATAGTGACCACTCCCAAAGGTGATAATCACATTAGCTGGCTCATCAGCTCCTGCAGCTCAAAAATAGGTGGTATTCTGTCTAAAAAAATGAAATCCAGGCAATTAATATTCCTTAATATTCAACATCAACATAAATATCCACACGTCACTAAAAGAGGGGCGGTGCTTGCAACACTCCCATCTTCACCTTTTCCAAAACTACAATTTCAGAATTGCTCTCATTTAAACCCTACTTGTTTGTGGCACTTGAAACATTGAGTTGCACTGCCACAGATCTCTTACACCTCCTGCATTGATTTGATGGCTATAAATCAGGTGCCGACAAACTTTCAAATACAGCTGTAATAATTGTACCTAGCACACAGGCTGTACATCATCAACCTCAGCAGAACATGTGTCCTGCATATGATTACATGTAGAACCAGAAATTCCAGCAGTTAGCTGCTGGCTACTTTCCGTGCCACAGCCCAAGTATGAATACAAACCTTTTGGGCAGTGAGGTCATGACTAGGTAACTTGCCCTAAGTACGGTGCAGCCTGGATGTGTGCTGTACTAGATGACTGATGACTGAAGAATTAATTTTGACCCATGCTTGTTCTGTTCCTCCCTACCCTTCAAGTTGGATTGACTCCAGGATCTTGCCTCTTGCTCTTATCACCCTTTCCATGGCCTAAGAAAGGAGGATATATATATATATATATTTAATTTTATGCTCTTCAAAGAAATTTAGACAAACAGCTCTAGAGTATGGTCCAAGGATGCCTGATTCACAGTACAGTGAGTGGATAGCCCTTCAGTTTGACTTTTTTAATTCAACCAAAGTCATAAGTCCTGAAACAAGAATAGACACTAAAATCTTTAAAAGAATCTGCCATGCCTCACTCTTTAAGAGGTAGGTTTCTACATATTCTTATTCCCATGATTAAAAACAGGAGAAAAATATTTAAAATAAATTAATTCATTTGTCTTTCCCTATTACCCATTAAGATGTAGGATCTATTTTCTCTCCATTAAAATTCCAGCAATTGTAGTAATGTAAGTTAAAGGGGACTCAATCTCTGAAATGGAGTTTTGATAATTGCAGTAGAAGAGATTGGAACATGAATGCTACTTTCAAGAAAAAAAAATCTTTTTTTTTTTTTTTTTAATCTAATTAGATAGCAAAGTAGCAAGCCCTCTGATGTGCTGATGTGTTAAAATGAGAATGTGTTTAGACTAAGTTTAGAGAGCTAAATTTCTGACAACTGGTACTATAGCTACAGGATTCAAGCTGTTTTGAATCCTAATACCTGACATTTACTGTAAGATCAAGAGAAGTAACATTATGGCCTGTAATGGTGATGTGGTATAAATATAAATAGTGGTTAGCCAACAGACTAGGGCATCCTGATGTGTGGCCCAGTATTCCTACCATATGAGATATTAAATGATGTCTGAATTAGATAACTCAGGGAATGCAATGTCATACATTACAGTCAAGAAGACTGAGCTAAGCATTATTTGATTTCCAATTTGATGACCATTGTGCATACAAGCAAGCCCACAATTTCTTACAATAACTTTTCACACATATTTAGAGGTATGAACCTCTGCCTCTGCAACACAGCCTGAGAGCTCCTCTCTAGTTCCTGCAGGTGGGCAGAGTTTCCAGCCTCGTTGGGAGCATTCATGCTGCTGCAGGTCACACAGCCTTGCCATCACTTTTTGTGAACCTTAAGGATGGGACTGGTATGGCCAAACACAGCATTTGCAATGCAGACTCTGAACCAGACTGTCTAAGGCAAGGAACAAGGACAAACAGTTGTAGGTGGTGATCCACCTCATTATGAAATAGGCAACTATACTATGTTGGTCATCTAATCTGTTATAATTACTCCTTACTGACCCACCTGTTTTGGTGACAGAGGTACCCAAAGTCCTAGTACCAGTAGTACTCTGCCTTCATTTTAGCCTCTTCAGTATTTCCACCAGCTCTTTGACCATTTGAATTGAGCATCACGACACTCTGAACAATGTTTTCCCCTTTCTAAATATTCCTAGCCTCACATTCAAAAAAAAAAAAAAAAAAAAGTACTTTGCTAACAAGGAAATAACTCCTTTCTCAATATTTAAATTTAAAATCACAACAAATTTACAGCTGCTGTAAATTTTTATCAGTTGTGTCTCAGCCTTTTTATTTTAGTTGTACAGGAAAATGTAATTGTCCTCTAAAAGTTGTTTCTCCAGATATTATTTATTTATTCTATCTACCATCTAATTATCAGTAAAAAATCTCCTTTTTTCCCCAAGGCAAGGTTTCTAGCCAAGAAGGTGTACTCAAGCAACTTTCCTCTTTTATGAGTAACATAAAATGATCAAGTATCATATGATATAAGCTTCTGTGCAGGGGATTAGGTTATTTTTCCGAAATGACTTTAAACCAGACTATGAGACCAGTTACTCTAATGAAGTCAGGCATTTTTCTCAAAGGATGTGCACAGCCCTCAATTTATCCTTAACATTTTTTGTCACTCAGTGTAAAGAAATGAAAAATTGTATTTCATACTTTTCCAATTCAAAAGCAAGGTAGCATCTTTTTTTTTTTTTTTTTTTCATAACATAGTTATGCAGGATGAAGTGATTAATTGGTGAATGAGAATTCACAATAAATTTACTGAAAGTCATGCTTTATGCAGACACATAGCTCACTGGCAGGTAGTAGCCAAATTATGATGAGCTATGAGAAAAAATAGCTTAAATAGATTTTGAACCATATCCTGAGCTGTGACTCAGGTGCTGGAGTTTAGCCAAATAACAGTCTTTGCATCTCAACACGTAGACAAGTCAGCAAGACAATGGTGAAAAAAAGCTGTCATTCTCCTTTACATCAGTAGCGTATGTATATATATCCAGGCCTATGTCTGTCATTGGCATGGGGTTAAAGGACAGACAAATGGGCTGACTTGGTTCAACTCTACTTTTTATATAGAATATATACAAAAGATAGTTGGGGAAATTCATTTGGAAGAGCTCACCATATAATCAGGTCATCTGATGGCCAATAAGTATGTTTGAAGTTAACTTATCTTTAAATATCCATAGCTGCAATTAAATATGTCTTTAATCAAAGAAAGTGATAAGTCTCTGATTCTCAAATATTTCCTGAAACTTGGGAGCCAACAACTGCAACTGATGATCAAAGAAGGAATTAGCACTATATAGTCATATGTCTAACAGTAGTGACAGCTCTGGCCATCCTGGTCCTATGCAGCTTGTTGGTAGCTGTAAAGGTGTACAAGGAAGGCATCTGGATCCCTGACAAAGGGGGGCTTAGCAATACACTACATAACAGAAATGCGAGGAAAACTCATTAACAGAGAATAATTCAGTTCTGTTTGCTTGCTCATCTTTGCTAATCCGGAGAGAGAGTGATGAAATCATGACTACTGAGTTAGGATGTGCTTAGCCTGGATGATGTGGTCTGATGAAACATTTGGGAACTGGGCTGGTGCTTTATATACTTGTAAGTTCACTGGGACCCCAATAACTTTTTTTTTTATTTTTTTTTCTCTGCAGAAATGCTGTAATGTAAATACAGTTGTGCTTAACCAGTGGAATGAGGTTCCCCAAACACACCATGAAACATATGACCACAGAGAAACAGATACTTAAATGACATCATCTGTGCTATAAAATAATAGTTTACTTGACTGATTTTTTGGCAGTCTCCCAGAGATGATACCCTCAAAGTCCATTAGATGTACTGCCCTGCTAGATCAATATAGTGGCAAATTGGAAAGGGATGTAGAAAGACTGTAATTTTATAATACATATGCTAGGGTATTTTTTTCCATGTGTTTTCTCCTAAAAGTACTTTGTCTCTCCTTAGCACATTGATAAATTTGTCCGGTTCAGTTTTTAAATCCCTTGAAATATCTTTCTTAATTTACTTGTCCTGCTCTCCTAGTTTCCAGAAAGAGCAGCAGTCCCCTGTTGTATAAAGACTCGATTCACAGAGAGTTTCAGAACAAATTTACTGATCACAAATAGATACAAACTGTAGTTCATGCATTTAAACACTTAGAACTGAATAATATGATCAGGCTGTTGATCTTTTTTTTCCTAAGTCAGTGAATTTTATTTACTGGGTGAGGATTTCTAAGGTACAAGATTTGGAACTTCTCAAAGGTTGGCTCTGGCACTATAAAGTGATAAAAACAAAGGAAACAAGGTCAAAGCTTTTGCTTTCATTGTTATCTGATTTATTTATTTATTTTCAGATTTGGAGGAAGAGGAACTATCTGTGCTTCATATTTCTTTATTTGCTCCTTGGGGGTTATTTGAAGATGTGAGTGTTTTCCTATGATTTTGCAAATAGAGCAGGTATTTGCAGCTGTTTACATGCTTTGAGATTTCAGACTAAAAAGGAGGTAGGAAATTTCTCATACAATTAATGAGAGAAAAAAGAGGAAATAAAATAATTATATATATATATATAAAAAAAAAAAAAAAAAAAAAAAAAGAACTACATGAGATATAAAAGCCAAGATAGAGAGCACAAGGTAAATAAATGTGCTCAGTGCTGCTCATGTTTTGCTGTGTAAAGGAAAAACTTCTTTGTGGACATGCTCAGCAGTACTTGGACTTCCACCACCAGGGAAGCGGCAGGATATTTGATAGACATTAATTATGGGCAAAGACAGGATGCTTTCCTGAATTTCACCCCCTGCCCACTCATTATCACCACCTCTTTATTATTGTTTCCAAACAGTGGCTGGCCCAGGAGGGAGTGAGCTAAAATCTCAGTGTTTCTCATTCTTATTCTAAAGTTCACATGTTAGAGTTTTGCAAGCATAAAACCTGAGGAATACAGAGAGAGAGGGAGAGAGAGTCTCTCTCTTCTTCCAGCTCTCCAAGTCATGATTTTGTCACTATTTTGGCTGAGCTGACAAGGGGACTCTGGCTTCCCCAGCTGGAAAGGACCACATCTCTGCTGCTGGGAAGTGACAGGCTGTTCCTGCTGAAATCCACCCTCATCAGAAGGCTGTCACATCACCAGCTTTTAAGCTTAATGAAGAACATATTTCTTTGAACAGGGTTTCCTAACGTAACCTTGACAGCTGGTTGACCATCTCTTGAGCTTTCAGAAAGTCTTATGCAACATGTATACCATGCCTTTCCGAATAACAGCTTTTTTGCCTTTGGTCATTAAATATAAAAACAGAGCTGAGATGTGATGGTCATAAAAGCCTTTAAAAAATGCCCATGCATTCTCCCTGATAATTTTGTTTTGGTGAGTTTTCTGTCATTTATATTTTTCTAATCCCTAGGCGAACCATATTGTCTGGCTTCTTCTGAGCTATTTAATAAGAAATAAACATAAAATAATTATGACAAATGTTACAATTAGTTGTTATGTGAAAAATAGTGAATTTTAAGAGAGGGTGATTGTTTTACACACCAAAGAAGAGTGACGTTCAACCCCTTGTCTTTTAGACAAATATAAAGGTACCACAAATAATAGTTTAATACCGCTTATAGGTAAAAAGGCATCTATTGATTTTACATGAGATAAGAAATTTCTCAAGTGTAAGCCACATGAGAAAAACCATGTCATGTCCGGGTCAAACAAGAAGTGAGGAATATGAGGATATGAGGAAGAAAGCAGGTTACCAGAGGGTTGAATCTGTTGTGAACCATGTCACTTCCCAGTTGTGTTGCATGTAGGAGGTGAAATTGTACCACCTTCCTGGATGTACACAGCAATTGCATCTGATGCTGACCTCTCTGTACATCCACAGGGTTAGTCTCTGAAAGTTGCCGGTGCTTTTCCTTCTCTTTTATTTAAAAGAGAAAAGGCACATGTAGATATGCATCCATTTCATACTAGTGACACAGATAGGAAGAAGGAAGAGCGAGCATTTGCTTTGTAGTCATTTTTTCTTAAGGAGCAGTCCCTGATCCCCAAAACTGCCTTGACCTCCTTGGCAGCCTGGAGGTAGCTCCCATAACAGCCAGCCACCAGTTCTGCCCCTCCATGGGGCTTGGTTCTCCCCAGTATCCTCCCGCTGCCAAGCCCCAAGGGGAGGAAATTCAGTATGCAGAGCTGCAGGAGCACACCTGGGAAAAATGTGTCCTGGGGACACCCAACTTGAAGCAATTAGAGAGAGCCAGAGGCCAGGAATGGGAAAAAAATAAAATAAAATAAAATAAAACAAAACAAAACAAAACATGGATTCATTCTTTAAACATTGCAAGAGATGGTTAAGACACACAGCAACCCACGTTAATACCTTTCAAGCCCTACAGCTGCTCTCCATTTCTCATTCTTCCTTACTCTTAGCCTGAGTTTTGCATATTTGGGAGCTAGATTTGCTTTCCTCCCCCTTCCTTTTCCTTCCTTTTCCTATGCTATTTCCCATCTCCTCTTTATTTCAATGCCTGGGGCACTTCTCCTTGCCACATCCTGCTGGTTGTGGTCCCCAGTCTTTAGTATCCTGCAGGATTGCTCACCCTGCTCTCATGTTTCAGTCGGGAAGCTCAGCCTTGCTTTTTTTTTTTTTTTTTTTTTTTTTTTCCCTTCCTCTAATTAACGTCAGAAATATTGTATTGTCATGCTCTCTTTATCCCAGTGCTCCTCTAATTAGCTCACTGCATTATTCTGCGTGCGTTTGAGGCTGTTCAGTGTTAATGAGCCTGTCAGTCACAGTCTTCAAAGACTGCATCTTCAGAGAAGCCAGGGATGGAAAGGACCTATTAGAGACGGTTGGCTCCTGCCTCAGAAAGCAGGAGTCCTCCAGGGTTAGTTTAACTACTTGTGAAATTGGCAGTGTTGCTTTCGGACTTTGAGGGTGGCATATGTGCTTTTTTCAGCTCAGCAGTCTGGCCAAGGCAAACTTTGCATACCAAAATGAGAAGTTACTACCTCGTGTCAAAGGTTGCACGGAAGGATTGTGCCTGGTTTGCAAACACTCTGCAGTGTGGTCATGGTGTAACCAGGCTGAAACTGCATTTTATGTAAATAAAATCCTTTCTGAGGTAGGGAGAATGCCTTAGACGGTAGTACAGTAACCGGTGAATCCTCCCAGCCCCACCACAGGAGTTTTGGAAACCAGCCACACAGAACCTAGGAAGTTACAACTGGCCTACTACCGGGACCTGGGCCACCTCTTTCATTTACAGCTGCCTTGTGCACATCTCCTAAGCTGGATCTATCACATAAAAGCTGGTGCCAACTTTCACTGAGCTACAGCTCCTCACAGCCACCTTTTTCTTGCCCAACAAACCTTTCTGTTTTAACTTAATGTTTCAGAGACTCCACCAATGGAAGGGCAGTGGGGCGGTTTCTACACCTGCCTCATGCCATTGCTGCTCCATCCATCCGCAGAACCCTCTCCAAGGGGAGCCAGTCTCATTGTCTGCTAAATATGTGGCTCTGCTGGCTGAGCTGATTTGGCAAGGCTGGACTACAGTAATCAGAGGGAAAATTTGGCAGTAGTTTGTCATGACAAAAGCCTATACTCATGAGGATGAATGGGTAGCGGTGATCTGGCTGCACAGATATTTCCCACAAATCTCATGTCCCTTGCTTTTCTCATCTCCTTCTGTCCCTGTATCAACACTGTATTCATGACAAATAAGAAAAGCAATTGCAAGGCCTTTGCAGAGATTTATGTCAGTGGGCTTATGTTTGGGAGCTGCTCGGACTCACTCCTGTGGCTGGGGCAAAACCAGCAGGGAGAGCAGGAAGGTCTCAGCTCCGATCCCACCTTACACATGGAGGAGCTGCAGGGGTTGGGTTCCTTGGCTTGCCCTGCGGGCTAGCTGCTGATGTTGCATTGCCTGAGTGATATCAATGCCCACCAAAATTTCCAAGGGGCTGTGCCAAAAATCACACATGACTCTTCAGCTTGTCACACTTGCCATTAAGCATAGCTCATACTGCTGTGGGAATGCCGCTGCCAGGCAGCCCTGCTTGTGAAGCACTGCTTTTTCTCCCCCAGCCCACTAGACTTGCCCCCTCTGTCCACAAAGCTATTGGGTGCCAGGTCCTTGGACCCTGGTTCTGACAGAAACCTGGACGGCACAGAGCTGAAGGGTGTCTCAGGTGATGACAGGGACACAACCCATCTTCTACCAAACTATCTTTGGAGTGGGACATTTGTTCCTAAGTAGTCTCAGCAAACCCATGAGAGTTGATATATCTGACTTTCTTTTAAGTGTTTCCAGAGAGCTTCTTTATTTGTTGCAGGATCTTTCTGGGACCTGAAGATATCTGAGTGGTCAGGAAATGCCTGGCTCTTCCCTGTTTTCTTACCCAAGCTCAGCATCCTCCGTGTCTTTTCCAGTCTCCCAGGAGCTCACTTCTCCCCCAGCGTCCCAGAGCTCTGTGCTTGCTTCAGCGACGATACACCCTGAGTGTCTCTTGACCTTCTGTCATGGGTATGAAATGATTATCCAATTGATTGCAGTTAATCTTTTTTACTAAGGGAAGCTAAATAAATAAATAAATAATATATATATATATATATATATATATAACAATATAACACTGATGCTGGGACATTAAGCATAATCAGTTAATAGCTTTCCCCCTTTACTGATAATGGATTACACATTTCCTGTTTATCTCGTTATTACTGCCATTCCTACAGAAGCTAACAAGAAATTATGCTATGACCAGAGATAGAAAGTATCTTCCTTTCTGCCTTTCTTTTTATGATTTCCCTTCACTCTAATGTTCATTTTTTAGAATTGCACTCAGCAATCATTTCTCATTTCTCTTTCTCTGTGCCCCCTTGAGTTTGGGTCAATGAGGAGCTCAGTAATTAGATAGGCTAACTTCTTACTAAACTTATTCCCCCTCCCCTCTGGGACAGCTGGCAGGAATGCACTTTAGAGTATTTCTTTAAAGAAATAGCCATTTACTCCATTTTCAGTTTGATTGCCTCCCTTGAGATCTTACTCATCAGTTGCCTGAGTCTACTGCAGTTTGCTTCCTCAAAGTCCACCTTATCTTGCTGCCCTCCCTCCTCATGATCTGAGGCAACTCAATCAAGGAATGGTCCCTTGTATCCTGTCAATTGTCTCAAAACAAAGATGAAGAGAGCCTCCCCTTTCTTAACTACTTTATGTATTAAAAGTAGGTCCTGCATATTTCCCAGCTTTCCTGGACAGTCAGAGCTTTCCTCTGTCTCTTTGAGATTTTATGCATTTTGTCTGTTTACAGCTTAAATTTAGCTTTTTGTCCTTGCCAACCAATTTCTCATTCATCTCATGCCTTACTGCCGAACCTTTAGTTTGCTCACGTGTCCAAGTCACCCATGATTAGATGTAATTAGTCCTGAAAAATTCATGCTCAAGCAATGAATCGAATTGGAAGCAGTGGAGTGACTGTGATTGAAGTGGTTGTTTAATGTATCATGAGCAAGATCACAGACAGTCATGGCTTGTCTCCATCGATACATACAGACAGGACCTCTTTTTGCAGTTTATGTGATGGGGTTATTCACTTCCCAGAGCTGGCTCACAGCTTGGAAAACTGTAAGGGAAGGGGGGGCATGCTGAAGTCTTTCTGCACCTTTCAGTAGGAGTGTGCTTGTCAGTGAAGAAGAAGAAAGGAAGGTCCTGCTTTTATGACAGCTGAAAGTGTCCAATCTGTAGTCTCTGCAATCCCTCCTACTAGACTTGAAGGACAAGCCATTTCAGAGCCAGAGGAGGGAAACACAGACCTTGGGTCCTGCCTTTGTGATGGCAGCAACCAGACCATCCCTCTAGCAGCAGAAGAGCTCAGCTCTGTAGATCCCAGTTACCAAAACTGAGCTTCTGGCTTCCTCCACCAAGTGTCTGTGGCTGTGGTTGGACAGATGTTATCAAATACCTGTTCAGTGGCTTATAGGAGGGCTGTCCCAACCAACTAGTGTCCTCAGCTTTGGATGAGGAAGACCTCTCTGAAACATCTATGTTT
The DNA here is from genome assembly GCF_011077185.1 of Oxyura jamaicensis. Lineage (NCBI taxonomy): Eukaryota > Metazoa > Chordata > Aves > Anseriformes > Anatidae > Oxyura > Oxyura jamaicensis. Next base: position 179,666,370 of record NC_048893.1, read on the forward strand.
TTGCTGAATGTGCAGCAAGTATAATGGTCACCTGGTCTATAATATTTTTCATGTGATAACAACAAATTTTATGCATGGCCAGCAGGACACGGAGCTATCAATCAGCAGCAAACACAAACAATTATAGGAACAAAAGCACAGGGCAATATTAGAAATGTAAATGACTGGCTGCAGCACCATGGTTGGCTACTCCTGAGCTTAGATTCTCAATTTATTTAGAGAGTTACTTCTTCTTATGCAATTCTTTTTTATTTATTCATTTTTGAGGATGAGGGGGAGAAAGAGATAAGAAGGAGTAAGGTGATTGCTTTTCATTTTTGTGTTTATGTTGCATGAGCTAGACAATTATATCTTGCCAACAGACCCTGGAAGAGCTTACTCTGAGATTACAGCAACTCTGATTTCTAACATACCTTATAGCCTTCCTCATTAAATAGCCCAACAGCAAGAATGTCAAAAGCTAAGTTTTATAAATGTGGACTGGAAAAGAGAGAATTGCCGAGGGCTTTTCACATTTTTCAGAGAAACACAGGGCACATTGGGAAGAACTGTTTTTACTTCTCCATTAGTATAAGCCGAGTGCACTGCCAAACCTAGGTTTCAGCTTTAGCTCTAGCTGGAGCAGCAGTATTTCAACTCACTGGACACCGACTCCCACATGAATACTGAAGGATAAACGACCTGAGCTATTAGAAAACAATAAACTCACTTCCAGTAACTCTACACACACCATGGTAAGACAATCCCTGTGGGTGCATTAGCCTGCAGGGGTGGGTGGTGAGAGCATGGGCCTGTGGCTGAGGCCCTGGATGCTGCTCGCTTCCTACTCCACCACAGACTGCCCGTGTCATCTCTGACAGGCCTCTTAAGCTCTCTGTGCTTCAGTTCTCTGCTGGAAAAAACAGCTAATGCGATTTCCCTGAATTGCAGGAGGGAGTTTTGCTGATAATTAAATGGAGGCGTGTGAGGCTCTCAGATATTGCCATACCAAGGCCACTATTAGTGCCTTTCAGAGAATGATGGATGTAGCAAATATGGCAAGCAGTAATGCCTGCAAACCATAAAATACTGAGACTATTTGCAATTAGGAGCCCGTCCACCAGTACAGTGCATCCTTCTTTTTTTTTTCTGGAGCTTCCTAGACCAAGTCCTTTTCCCATACAGCATGTGAGCAGATAATATTATTCCCAAGTGGAAGAAATCCTATGCATTTGAAAGGAAAAAATCCACTGGGAGTGTTTCCTTCAAAGCCTTATTCACTACTTCAATCTTCCCTTTGAGCTCAGACTGAACCAATAATATCTAAACTGTAAATTCATAGAGAACCACTTATCCGGTCCATATTATAATGTATCTACAGAGTTTGGAAAGGATTCATTAAGTAATTAATAGTACTCTTAAAGCATTTCAATTCCTCTTGATTCCTGCTTTGCCATTATACATCTTCTTCCTTTCCCAGGCTTCTAACAAAATTTACAAAGTTAAGTTATGTGTTACTGCATTCAGTTGGGATTTGATAATATTCCTACGCTCTCCGGAGTATTTGAGATGTAACTGGATGAAACTGGAGTGAATTTAATACTTCTGGGCATGTATATACTAGAAAATCCCAGCATTACCTTTAGATTAGGTAGCACTGTATTTTTGTTGTTGTTGTTTGTTTACATTTCTATTTACTGTCCTATAACTATGCCTCTAATTCCTCTCTAGATACTAATCAGCTACCCAAGGTCCCATTCCTCCAGAAGTGAGTACTTTTCTAAGCCTTTATTTTTTCCTCTGCTGCTGCTGAAACTCCAAATCTCATCCCTGTTCGTGTTCCCATTCATGTGCCTTCTTGTCGGCAGCTGTTCTTGTGCATGAGAACAAAACCGGAAAGCACTGGCTCAACATAAAGGTTTATTTCTTCCTGACAGTTAGCTCTGATAGTGGTCTGTAGTATCAACATAGGTATAAAAGATTTCTTTGTCTTCTTCTGCTGACCTTTTATCATTCATAGCCTTCTGAAAGAATCACTTCCTTCATAATGCCCAGAAAGGTAATCAATAAAACAACTACTAAACTGAAAGAGAAAAAGAAAGCTTCCTTAGTGATGACTTCTTTTGCACACTCATCTTCTAGACGATAATGCTCTGGAGCAGGGACTGTGTTGCTGCTGAATTTTTTATGAGCTATCATGAGGATCTGTCCAACAATTAGAATCATCTGTCAACATATTGGCCATAAATGCTTCCCAAATCATCAGTGGTTTTCTTTTTAGAATTACAAATTCAACCATTCTTTCTACTCAGTGCTTCATACCCTTCAATTACAAAAACTACTCCTTTTTTTGTTGTTGTTGTTGTTTTTTTTTGTTTTGTTTTGTTTTCCCCAAACCGATACATTATCCTTCCAGCTCTCAACACCTCCTCGAGACCTCCCGCACTTGCTGGAGCCCAGTACTGCTGGCCAATTCTCGCCGTTTGCAGTGACCATAATGAACAGACTTGTTTGTGCTTTTCCTTCTGCTCTGAAAATTACGTAACCTGCAAAGATTGTGGGCAAAGAGCTGTTCTTGTCTCAGCCTTGCAAATGCAGGCCAGCTCACAGAAAAACAAATAATGCTCTTTTATACTAGTGCAATAAAGCCCTCCGGTGTAATAATTTGACCCTTTTTCTTTTTGTACAGTATGCAAGAGGAACACAAAATGCATGCAGTCTGCTGGTATAGAGTTTCTAGAATTTGTGTTCTTCTTAAGGATGTAGTTAATGATCACAGTGCCAGTGTAGGGAAAGAAAAGGAAATAAAAGATTCAGTTGTTTTTTCAGCAGTATAAAATTGGGTGGGGAAAAACAGAAGGATAAGATGGAAAAAAATCTGTTTTGTAGTATTTCTCTGTAAAAATGCACCCAAAAGCCTTTTTGTTAAAATTAGCTGATTAAAATTGTAAGACATTTCATTGGCAACATCCTTGAAGTAGAAGGAGTGAACCTTTCAAAAAAGAAGACCCATGTTGAGAGCTTCAAAATGACTTCCAAATGAATTAATATTTCAAGTTTGGGTTAAAGGACACAGAAATTCTGGGTGAGAGCTAGGTTCTGGACTGACACCTTTCTGCCAGTCCCCTGCCTTCGTCTTGCAAACCCCATCTCACAAGGCCCAGCACCCCATGTGGCTTCACCAGACACCTGTTTTTTTCAGGAGCATGGATCTGTATTTCTGATCAGGTCCATCAGAGACAGGTACAAAATCAAGATCATGGTTTAGATTCAAATCTGTCTCTCACAGTCTGCAGAATTCAGCTTTGTAGTTTGGATTCAAACCCATATACTATAGTAGTTACATTTCTTATGTCTTTTTAGGTAAACTGTTTATAACAGCTTTCACTTCCAATGGATAGTGTAAAAACCATGACCACTGTGACTGCAACCAAAGATCAGGCTTAGGCAGATTTACATCATATTGATGTGAAAGGGAAGGATTTTTCACACCCTTTTCCCTGCAGGAAAACAAACCCAAAAACAACTACAACAACATCAACAAAAAAATAGAGATTACTTAAAAAGTTGTTCTTCAAATGTTGCAATATTTTAACATCATTCCTCTCTGACTTCCCAATAAACAGAACTAACTTCCATTATCTGAAAATGTATTTACCAGTCTCTCAGTGGGTATTAACCTGGACATCTCTCCTGGAGCTCCTGGAGCAGGGCTGATTTAGACTTGCTGGAGATAGCCCATTATAGAGACCCAAATATCCCCAGAAAAAATAAATATGAAATAAGTAGCAGCATGGTTTTCCATCAAGCTCTTGCAGTGCGTTGTAGTCACCTTTAAGACTTTAAGTTTTTAAGGCAGTCCTCTCTTGTGGCTTTGCAAAGCATTGATTATATAAGCCAAAGATCTTAAAAATGCATATCAAAACTTAGATCCCTGAACAGGGAGTCTGAATGGCAAGTGTCTGAGTATCTATTGTTTCTCTTGCCTTCAGGAGTGCTCAAAATTTTTCAGACTTGAATTATTCACTGAATTGTTTAATATTGACCTAGCAAGGTAATAACAGATATTTGACTTTAGAAATCTTGGTTGTCTTTAAACTAATAGAATCATAGAATATCCTGAGTTGGAAGGGACCCTTAAGGATCATCAAGTCCAACTCTTGACACCGCACAGGTCTACCCAAAAGTTCAGACCATGTGACTAAGTGCACAGTCCAATCTCTTCTTAAATTCAGACAGGCTCGGTGCAGTGACAACTTCCCTGGGGAGCCTGTTCCAGTGTGCAACCACCCTCTCTGTGAAGAACCCCCTCCTGATGTCAAGCCTAAATTTCCCCTGCCTCAGCTTAACCCTGTTCCCGCGGGTCCTGTCACTGGTGTTAATGGAGAAAAGGTCTCCTGCCTCTCGACACCTCCTTACGAGGAAGTTGTAGACTGTGATGAGGTCTCCTCTCAGCCTCCTCTTCTCCAGGCTGAACAGGCCCAGTGACCTCAGCCGTTCTTCGTACGTCTTCCCCTCCAGGCCTTTCACCATCTTCGTAGCCCTCCTCTGGACACTCTCCAACAGTTTCATGTCCTTTTTATACTGTGGTGCCCAGAACTGCACACAGTACTCGAGGTGAGGCCGCACCAGCGCAGAGTAGAGCGGGACAATCACCTCCCTTGACCTACTAGCGATGCCGTGCTTGATGCACCCCAGGACACGGTTGGCCCTCCTGGCTGCCAGGGCACACTGCTGGCTCATATTCAACTTGCTGTCTACCACGACCCCCAGATCCCTCTCTTCTAGGCTGCTCTCCAGCGTCTCATCGCCCAGTCTGTACGTGCAGCCAGGGTTTCCCCGTCCCAGGTGCAGGACCCGGCACTTGCTCTTATTGAACTTCATGCGGTTGGTGATCGCCCAGCTCTCCAACCTATCCAGATCCCTCTGCAAGGCCTTTCCACCCTCATTCGAGTCCACAACTCCTCCAAGTTTGGTGTCATCAGCAAACTTGCTCAAAATACCTTCTATTCCTACATCCAGATCGTTTATAAAAATATTGAAAAGTACCGGCCCTAAAATGGAGCCTTGAGGGACCCCACTAGTGACCGCCCGCCAGCCTGATGCAGCCCCATTTACCATAACCCTTTGGGCCCTGCCCGTTAGCCAATTGCTCACCCATTGTATGATGTTTTTATTTAGCTGTATGGTGGACATTTTGTCCAGTAGGATCCTATGGGAGACCGTGTCAAAAGCCTTGCTGAAGTCCAAAAAAATCACATCAGCTGGTTTCCCTTGGTCCACCATACGGGTGATCTTATCATAAAAGGAAATCAAGTTAGTTAGGCAGGACCTACCCTTCACAAACCCATGCTGGCTGGGACCAATGACTGCTTTGTCCCCCAGGTGCGCCTCAATAAGTTCGAGAACCATCTTCTCCATGATTTTACCAGGCACTGACGTGAGACTGACAGGCCTGTAATTGCTAGGGTCTTCTTTCTGACCCTTCTTGAAAATTGGCACGACATTTGCCAGCTTCCAGTCTACTGGGACCTCTCCAAATTCCCAGGATCGTTGAAAAATAATTGAGAGAGGTTCCGCGATGATGTCCGCCAGCTCTTTCAGCACCCGGGGATGAATCCCATCCGGACCCATGGACTTGTAGGGATCGAGGTGGAGTAGCAAATCCCGCACACATTCAGGGTCGGTTGGGAGTTTGTCATCCCCACCGTCCCGGTCCTCCAGCTCGGGGCACCCTGGGTCCCGAAGCCCATCATCGGCAATGAAGACAGAGGCAAAGAAGGCGTTAAGCGTCTCTGCTTTGCCTATGTCATTGTCTGTGAGGAGACCTTCCCTATCAAGGAGCGGCCCTATGTATTCTTTAGTTCTCCTTTTTCCATTCACATATCTAAAAAAAACCTTTTTGTTTTCTCTCACAGACACAGCCAGCTTCAACTCTAGGTGTGCTTTGGCCACACGAACTTTCTCCCTACAAACACGAACAGCATCCCTGTATTCTTTCCATGACGCCTGGCCCTCCTTCCAGTAGCGAAACACTCTCTGTTTCCGCCTAATCTCCATTAGAATGTTCCTGGTCAGCCACGCCGGCCTCCTGCCCCGCCTGCCTGACTTGTGATATTTAGGAATTGCCTGATCTTGTGCTTCTAGGAGGCATCGCTTAAAGAATGACCAGCACTGGTGGACATCGAGGCCTTCAAGAGCAGTTTCCCAGGGGACCTTGCTGACTAGTTCCCTGAGCAGCCTGAAGTCCGCTTTCCCCATATCTAGGGATGAGGTTTTGGTGGCACTTTTCCTTCTGTCACCGTAAATTTTGAACTCAACCACTTCATGGTCGCTATGACCAAGGCGGCCACCAATCACCACATCTCCCACCAGACCCTCTCTGTTTTCTAGCAACAGGTCTAGGAGGGCACCTTTCCTAGTTGGCTCCGTTAGCACCTGCACCAAGAAGTTATCATCTAGGTGCTTCATGAACCTCCTGAACTTGCTCATGTCAGCCGTGTGGCACTCCCAGTTAACGTCTGGCAAGTTGAAGTCCCCCATAAGGACAAGGGGAGTTAATCTCGAGGCCTCTCTTAGTTCTGTAAAGAATAATTTATCGGCGCTATCGTCCTGGCCAGGCGGTCTGTAATAGACTCCCACAACGACATCCCCTTTATTCGTTCGTCCCTTGATCCTTACCCAGAGGCTCTCAACTTTGCCATTGCTGACTTGAAGTTCCACACAGTCCAGCCCCTGCTTCACATACATCGCCACCCCACCACCTCGCCTACCCTGCCTGTCCCTCCTGAAGAGCCTGTAACCATCTATCGCAACACCCCAGTCACAGGACTCATCCCACCAGGTTTCGCTTATGCCAATGATGTCGTAGTTGCGGGACTGGGCCAGGACTTCTAGCTCATCCATTTTATTCCTCATGCTGCGTGCGTTCGTGTAGAAGCACTTCAGGTGCGTCTCCTTACACTCAGCACCTTGTGGATCTGACCGAAGGACCTCACTGGCACACAGCCCCTCTGATTCTAGCGTACCATCCCTTAGGTCTTCACCGGCGTGCCTGGTTTTAGCCCCTTCCCCCTTCGACTCTAGTTTAAAGCCCTATCTATCAGCCCTGCCAACTCCTGACCAAAGATCCTTACCCCTCTCCGAGAGAGGCGCATCCCATCCGGTGCCATCAGGCCCGGTGTAGCATAGACCTTCCCGTGATCAAAGAACCCAAAATTCTGCCGGTCACACCAGTCTCGAAGCCACGAGTTTATGTGAACAGCACGCCTTTCAGCTTCGATCCCCCCTATCGGAAGGACAGAGGCAAACACAACCTGCGCCCCTGATCCTCTAAGTAGTCGCCCCAAATCCCTAAAGTCTCTTTTGATCGCCTTCGGACTTCTCGTTGCTACTTCATCGCTACCAGCCTGAAAGACCAGTAGTGGGTAGTAGTCAGTGGGCCGTACCAGGCGCTTGACTTTCGTGGCAAAGTCTCTCACCCGAGCCCCAGGGAGGCAACAGACTTCTCTGCGGGTTGGGTCCGGTCGGCATATCGGTCCCTCTGTCCCTTTCAGAAGGGAGCCCCCCATAACAATAGCCCTTCTTTCTTTTTTGAAGGATGATAATAGTCAGCAAATGACTACTAATAAAAATAAGTTTAAAAATAGAGATGGTGAGATTGCACCAATTTACACTGTCAGCAATAAGACAGCACAAAACATCACATTAACCAAAGTGAAATTGCACCCAGTATGTTAAAAATGCATGTAGGGTACATTTAGTTCTTCCTTGCTCCAGCAGCGCCTCCGGTCATTCTAGCTTGTATTCCAGCTGAGAATTGATGGAATAGCAGACCAAGTCTTTGTTTTCCCAACCTATTCTGAAAGATTTTACTATATCTGACCTCTTGCTACTGGAATTTTACCTGCAAGGTGCAGACTTGGCATGAGGTTGTCCATTTGTTACAGCTTGATCCAAGACTTCAATAAAAATAATCTTGCTACAAAAAACACTGCAGTAGATTATCAATAACAGAACTTCTAAAGCTCAAATTTAAAGTAAAATTAGCCCAACAAATATAATTTCAATAAAGCTTTTCAAGATATTTACTCAGACCTTTTTTGCTTTCCTTTTATCAAATTACATGACAAATACTTTCAGCACACTCATCAACAACAATTAAAGGAGATATATTTTCTTCAGAATTCTGCTCCACCTAAAATCTGTATTGTTAGGAAATGCTGTTTGCATTTTCTTCAAATTCCTGCTCAGTAGAAGTAACCCAGTATCAATACTTGTACTACAACCACAGTATCCCTAAAGAGCTGAGGTTTTCATTTCTACTGCTGGGTTGCAATAACCGTTATTGCAATGCCAAACACCCCAGTATTTCTGTTGGTTAAAATCAAGATCCTCATCTCACCATTTTTGCCCTTAAAATGATCTTTCTTTCCCTTAAGAGAAGCTAAGAAAGAAGTTATTTTAAAAGTACCTGCCATAGCAACTACTTAAAACATATACTGAGAACCAAGCAGAAGGTGAATACTGACATAAAAATACAGCACTAGGAATAAAAGCTCTGTCAGAAAACTGCAAGAGCTGTGCTAAATAAACTAGACCTCTTCTTTATAGCTTGTGCCTGAAGCAGGTTGTACGATTAAAATGCCTCCAAGTTTGATCCCAATTCTGCTCTCTTTACTCATAATGGCAGTGCCTATTGTAGGGCTGGCAAATTCAAAACACAAGCAGAGGTGAAATTTTGGATACATGTCCTGCTTATCTTCCCCTCACTGTATTTCATTTTAAAATAGACCATGACAGTTAACTGAGAAAATAAGCTTAAGTTCATTAATTGGGGTAATCTGCTAAAATAAATGCAACTATCTGAGGTTGCAGATCATCTATATTTTAGATGATTTGGGGTTTGTGGTGCTCACTGGAAGAAGGCTGTCATGGTGGAGGAGGATTCAGACATCTTCCTGCACAGAAGAGAAGTATTTGACATCTGAGGGTATATATAAATTAGGAAAGTTGCTTTTATAAAGGGTTGTCATGGATATAAGCACCTGAGAAATTGTCCTTGGAAAGCCTTAAATGTCTTACCATGCAAATGGGTAAGCTACCCTGAGTGGCCACAGTATGTCTCAGGCACTCCACACTTTTCATTGGGATTCTGAATCAGCACAGAGTATAATATTACAGAGTATTACTGCAAAATGAAATGCAGAAGGAAGGCTGACATTTACAGCTTGGTTTTCCAAACATTAAAAACCTAGTGCTGGGTTTAGTTGCTGTATTAGAAATGGCCTTATTTTCAGGACTGCTGAAGTACATACAGCTTCTTCTGATTTCCATGCCTGGAACACATACAAATCCAGAGCCTTTTATTTTGGAGTCTCAGAATGGGCTTAGTAAACTGTTTTACACAGCTGTGTCTGAAGGCTTTGGCTCTCCTAATGGCAAAGTAGGACAGAGGTAAATCAAATCCTGTCTCCCTTTCTTCATCAGTGCATGGAGGCAGACTGATCCTTCCCATGAAGAACTGGACCACTAAAGGGTTGTTACTGGAGTTGGAAGAAGCAGCTGTTGTGCTGTGAGACATGATGTACCACGTCACTGGGCAGCTAATAGAGAGGAAAAGACGCATGGGAGCCAGAGCACTCCTGCGTGGACACTGAGTCATGCATCTCCTGCCACAAAACTCATGGAAGGAAGAGAGCAGAAGGAAATCTCCTGCTGTGGTTTGCCATGTCATGATGGTTGCCTCCCTGCAGGATGAGTGACAGATACCTACACAAGCTCTGCAGATCACCAGGCGCTCTCAGAAGACCTGGAAATCTAGAGACAGTAATTATACTAATACTACTAAGAGACAAAACTAAGAACCAAGCTTGAACTGTACAACCTAACTGGTCTCATTGTTTAATTATTTTTAATTCCCTGCTGGGTTTTGGGCCACTACACCCAGTTCTGACCTGGACAAAATTAGGGGTATTATTAACTCCAGGAACATCTCCTTAAAGACATTATGGATGAGGCTGATCCAGGTTTGTATCCACACATCCCACACAGGCTTCTGATGCTATCCCAACTACCTGTGCACTCTCAAGCACTCCCATAGGCCCTTCTGCCCCATGCCATGGTATACAACATATGTCCTCATTTTCAAGCTACAGAAACAATATTTTTTTTAATCTGCAACAACAATGTAACATAGTTGGAAATGGAAAAAAGGAATTTAATCATGTATTAAAGCCAAAGGGCATCACACACAACCTGGACAGTCCTCAAGGCCAAGTGGGTGTACAGTGGGTGTAGCCAGCTCTGCTCTGCTCTGTGGTGAGCACTAAGCCACATGGGCAAGAGCCTGTTGATGTCCCTTGACCTTAAAACAACAGGTTTCCTCCCTGGCTCTCTTGCACTTTTCAGTGTAGATATAAATGAAAGACCTCCAAAGGGGCCACCCTGCCAGGTCCCCCCACACGCCACAGTTTCAATAAGTCTCTGCCCTTAAAAACATCAGGAGCTTTCATACTTTCAGCGGGGCTACATGGAACAAAGAACAGCTTTCCACAGACAAACTCACAAGCTGGAAGAATAATCAAAGAATGGCACCAACACTTTCTCTCTTGTGAAAGCAAGGAGCATCAAGAGCTGGACCCATGGCCACACTCCCACAGGACCCCAGACTAGAAGTCTGGAGTCTCTCTTTCCTATGACACCAAAATGGCATCCTCTAGTAAATGTACGTGCATCAAGAAAGCCAAGAGGCATTTCTGGTTTTACAAGAAACTTGTAGATATTCATAACAGTTTTTAAATGCATAAAATGGAGTTGAACTTGTGCCAGCAGAGTTAGAATACATTGGAGCAAGAGACAGATATTTTAGAGCAAATATTACATTGAGGTTCATCATTTCTTCTTAAAGATGCAGTTATGGTGCTGGCAAAGTGTTCTCAGTATTTCTATGAGAAAGAAGCCACCAGGTTCCTCACAACCCCCCATTAGAACATCCTTTCCTCAGGGAGACCACTGGACCTCATTCACTGAAAGCAGCCTTTGTCATTTTTATCCACACCTCCTCACAAAGCAAAAGCATAATAAATAAATAAATAATAAAACAAAAAAAAAAAAAAAACAAAATAAAATAAAATAATTCTTTATTTCAAAAGTAGTTTTATTTTTATATTTTCAACTGTGGATGGCATTTGTAAACATGTTTTACTGACTGAAGGGAAAAGTATCCTCTTCACAAGGGACAGGCACAATGCAGACAGCTGCAGTGCAGAGTTGCTGTGCCTTCATAACTCAGCTCTGAGTGCTGGGGACACCTCCGGGCATGTGTGCGAACCCCTAATCCAGACTCCAGCTGAGCTCTCACCTCTGTTCTTCCTGCCACAAATGTGGACATCATACTGAAGTATTACTACGCTGCACAGAGAAGCAGCTACCTCCTATGGAGGTAGCTCAGGAGCTAGGAACAGTCTTGACTCGCCAGCAAGCCCTCAGAAGACCCCATTCCTGTGCCAACACCTTTCTGATGCTCAAGCTACCTCATTTCAGACTGCAGCAGGTATCACAAGAATCTACACATCCCACAGTACAGACATAACATATGATGGAGGACTGGTGACAAAGGCTCTGCAATGAGAACATCAACACACCCTACTTCAGCTACTGGATCAAATAGAAGCAATTTTCAGTGAGTAGGAACCTGGACAGGGATTTAACCTTCATTATGATAAGTCCCATATCTTCTCAGCAAGTCTCTGAATAATTTAGTGCCCTGGTTCTTTCTGTCATTTCACATAAGATATTCAGCTTTTGCAGAACACAGATATCAGAAACTAAGATTTCAGTTCAAAGACGTTATATTCTTTTTTTTTTTTTTTTTTGAAATGAAAGTGAATGAGAAACCAAGCAAGAATATCTGAAGGATCTCTTTTGAGTGAGGTATTTTATGCTGTATTTATAGACCTCCTACAGGCAGCTGCATGTGACTCAGAGATTTGCCCAGATGTTTACTTTGGGGGCAAAATAAAGGATAAAGGTATTGAGTAGCGTATTTTCTTTTGCAAGCATGAGGTCTTTTGTTTTGTTTTTAGCAAGTATTCATTTGTTTCAGGTTTAGGCCTGTCAATTGATGCTGGTGTCCAAGAGATGCCAAAGAAAAGCAGAAAATATTTGTACTCAGTGGCAGTTTCTCTATGAATTGATTAGGGATGTGTATTAAGATGCTCAGAGGTTTGTTATACAGAAAATTATAAAGCAGATTTTCAGGGAAAGAGAAGAGCAATGCTTCAACAGGGCCAGTGAACCTGTAAACCAGACCAGCAGTGCCCTCAGCAGATTAAGCCCCCTTTAACAAAGCATTCAATATAAGCAGCAACATGTTTTTCAGAAGTAATTAAGCAGTATCCAAAATGTCTCTTAATAAGAAGAACACCATTTGATTTCAGAACAGCAAGAATCACCTGGCTTTTCTCAGCTCTCGTGTTTATTGCTTGCTTTCCTCTTTGCTGACAGACAGCTCAGCTGGTTTCAAAGAACAAAGAGAAGGGAGAGGGAAGGTGTGGTGTCAGCAATTAGAGAGCAAGGATTTTGAGACTGTAACTCCTAAGAAGTGGGGAACAAGAGATAAAGAAACACTTCATAGCACAGTGAGAAATCCATCAGACACAGATTTTGCTTCAAGTCCTGTACTAGGTTGGCAAGTTTTCTTATATGCACTAGCTTAAGGCCACAGCTATTCTGTATGCTGTTTGATTGAAGCCACTGCAGGAGAACATGGAACAGGATTATACCCACAGTTCTGCAGGATAACTGAAGGTACGGGCAGAACTCAGAAACATATATATATATATATGAACATAAATATACATATATATACACAGATATTATACATTTCTGGCTGAATTTAAAAGCTTTTCTCCAGGAGCAGGAAGACTCAGTGAAAGAGTCTTAAAACCTCACAGATTTCCTGGACTTGAAAAACTGGCCTTTGATCATCTCAGTGATTCTGATGTGATTTCTGATTCTGGGTTTAATGAAAAGCATTCCCTCCATTTCAATACACTGCCAGAAAATATGAGTATCAATCAGCATCTTCACAACAGAGAGAAGAGGAAGGAAATGGCCAGAACTGAAATCTGTGGCACTGTCTGGAGATGAGAAGTTGAAATCTATCTCCTGAAGAAATGGATCAATCTTCTTCTACCAGGCATTACCCATTTGAAATCCTGTACAAAATGTTGGTTTTATTCAAGTAGGCACTGGTGGGATTCTCAGGGTGCCTAGGATCCTGACAGAAAACTTTGTCCTCAAGCTTTCATTTGAGGATCCCTCCATACTTTGTGATTAAAAACCTCAAAATCTTCATTTGCACAGGTGCAAATAATGCAATGCCCAAGCCAGAGACCTGTGAACCTTTCTTGAAGACCCTTCTTAACTTCTTTGCAGGATGTCATGGTGGATTTCAAGACTTCTCCCAGCAGCAGTCTGTAATGCTGGTCATCAGCCACACATACATAATGGCAAATTGAAGATTTACTGAAATGTTTGTTGAGCTTGGGCAAATCCCAAGTGGGGTTGTGCCTCTGCCAGAACAATCCTCCAGAGTAATGAATCCTGAAACTTCTTGCTTACACTTGGTTGTCTCCAACCCACTGAGCTCCGCTGCAAATTTGTATTGCAATAGTCATAGGCCAATGAAGATGGATTTATTTTAAAATACAGGATTCTAGTTTACTAAACAATAAGTTTTCAACAAGAAACAATTCCCCTGGCATCACATTTGTTTGGCTTGTTTCTGCTTTTCCTGGAAATGCTCTTTGAATGACAGCACTAAAGGCCTCTTCCAGCCTTCAATTAAAGATGTGGCTGTCAGAAGTGCAAACAGAAATATACAGAAAAGGCTTGCTCGGGATATATGACACTGTCAAGACAGCTCCTTTTTATGCTTCCTGATAAGCATACTCTAGCTAGAGCCATGGCCAGCCCCGCTCTTTGAACAGAGAAATGCTGCTTTGTAGGAAGACACCTGCTACACACACTCTTCTTTGCTCAAGGGCCTTGCCACAGTTGTCCCATCATTTTTCTACGATTATCTAAACCTTTTCACTATGCTCATTCTTATTGCAAGTATCCACTGGGCAAGGCTTTATATTATTGGCAGGATAAGCAATAATAATTAAAGAAGCAAAGCAAGAAACTAATTGCTAATTGTGAACTGAAATTCTGTCAGCTCTGCCAAGCCAGTGTGGTACATCTCTGCCCATAGTGGCACTCAGGTGGCTGTTGATGAGTGACGAAGTCACTTTTAGCTCATTTACTGTAAATGTGAGTCAGTTTTGAAAGGTTTAATGAAAAAATTGTATAAACTGTAGTGTGGAAATGCAACAAACAGGGGCGTGACTGCCAGTTTTACTGACAATTACCACCTTTGGCATCCCAGTAATGGATCAGTGGGGTCATGATGAGGGCTGACTGCTGCTAATGCAAAGCAGCTGAGCAGCCACAGCAGTGAGAACCCAGCCTCAGCCACCACCCAGTGTCTAAAGAGGCTGAGCAGCCCCTGGTCCAGGCAAACCCTCGGGGTGAGGTCCTGGGAGAGGCTGTGTTCTGTGGGTGATCACTGCCCAGAGCGCTGTGGGACTCCCTGAGGGTCATAGATAAGTCCAAGTGCCAGGGAGACCCAGGGCCTGTCTGGAGATGGAGTGAGCATCCAGCACCAGCCACTGGAGGGATCCACACTGTGTGTGCACAGACGTGCATGTATTTTGCCAGAGTACTGCAGTCCTAACCTGTAGAAGAGAAGGAACTGGACTGGGCCATCTGTGAGTGACGGATGTTTTCTGTCTGTTCCAATCTGAGTAGACAGCTATATATATATGTATGTATGTATGCATTCTGTGTGTGTGCCTACTGGGAACACATGCTCAGCCTTGCTGCGAGATGGACCTGGGGACTCAGTGCTACAGCATCCTCATGTATATCAGACTACCAGATTCAAGAATGTTTATCAGATCTTATCAGCAAGTAAGATTTCTTGACCTAGTCTTTCCTGGGACTCTTAGAGAAAGCATCATGGCTGTGACAAACACTGTATCTCCTTGGTCCTCTAGGCAGGACTACACTAACCTGGCAAGTGGGGTTTTAGTGTCTCCATTTCCCTTTGGTGGCAGCGCAGATGCTCCTCCACACCCTTTGCTCAAAACATCATGACTGTAATCAACTACTAGCCAGAGTTTTTGTCTCATGTTCGATTGCAAAATCTAAGAAGTTTGCTTTTTGAAAGCGAGTGAGTGCTTGCCACAAGTTAAACATTTCAGCATCCACCATTTAACATTGCTTCTGCAGCTGTAGGTGCCTGGTCGTCCCAAGGCAGCAGGTTTTTATGTACACACACAAATACACACAGAGAGGACGATTTCTTCCAGAAACTATCCAATTTATATTATTTCAGCAGTGTGTGTTCTTTTCTTGATTTTTCTCTGTAATACATAGCTACATAGTCTTGAGCTAATTAGAACATTTTTTACTTAGCTATTATCAACAGCAGACAAAAACAACCCAAATATTCCTTTGATTTTTAAAACAAATGGACTTTGACTTCCCTCATTTACTTGCCTTTTAGCAATTTTTTGGTGAAGAGTTTTATTCAGGATGATTAATAACACAACTTTTTTCAGACCAATTAGAGAATTAAAGAATTTAGTCATCAAAAGTTTCCAGTTGCACCAGGCACCTAATTAAAAGAGTTGCAGTCAATTTGCTTCCATCATGGAAAGGTACTAAATCACACACACAAATCCATCCCAATTCAGAAGAGCACTTACGCTGAATGAAAAGTTTGATTCAATTGCCTCTGCCATCAAGGATAGAACCATACAGAATGATTATGCTCCCAACCACCATAACTCAGAATTCAAATGGGCCCAATGAATCTGCTTAAGAATGAATTATGGCTGCAAATTATTTGCATGAATTATTGAGAAAATAATTATGAAAGGCAATTATACCTGGAAGAATTAAGCTTTGTTTGCAGAGAAATCCTAAAGAGAAAGAATATTCATCAGATAAGGTCTCTGTTAAAAAATATTTACCCTACTCTAATATAAATAGTGAAATTAAATGAGAAAAATAAATCCAATTTATTAATCTTAAATATTATTAGTGATGACAGAAGCACTTTTTATGCATATATGTATACATATTTGATGTTCATATAAACCAGATAAAAGAAGAGTACATAAGTATCATTTTTGTTTTGCCTGTGAGTAAATATAATCTGAAAGAAAGCCAAAAGAATAAACACAATCATTGTGTTTGTAAGAATCAATTCTGTATCCAACCAAAACAACAATCCTTTAAAGGCAGGTCTTGAAAATATACTTTCTTAATTTGCTTAATCTTTGGGGAATTTTTCTTTAATCATCAGAGAATTTTCTACATTTATCCTAAAGATTTGTTTATTACTTTTCACAATTGCCTTTGTAAGGATTTGAAAGATCTTTGTACAGCAAAAAGTTATCAGCCACAGAAGTTATTTCATTGGATTTTTTTTCACTGAATCAAGGCCAATAGAGGCTGCTTGGAAATGAAAACATTTCTTCAGGGCAATAAAGTTTCATTTATTGTTTGGAGCAGTACAACTCTGGCTACCTTCAATCATCTCGTAAACACACACAGCACTAAACTTTGTAAGAAAGGTACATAGAGACAAAAACAAAAGGAGTAAATGGAAATGTCTGGTTCACTACAAAGCAAGTGGTTTCATAAAATACTAGGTCTGGTAGGGGAGTGGACCTAACTAATATCTTTCTCCGTCTCTTCCTCCCAATTGCTTCCAAGCTAATCTACATCCCTTCCTCCCACTCATCGGTGTAAACTCATGGGACCAATGATTTAGGAAGAAAATAAAAACCCTCCTTTGAGTTTCAATTTCAAAGATGAAAAAAATATTTTTAATAGTTCAATCCTACAGACTCAATTGAGAGAGTAAATTGGCAGATGCTGATGCCCCAAGAATTGGGAGGGTGGGAAGACTGGGTCCACAGGCAGCCACAAGCACGCAGGCTTGGCAGGATGAGATCAACTCATGTAAAGCAGATGCTCAGAGGGCTAATTCTGCTTTGTGCTTATGGGTGTGCTTCAGAAAAGATCAGCCATTTCTCAGAAAAAGAAAATGGCCATGAAAGGATTCCCTGAGAGGTTTGAGTCAGACACAAACTAAGGCTCTCCTGTGGTGCAATGATTGAAGTGGAAAGTCCTCCAAGAAGATTATTTTCCTGCCCGGTGAAAAGAAGACATAAATGATTTGGTCACTGTATGACCCTCTCATATTCCCTCATTAAGAAATGATAGATAGACTCACACGCCACTGGGAGATCACAAATATTGCTATTACAGAGCGATGACCAAATAAAACACTCATCCTCTGACACTTCAGAAAGCTAGTCACAAGATTTATGACCACCATTAAGTTTAAAGTTTTCATGGTTTTAAAATGAGTGGTTACTTCATTAGCATGCAGAACAATTTTACAAAGTATGTTTTCATTGTGGCACCAGCAATGAAAATAATCCCCGCTGGGATCAGCCTTTCTTCCTAACACAAATATATTTGCTGAAGTGCTACGGTTTAGTTTACAGACTTGGCTTGTCTAAAGACTGTCCTAATTTTTCTCTGAGAACTAAGTTCTCAGAACCTGGCTAATGAGATAATTTATGCTAATTTTCCCCCAGACCTGCTCATGTGTTGCAGTCAGCACTGTGGTCTGCCAGAGGCTTTCAGCAAGATCTCTGCTACAGCTTCGAGACCAACAGCATCTCCTGCATCTTCAAGTCAATCTTCCATCACTGGCCCACAAAAGGTTGCTTCACTGCTCTGTCCATAGCTAGTGGGATGACCCTATAGAGAGTTCTTGGGTTGGAGGAGAGCTGGTACCTGGAAAAATCTTAGCTGAATATCTATCTGTGTGGTTTGATACTTTTTTTTTTCATTTCTTCTCCTAGTGCTAATGTTCCTATGTTAGTAGGAATGAAACAATTTTGTGACATTTTTTGTTTCTGCTTGTGCATTTGTTTCCACTGTCTAATGTTTATTTTATATATTTACGTGCTGATGACAATCTGGGAGAGGAGTGGTGAGCCACTCACTTTAAACAGGCAACTTTTGTTGTAAATATGAAGCCCTAAAGATGGATGAGCTAGTGGAAACGTTTCAAAAGAAGGAAAGAAAACATACATAATTCACCAATTTCAGGAGATACAGTACCACACAACCATCCCTTCAGGATACATATTACAGAAAAACTGTTCTGAGAGCTGCCTGGATTCTCCAGCATGTTGCAGTTCTTGACATTGCCAGAAATTTGAACAAAGCTGATGTATTTTAATGAATCAAATAGCAAAATGTCACAGAAGGTTTAGAGTGAAATAACGTCAGATCACTCATTTGTCAAGAAAGAAAGACCATCAGTGTCTCTGGCAGAGAAGAAACTTATAGAAAATGTTTAATGAACATAACCTGTAAAGCAGAATGTATCTTTGGACAGAAAACAAACACAAACAAGTGTTTCTAAGGACAGAGGAGCAGTGGAGTGCTGGATATGCAGAAGGACATAAGTAAAATCCTGCAGCAAAGAAAATGGGCGTCAAGAACCTGCCATTGTCAGGGAGAAAATGTTGAATGAAGTTCATTTTAATTAGTTTTGTTACTGCTATCCTTTCAGAAATACAAGGGACATAAAGAGTATAAAAATATACAAGGTAGATGAGTCAGATACTGCCTACCTTACAATTAGAAACTGCTATATATACCAAGGCCTGATTGAGTTCTTCAGGAATCTCAAAGAGTGATGATAAGGACTAACTTTGCTGTTAGGGCTAGCTGTATTTCTGAAGTCATGTCAGAGCTAGCAAAATAAAAGATTCAGCCAAGAATGCATGAGCCATAAACTGGAGGTTGAATTTGGACAAGTATTACACATCGTCCATAATGACAAAGGGACATATAACATCTATCCAACAACAAGACAGCTTGTTAATGGATAAGCTTGCCATACGTAATACAGTGCTAATGACAGCACTGAGAGCAGACAGATCAAAAGCAACAGATGGTGCAAGAGATTTTGAGTTGAGCAGCTTTACCAATGAGAGATGACATCGAAGTGCTAGGTGTGGATGAGTCATGGCTTCCCCTCTCCACAACCTGTATCAAAGGTGAACATAGCAGCTTCTGCTGTATCAAGATTTTCTCACTGTGTTAGCAGATGAAAAATAAGACATTACTCAAACTGTGTGTTGGCTAAAGAATTTCATTAATCACTCTACCCTGGCTGATGAGATTGTCTTCTTTTTTTTTTTGGCTAAGACTTTGGATGGTCACATATAAAAAAAAAAATCTTAAGGCACAATTTACTCCAATTTGTTGTGAAATCATTACTGATTATTGTGGAGCTTATTTAAATGCTAAATACGTTATAATATTTTCTGTCCTACTGAATAATAGAAGGGACTGACTATCCATTGCATTGGTAAACTGTGATCAAAAAGCAAGGCTCTGTACTGCCAGTAAGCATCTGTCACTTTTACAGTACCACATATCCAACCTATTTTAGGCATTAGTTATGTATGAGAGAAATTGCATTCAATTACATCCTGGAAGTGTTTAGGTTCCATATAAAAGGGAACAATAAGAGGAATATATACAGCTAGTTCAAATGTAAATGCTTTCCTTAGTCATCTGAATTTTATTCGAGGCAGGTACCAGATGAGGAGACAAAATCAGATGAGGAATACATCACTGCATAAATAGGATCATTGTGTAATCATTTTCACTTCCTAGCTTCATGAAAAGCAAACAAGTAAAACAATTTATATCATGTCATTGGCTCTGTTAAGTCTGCCATGTCAGAGAAAGCACTAGATACAAGATCTGCACTGTAAATAAATAAATAAATAAAAATAAAAGCATTGGAAGATTGCCTTGTGTTCAAAAGCTTATTTTTGAAGGGTATATTTGATATCACCTGAATTTATTTTTATTTTTAACTCTTGAGAAATGTTTCCAAGAAATATGTATACAAACTGGCATCATATCTCAAAGACGTACCTAAGGGGAGAAGGAGGAACAGCATTTTAGCTTGCAGCCTTGTTCCACAGCCATACATGAAGCTCTTAGACTGGCACGGAAATAATTTATTCCTTAGCTAGCGGATAATCATACCCCTGATGATACCCACTCTGAAGAAGCATAAAATCTATAAGCAACACTTGTGACAAGTACCAAGCACATTTCAGTTCAGTCCTTTCTAATTTTACATATCTCTTAGTCACATACTTATTTGAAGTGTTCTATAGTTACATAAGTTGTGGGTGTTTGAGAAAATATATTTTTTGGGGGGATTTCCTACATTATTGTGTTGGACATTATACAAGGATTAGTGCAGGCTAAATAGCTGCCTACTGTCATATAAAAGGACAATAACTCAAGTAAGTAACAGGATATCTAGATTTCAGAAAGATAAATAATGGTGAAGCTTTGTTCGGAGTGCTTGAGAAAATTAGGTAAGTCCTCTGAGGACAGATCAGACAGATGTGGTGATGACCTCCTGAAAGAATGTAAAGTACAGAGAAAACATACAGTTGTACCAAAATGCCAGAATAGAAACATAAAATGCTCCCAAACATCTATAGAAAGAAAGGGCTTGAAAGACCCAGGGAAAGAGCTTGCACTCAGAGCAGAAAGGGATGGGGCCAGGATGGGGAGACGTGTTACTGTTGAGGAAAGCAGAGACACTTTTGAGATTTGCCTTTCCCACTCAGCGCTGTCTTTGCAGGAAAGAAAACTCATGGAAAATAAAAACATTTTTTTTTTTTTTTCATAGAACACATGTTTTTTTAACTTGGACAATGTTAGGAACTTCTGCAAAATCTCTTTCTGAAGGAGCATGAATTCACACGTTCTTGGTATATCCCTAAAAGCACATGAAGTGACATCATTGAATGCTGCAAGCCACTTTTCCATGCTAAAGGGTGAAAATGACTCAGGCCAGATGCCAATATAAAAAGATTGTTTCTTATGACAAGTAAGCTATTATGCAAAAAGATGAAAATGATCTTTGTGATGTGAATCCACTGTGCTGAATTCAAAGAGCCTGGACTGACAACTAATGCAAAAAGAAATTTGGACAATGGGAAGGTGACTTACACCAGATCATCCAAATCTTTTCTGTAGCTCAGAAAAGAAACTGTGTCTATTCCTGACAAATCACTGAATGAATATATTAGAAATACACTCAAGGGCAAAGAGATCTACAAGCTAGAAACACTTATGAGCCAGAACTGCCATGGTGTAGAGGAAGATTGTGTGCTTGGTTTAGTGAGGATTTAGAGAAAGAGGAAGAGAATTTTGTAGTTTGTGCCATGAATATTGTGGAGAAGGTGAATTTGTGGACCTGAATGCAAACATATGAAAATGTGGATTTCTGTGCCTGAGCCTGTTATCTAGGTACTTTTGGAGTGTGATTCATTTTCTCCTAAAGGAGCTATCTAAAATAGACCCCATGAAACATGTCCCATAAGTGTCTCTTTCCTTGATGTCCCAAGGGAAGCCAAAGCTGTCAAACTTAGGTGTAGACAACTACTCTGTAGAAGTCTGACCAGCCAGGAAGTTCACCTCATTTCTGCCTCAAAATATCCTACATTTTTATCATAGAAAAATATTGTGTTTTTTGTTTGTGATACTTTGAGAGAGGACATGTTCTTACTGATACTAAGACTTGCTTTTGAATGAGAAAGAAGAATCGAAAGTTTTGGTAATGCTATAATTTTTGTTAAAAACAAAACAAAACAAAACAAACAAACAAAAAAACTAGTGTTCTGTCATTCAGAATACAATTACTAAACTACACTGTAGTCTATGCAAAGGCTTCAGCTCTAAATGTCTCCAAAACAAAACAAAACAAGAAAGAAACAAACTAAAACAACACACTAGCTTGACAAGTAAGATAACACCAATTCCTGAAGCTATTTTTTTAATTTATTTTTTTTTGCACTGAGAACCCTTCTAATAGCCATTGGAAGAATAGAATAGGAACCTTCATAGACTATCGGAAGGAAAAAAACACAGAATTACAGAATCATCTAGGTTGAAAGAGATCTCCAAGATTACCGAGTCCAACCTCTGACCTAACAGTAACAAGTCCTCCACTAAAACATATCACTAAGCTCTACATCTAAACGTCTTTTAAAGACCTCCAGGGATGGTGACTCAACCACTTCCCTGAGCAGCCTATTCCAATGCCTAACAACCCTTTCAGTAAAGAAGTTCTTCCTAATATTCAACCTAAACCTCCCCTGGTGCAACTTTAGCCCATTCCCCCTCGTCCTGTCACCAGGCACGTGGGAGAATAGACCAACCCCCACCTCACTACAGCCTCCTTTAAGGTACCTGTGGAGTGTGATAAGGCCGCCCCTGAGCCTCCTCTTTTCCAGGCTGAACAATCCCAGCTCCCTCAGCCGTTTCTCGTAAAACTTCTCCAGACCCTTCACCAGCTTCGTAGCCCTTCTCTGGACTCGCTCAAGCACCTCCAGGTCCTTCTTGTAGCGAGGGGCCCAAAACTGAATACAGTACTCGAGGTGCAGCCTCACCAGAGCCGAGTACAGGGGGACAATCACTTCCCTAGCCCTGCTGGCCACGCTGTTTCTTATACAAGCCAGGATGCTGTTGGCCTTCTTGGCCACCTGAGCACACTGCTGGCTCATATTCAGCCAACTATCAACCACTACTCCCAGGTCCTTCTCTGCCAGGCAGCTTTCTAACCACACATCTCCCAGCCTGTAGCTCTGCTTGGGGTTGTTGTGCCCCAGGTGCAGGACCCGGCACTTGGCCTTGTTGAACTTCATACCGTTGGCCTCGGCCCATTGGTCCAGCCTCTCCAGATCCTCCTGCAGAGCCTTCCTACCCTCGAGCAGATCGACACACGCACCTAACTTGGTGTCATCTGCAAACTTACTGAGGGTGCACTCAATCCCCTCATCTAGATCATCGATAAAGATATTAAAGAGAACGGGCCCTAGTATTGAGCCCTGGGGGACTCCACTAGTGACCGGCCTCCAACTGGATTTGACTCCATTCACCACGACTCTTTGGGCCCAGCTACCCAGCCAGTTTCTAACCCAATGAAGCGTACGCCAGTCCAAGCCAAGAGCAGCCAGTTTCTCAAGGAGAATGCTGTGGGAAATGGTGTCAAAAGCTTTACTGAAGTCAAGGTAGACCACATCCACAGCCTTTCCCTCATCCACTAAGCGTGCCACTTTGTCATAGAAGGAGATCAGGTTCGTCAAGCAGGACCTGCCTTTCATAAACCCATGCTAACTGGGCCTGATCACCTGGTTGCCCTGCAAGTGCTGCATTATGACACTCAAGATAATCTGCTCCATGAGCTTCCCTGGCACTGAGGTCAAATTAACAGACCTATAGTTTCCTGGGTCTTTCTGTCAAGGATTTTTTTTTTTTTTTTTTTTTTTTGTCTAAAAAGGACAATGAAAGATCACTAAATTTTTTTAAAACTTACAGTAAACCAAACTTTTCTCATGC
Organism: Oxyura jamaicensis; assembly: GCF_011077185.1. Taxonomy (NCBI): domain Eukaryota; kingdom Metazoa; phylum Chordata; class Aves; order Anseriformes; family Anatidae; genus Oxyura; species Oxyura jamaicensis. The sequence goes on from NC_048893.1 coordinate 179,689,935, forward strand.
ATGATTAAGAGTAAATGAGGCCCACTATCTACAAACAGCAACATGAACTTTGCTCTCTTTTTGACATTTTCTCTACTGATGAGAGTTTCCAAGCAAGTGTTTTTTAAACCTGTCCAAAACAACTGTCAAAATAAATCTCCATTCTCTAGGCTTTCAAAACTCTCTAGCCCTCATTTTTCAGTATAGATTTAGAGTAAAACTGCCTTGAAACTTCTTTAAGGGAAAGAATAATGCTTGGTTGAGAAATTTGGCTGATAGAGCTAACTGTACATACAAACTAAATGTAGGCTTTTTCTAAGGCCTTTGAAGACCAGATAAAATGTTTTATGGTGAGAAACTTGACAGGATGAGACCGTTTAATGTATCACAGAGTAGAATGGCTGGTGACTTGCTGACTTTGCTTAAATACCTTAACGGGGAGAAATGTCTGTGTACTCTAGAATTTTTAAAACTAGTGGAAAAAGTCCAGAAGTGTTCATATACATATTTGGAAGCTGAAGCTATACTCATTTCTATGATAAATTATACACATACATTTAAAAGTAAGGATGATTTCCCATTACAAAGAGAGGAGCAAGATCCTCCACTTTTTTGTGTTCAGTTTCAGCCCCGTTAGCTATTCCGACAGACATACTTTAGTCAAACAAGATACTTTCATACATGGATGGCTGCATGAAATGCAATAGCTTGTGAAATTGGTCAGACCCAACGGTGCAAAACTACTTCTTGTCCTTATATGTTATGAATGTAGGAAGTTATTCATTTGTGCAAAGCCGCAGCATATTATTGCTACAAGGAAGGTTAACCTTCACCTCATGTATCCCTCTGGAATCCCATTGAGTCAGTGTAAGTTAGAGAGAGAGAGAGCAATTTTTCAATTTCTGCTCAAGAAAAACATATTTACCTAGGATCAAGCTGATAACTTCAAATTTTCTGTCTCCTTACTGCTTATTATTTATTGAAAAGTGCTTCACAGAACGTTTTATTAAGACGCTATCTCCTAGTCCTAGAAGATAGTCAGGTATCATTGCCTTACTTTATGGTCCAATAAATGCAGAGAGATGAGCTGTCACCTGCAGTTGGGATGGGAACAGATTAGGAATCTCTGATATGGGTGACTCAAATCCTACTTATTAACTCAGCTGCCTTACAGAAGGATTACATGACACTCATGTTCCCAGCCATCCTTCCTGCGATCCTGGCTCTGAGCTCTGTGCAACCCCCTTTCTGAAAACACACACACACACACAAACAAAAACAAATAACAGGACCTCTCATCCTCAGCATCTTTCTGTTGCTTGCTAAGAGCAATGTAGTATGCTGCCAAAATATCCCCCTATAGCACATGGCCCAAGTCACTAAATACAATCCCTTTCGCAATTCAAAGGGTAGGGATTTGTGCTGCTGATACAATTTTTGGTGCCCCATCAAAGTGGTCGTTATTTCTATGCATCCTAGAGTTTCCAGTTTTTCAGGCTATTTTTTTCCCAATAAATTGGTTAATATAATTCTTACAGAAAGTAAGAGGTTTCTGAGTGTAACGCTTGTGTGAGATATAGCAGAATCTGGGTGTTCCAAGCATCATCTACAGAAACAGCAACTGCTTGTATTCCAAGCATCTAGGCACAGTGGGTGAGATGTACTATTGTACAGATCCCTGAGCTGATGTATGTTGGCCAATAACCATCTCTCTGACAACACTATCTACTAACCGCCCCTGTGCTGAGCAGCTCTTGGTGCAAATGAAAGGGATTGGGTTCCCTTTCTAGAGCCCAGCACAAGGGCTTGTGTTGTGCACGTGGTGCACTTGCCTGGCTTTACTGTTCACAGCAGTCTGCTACCATTCAACTGCTTTGCAATCTCAAAATGCCTTAGTGAAATAATGATGTAAACCTTATACCTTAAGCCAGAGTGACTCTGGTGTGCAAACCGGGCTGGTGTGTAAGCAGGTGTATGTCACTCCGCACATATAAATCACACTGCAGTCCAAACCACCTCCCAGGGCAGATCCAAAGGGGAAGATCCACAAGTATTTCCAAACCTGGAAAGAGAGAAAAAAAAAATCTTTAATAAACTGACCAAAATAAATTGGAGAGTCATGTTCTGTCCTCAGGTTTTAGAGGGAAAGCAGTAAAAAGCTATGACAAATGGGGTTCCCAGACAGTTTTTAGGGTACTCACCTTTACTGCAAGGTTACTCCAAGCCAAATGAAGAAGGAAAGATAAAAATAACTGTGCCTTCTGAAAAAAAAAAAAAAAAAAAAAAAAAGTAAAAAAGAAAAGCCTCTCTGTCTGAAGAGGCCATCTGCATTTTTTCAATGCTTACAATCTGCTCCAGCAGGAAACACTTCAGTATGAATCACAGCTGTCAGTCTTTTGGTTGATGCTGTCTTGTCTTCTCCCCTCCATGATCTCAGGAGAGATTTAGGGATTTGCAAGCTACAGAAGATGACTTGCTCAGCAAGAATGATGCCAACAGACTAGTCCCATAAGTGTTCAATTTCCTCAGCTTCTGCAGGACTTGGTAGGAGCTGGGACATTTCCCTGCAGCATCAGAGTTGGCCAGAGCATATCCAAGTAGAAATCACTCAGAAAATCACCACAGACCATTCAAGTGGCTGTTACTGGTCCTGCTCCTCCTCCCTCCCAGTCAGCATCTACCTGGCACTGAATTCACCTGTAGCAACAGGGATCATGATACAAAAGATCATTAACATAGCAATGTTCATAAAGAATCAAAAATAATATTAGCACCTGATATTCAAATATCATCCAAGAAAAGAAAGGTTTCCAACAAGGGTCCATTTCAAAAGCTGCCTCCACTGCAACTGTGTAGTGGCACTGCCAGACATGTGCCCTATCAAAACACGATGGCATCCTAAAGGGTCCCAGAGGAAGCAAGAAATGTTGTGACCCATACAAGGAATTTATAATAATTAATATATTTTCATTTATATTCAGGTCATGCCCCCAAATATCAATACTGTGATATTTTTGTCCTTTCTTTCTCTCACCTCAGCATAGTTTGGTGGTTGGTTGAACTTGTCATTTATTTCTGAAGGTCACTGGCACTGTTCAAAGCAAAGCACCTTTCTTTATGATAGAATGAGTCAAATAGCAGTGCTGCTGCACAGCAACAGCTTTACAGTAATACATAAGAATGAGCTCATCAGTCAGCAGAGCCTTGAGGCAGCTTAGGTATAAACTACCTAGCAAACACCAGGAATGGTGTCCCATCCTTTGGTATGGGACTCGGGTGTCTTTCTGAGATGTGAGGATGGCATTTTTTAAGATCTGCTAGGATATGTACCAATTGATAGAAGAATAAGTTTTGTGGACAAGTTCTTCCGTTAACGTACACTGCTCACAGTCTGGTCTTTTAACTGTCATTCCCATGTCTTTCCAACAAATCTAAAGCCTAAACTAAACTCCAACATGCAAATCGTCCTCCAGCATCTTTACTGGTGGAAGCACAGGGGGCTGCATCGTTAGGGGAGGGTCAACCAGGAGAAAAACACTGGATTCTGTAGAGCTGCCAAAATGTACACAGCTAAGGTCCAGATCCAGTGATTTGATTCACTTACAGGATTATTTTTTTTTTTGCACCTAGAAACAGCAAATGAGTGCTTGCAGATTCCTTGGGAAAAAAAAAAAAAAAAAAAAAAAAAAAAAAAACTCAAAGGAAAACAGTCAAGTACTGTCCTGCAGTGGATGATTCAGTATGACCAGTGGTTTATAAATATTTAAAACATCAGTCATCCCAAATGAGGCAAAACCTACATCAGCTTTGGAAGGACGCGGTGAGCTACTCTGAGGTAAGGGGAAAAGACTTCCTCTCTTGTGAAAGCAGCTACTGCAGAGATGCTTCTGAAGTACTTATTTATGGGGATGATTTTGGAAGGATCGATGATGAGCTGATTCTGCATAAGCTCCCACGGGCCACCACACTGCATAATGGCAGAGGGAATGAGGGCAAGTGAGCTGAACTTGAAGCCACCTCATGGCATGCAAAATTAGATGAAATGCTGTGATTTCTGTGAAATGATTGGCCAGTGTCTATGCACTATACATTTATCACTGTTACTAATTACCAGGGATCAAGATAGCATCCAAAGGCTTCTACCTAGTAAGATTGTTACTGACATCATCTGGAATGGGAAATTAACCCAAAATCTTTACAATGTTTTTTGAAATTGTAACTATATGTCAGATGAAATTTTCATGCTCACTGTATTAAACTTTCCTTTCTGCTGGTCATGTATGTAATTTAAATACTCAGTTATTTTCTTCGCTCATTTTCATTTGGCAAGCTCTTTGATCTAAACAGACTTTTCAAAAGATGGTCATAATACCCATGTATAAGTTAAAAGCCAGCTCTTTTCCTCAGACCTCCAAGAAATTCACAGGACCAACGTTCCCAATTTGGGAACAGGTGCACTCATGGTTATGAGCACAGGTGTATTCATGGTTACGCAAGACAGGCAGAGGAAACTGTCAAGGATGGAGGATGAATTGGGTCAGCTCCAAGGACTCTGATGCATGCTTAAAGTACTCAGGCTTAAAGCATGACTTGTTAGATTGAATATTTGGCTAATATTTCAGAGCAACAAGCATAGAAATTGCCTGCACATGATTTTAGTTGCATAATTAATTTAGTAGAGGCAATCTATAGGCACATGCTCTGGAGAGAGAGTTGGGAAGCTATAGAGGGTGGTAAAATAAATGTATTTCTCTATATAGCTAGTGAACTAGAGACACTAGGCCAGATACACAATCTTTTAACAGTACAGTTTTGTTCAGGTGAATTCTGCCTTTTTTGCTTCTCTAGAAAAGCTTCTGCTCCAGAGTTCAGTGCTGGAGAGATGATGGTGCTAGCTTCACCAAAGGGACCCACCTTTCTCAACAGGGCCCTTTGGTTTAAAACGTCTGCTCCTACTACTTCCAAAACCATCACCCTCAGGTGGGAAACAGATTCCTGACCTAGTTGGTAAAAAGATCCAACAATCTTCATGGTAATAATACAAAAAACTTCTCCTTTCCCATTAGGCCTTCTGCTGCACACAGAGACTGAGACATCTTCCATATCTTAGAAAATCTTATCTGTGAGAAAATGTGATATGGTTTGTGAGAGGACTGGAACAAGCAAACTCAGAGTCTTAGATAACAGAGTAGATGAGAGTATATCATCAAATACATTTATTTTTACTGTATTGTAATATAAGGTTATACTAAGTCTTGATGTGTCTTTTTAAAATAACCAGAGAGATTTTAATATTTCCACATGTATACAGGTCCTAGAGGATTTAAAAGACCACTTGGTATCACAAGCTTTGGATAAGACCTTAAAAAAATACTGACCTTGATTGACTGGGAATAAAACCACATCAATGAGTTGAAAAAGTTTGGTACAAAATAAACTATTCTTAGCTTATCAACAGTAATTGTAGGCTAGGCCAAGTGGTACAGAGTGTTCAAAACTTGCATGTTTCCTGAGTAATGAGGATCTCAACCTGTAGGGAAAAGCAATAGGGCACGTGAACAACGTGATAATCTCAGAAGTCCTCATGAGTCCCTTTCAGATGATGATGAAGATGGCTAAACTGTTTTTGTAAGTATTTTCCTGTATTAAAGTACTTAACAACTATGCCCACCATCAAGAGGCTGTTTTATCCATAAATTTCTATGAACATCTTTAAAGATGGCTGTTCTTTTCAGCACAAATTTCCACTGCCTGGTGGAGTAGACACAGGTACAGCTTTGAAACTTTTGCTGGCTCACAGATCACTGGCTGAAACAGCAATTGATTTAATGTTAATGGCTCATAATTTAATTAGATGTATTTGTGTATGTCAGAATGACATTTTTTTTTATTTTTTCTTTTTTTATCTTTCCCTGTATATTGTTCTCCATATTGTATTTTTGCTCAGTAAAAATAAAAATATGAAAACAAACTACAACCATAGTCTGGTTGGCGGATAATAAACCCATTAGTGGGTACTCAGTTACTGTGATACAAGCGATGCTGCTCCAGCAAATTTACACATTACTAATGACAAATGTCACTCATTAAAGGCTGGTTCCAGAAGAGGAGGGGGATGTGGGTCCACAGCAGTGGCTACACTCAGATGTAAGAAGGGAAGAGGTAAAGAACAAGAGCATGAGATAAAATTTAGGTGTTTCACTTTCTAACTATTGGGATAAATAACTTCTTGTGCATATACAATATCTTCTGCAGAGATAAATACATAACTGCCAATTACATGACGACTTTCCCTTACTACAGACTCACACACAAACAGAAATTGTTATGTTGGGGAAACCTCACTTGTATTTTTGTCATAATTAAAACAATTCACTTGGAAATATTCACTTATTTCTTTTTCCATTTTACAGCAATATCTGAAATCTTTGATTTCTCCTATCTGTAGCAGTTTACTTTTCTTACATGTCTTGTCATTTAATTTGATTTTTCCACGAGAATGCAGTGATATGCACCATATTGAGCTATTCTGAAGAAGGCCAGTGAGTTTCCACTTTAAAGGTTTCTGCAAAACATTGACCTTGTCATTCCCAATACATTTAAGAGAACTTCTCATGTGTGCAGTTTTCAATCAAAACTACTTAGGTCAGCTATATTAAAGATCCTCTGCTTCAAAACTGTCCTCCAACATAGACAGCAGGCTACAGAGACAAAGATGCTCTTTCTACCTCCCTGCCCGCTGTCCTTTGCAGGCTGACAGCCAGCCAAGCTCCACCTTCTGCTACAGAAAACCTTTAGCAAGAGAGAAACAACTTGGAAAACACCTGGCCTTCTCACACAACACTCGAGAGAGAGAGAGAAAATAAGATGATGAAAACATCCTAAATTTGTGAGAAAACAGCATTTCAATCACTGGTTACTGAGATACTAAAGAGGATTCCTTCTGCCTATGTTTAAATGTTATTGTCTGGTCTAGGTTAGCTGCCTAGGCTCCATGCTTCTATAGCCAAGAAGAAATACATATAAATACTGTCCTAAGAAACACATATAAAATTCAAACAAATACATATAAATAAAGAACAATGAATCAGTCTGCAAAGGTACATCTCTCTCCAGGGACTATGTAGTGGTTCTAGAAAGCTAGTCTGAACACTTCAAGCAAAAATGTTGCCTACCACCTGTTGAGTACAGGAGATGATTCAGACAGCAAAAATTCGATGAACGGAGTCCCATCCTTGGGCAGAGAGAGTAAATGCCAGTGCTGCGTCTCGGTGTGCTTTCACACAACATCTCCCCGCAACAGGCACCACAACGTTGCCCTTCTGAAGTCCATGAGATCTGCATGGCCATGGCCTTCATCATTTGGCTGCTTCGTTATTTAGCTAGTAATTACTTAGCCAGCCCTTTGACACTTTTAAATACCAACTAGTAGTGAGGGAAAATTGCACATCTTCTGCAGTTCATATAGTTCAGAAAGGTCTCCTTTCTTGCTCGGAAGCAATAACTAGAAATGACCATTTTATCCTCTTGTTCCTCTTCTTTCATCACCAGAGCTTCAGCAAACAGAAAGCTTAATCCATCTGCAGAGTCCCAAATGTTGTGGATTATCCTGTTCATACTGATGACAGAATTTGGCAGTATGTGGCTACATGGCTCAACAACAGTTCAAAAAACTGGCACAGGAAGAGATAGCACATGCCAGAACTGTGGCAATTTGACACATGTAGCCCTGGCTCAGAAATGCTGCAATTTCTAGCAGGAAGCCATGATACTGCTTCTCCCTTAATTTGGATTGTCCCAAACTGTCTGTGTTTGAAGAGTGTTTGAAGAGGAGACTTTGTCCCCATTTACCTGTTTGGTAATACCAGCCCCTAAACACCAGCCTGGTGTGGGGAGTTTTGGAAATCATGACTGATCCTTGTCACTCTCCAAGATAAAATAATCTGTCACATTCTCACTGGTCCTTCACTTTCTGTTTTCTCAGACTAATAGGTATCTAATACATCTGATGTATAATGACTTGTGTATTCTGTCCTCTTTTCTTTGGGCTTCTTATCTCCCTCCTTTGTATCTCTTCCAAGTTTTGTCTTATTTTATTTGGTGCAAAACTTGTAGAGAGGGTTGTAATGTTTCCATTACAACTAATTTGGGTGGGAAACTGATGAATTTTCAGGTACACAAACCATTCCTTAGATCTGCAGCAGAAACAGCATGTTATAATTGCAGTTTGGGAGCAATAGTAGCAGTTTTGACTATTATGGTTGTACTAGATGTGGACACTTCATGGAAATAGTTTGCCTACTACCTGTTGAGTACAGGACAATGTTAGCAAGGGGAGAGATGATCAAATCATTAACATTTGTGAGAGAGCAAAAGAGAAAAGTCATTTCCTTCTGTAGAATAATAATGATTTAACATGAGAAGGGATGTGTGGAAATTACTGTGCTGTAAAACTATTAGTTCTTCTATGTCCCTCATCTGTTAGAATTACCCCTTTGACTCCAGCCTCATGTCTTAAAAGTGTGTCAGTCATTCCTAAAACTTGGACGTACAGGTAAGAGAGGGATTGGTTGCTTTGCAAGGAATCATTTCCTTTTGGCTTTTCTGTTTATTCTGGTGCTCATATATCCATGCTCATTAAATTTTGGTGTCACAAGGAGTATTCTTTGTATGTACATTTATATTTTCAGCTCATTTCAGAATATACCAATTACTGTACCTTTTCACACCATCTTAGCACCAAAAAAAACCAACACCCTAAAAACTGGGCAAACAAATATAATATGTCCCCCTGAGAGTCTTCAGTTTCCGATCTCATTTTGACACAGATTATTCTTCCAGTGGAGAATGTCTATATGTATTTTAAAGAGTCTCAATGGATTTCTCTTCCTTGAGTTCTTCATGGTTCCTCTTAAACCCTTTAAACTTGTAGCTTTCATGTAATCTCATGGCAAGGAGTTCCAAAGCTTGCTGCACATTTTGTGAGGAATCCTTTTTTTGTTAGTTCTCTGTAGGGTCTACATCCAACATATCAACGGTAGACTTGACAGCTACTGGACTTGCTGTCAATTACCTCTCAAATCCCCATTCACGTCAGCTTTGGGGCTTTGGCTGTGACAGCATCCAGCAGTCTGTTGTAAGAGATCCATGGTGCAAACCTGGTGGCCAGAACAGTGCCACACTGCCTGACCAGGACACTATGCCAATTAGATGGGCAGATGGGCAGATACACAGATTATCAAAAAAAAAAAAAAAAAAAAAAACAAAAAAATAAAGGCCTTTCTGTTTCCTGTGATTAGCTTGCTGAAGTTAGAAGTTAGAATGAAGAAATTACTACAATTACTTTCCTCGTCAGCTTCAGAATATACCACCCCCACCATATACACCAACACCATCCCCTAATTCCAGTCCTTGGTGTTTAATTTGCCACCTGACAGTGACTTGGTTGAGACCCCCTGTGACCATTTCCAATACTTGCTCCAAAAGCAAAAAGGGAGGATCATTCCCAGCAGGAAAGGATTTAAATCTTACACTGTGAACCCCTAGGAGAGTGCAGGGAGGTTGCTTTTGTGGCATCATTGCCTCCTATGGACAGTAACTTGGAATTCCTTCGTACCATTATGACATAGTAGCTAATGATTCAATTTCCACATTATTTTTCTTAACTCTGTCATGTTTTCCCCTCTCTTCCATCATGCCTTTTTGTTCCCTTTCACTCTTCCCTCCACTGCTTCTCATTATCCTTCCATAATCCCATTGTACAATCTAACCACCATCTGCATTTCCCTTAGCCCTAACCTGAAAAAAGGAGCCTGTCGGATATTAGCACATTTCAAAGACTAGCAGTGACGATGAAAGGATTTTAGAGTGATGAGTGAGTAAAGAAATACAGGCTGTTCACCTAAAGGAGGAACATAAGAAAGGGATTTGGCACATGAAAGAATATGCAATATAAAGAAGTAAATTAGATTGTCTTATTTACCTTCTCTCGAGGGAGTATCCATGAAACTCAAAGGCAGAAGAAGTAATTTTTAAACATACAATTAGCCAAGTAATGTATTACCTCAAATATAACTGAGGAAAGAGCTTTGTACTATCTTACAGAGAAATTAGACGATTGGACGGGATATAGGTACCAGGAAATCCACAATTGCATTACGTGTGCTAAACAAATTACAGCAGTTTACTTAAAACCCCAGCCTATTGTTGGGGCCCCCAGTAACTGCTATGTGAGTTGGTGGAGGAGAGGGAGTGGGTAAAAGTTACACAAGCAGGTAAGTCTCTAATTAATCTCTAGCTCTGTGTTTAGGCCTCTTCCATCAAAGTTTGATTTCTGTGAAATAAAATCCACTGGGCCAGTGAGGTGCCTGCTCCAATTTAATGCAGCAATTCCAACACATCGTATCAATTTCTTGGTACCTTGTCTTTTTAACACACACATCAGACCCACAGAATCCCCTTCTCTTCTGAACCAGTGAACGAGGAAAGGGAAAGATAAACTGTAAAGGAGGGAATGAAAAGCACGCTTTTGTTTAAAAATTGCTAGCGAGCCAACTTTTCCGTCTCTACCTGTGATAATGGCCTGCACCCAGGGGAGACTATACAGCAGAAAGAAATTATTTGATAATTGGAAAGGCAGGTACTTACATTTGAACTGCAGGCAAAACCACTCTCTTGGGTGATTTAACACAGAGGTCTTCATACCACAACTTCTCCTGCTTAGTTAAAGCTAAAATGTCCCTTTCACTAATAATTCATTTTCAAAACAGATAATTAAGCAGTAAGACATTCTGAGGCATTTATTAATGATTAATAATGCATGGTACAAGGCAGAAGAATTTTGGTGCTTATTTGTTCTTTGTAATGTTTCTAATTCTTCTGCCTGTCCTCAATCTGTAATTTTTATTTCCAAAATGCCTTTAAAAGTGCAGACTTCAGTGCAGCATGTAAATCATTTAAACCCAAGATCATAATTAGGTTGTAAAGCATTCAGTATATGTATATGCATATGTTTTATGAAAAGTACATGCTTGTGCTTCAGCAGTGAAAACCCGAGTTTTTTTTTTTGTTTGTTTGTTTGTTTCTAGAACAAAACCTAGCCCAGCAAGCTTTATTTGGATCTCTGTGGGAGAGAGTTCACTTGTTGAACTTCTGCCTCTACCTGATTTATTTACATGGGTGTGTATATGAACTGAAAAAAGGAGTTTCCAATTCCAGCACATGAATGAAACTCTTCTAAAAACATAAAAAGGAAATAAAAACACCAAGGATTTTGTTGTATTTACCCATATAATACCCATATAATCTTCTGAAAGCTGTGGAAGGAAACAGGTAGTGGTGCAAATTGTTAAACAGGAGATCATCCAAAAGCTCAAGTCATCAGGCATGGGAGAAGGTTGTATTAATGGGGCTCTGGAAGGTGGTTTTTATTTTTCAGGCAGAGCTGGGGGCCAGGTGAAACCTCTGGTAATGTCATTTCCTGTGTAAAACTCTCAGTATGTCACTTTTCCCAGTTGTATCTCTTTTAGGAATTCAAGTCATTAGGTGGTCATTTCTCATCTCTAGGAGACCTGAAGGCTGCAGATCAATACTGCAAGTGGGTGATTAGTGGACATCAAGCATCAGGGTTTGCAATTATCTAATCCAAAGGTGAGGGAAGCAATTGGAAGCAAGTGGCTGCAAGGACTAAAATAATTAGATCAGATAATTCTTTAATGTGAAGTGTATATATATTGCCAAGAAATGCTAAAAGAGAACAGAAAGAATTAAGTACACTCTTCAAAAAATGCAGACTAAGTTTCACAAGATCAGATTTGACTCTGATTGAAACTATTGACAAAAGAGAGAAGAGGAAAGCACTGGTTTTATAAGCCTGAATTGTAAACATTTTTATTCTGTCACCATCCAAATATAGTCGACACAGTAAGTTAAATCACTAAGCCAGGCCTTACAGGGTGCTTCACTTGTGGGTAGCTTTGGTAGCTGGGTGATGCTGGCATGGATGATTGTGCCAGTTCTGCCAAGTGCTTTGATGCTGACAGCAGGTAAACCTGGAGAGAAAGCAAGAAATATAATAAGTTCTCTGCTGACTTCCAATGGAACAAAAAGAGCATTTTGGAGACTAGATAAAGTCTTCTGCATTACATGTCGTCTTGCAGGTTTCCTGCAGTAGGAAGACTGTATGAAAGAAAGGAACTAAAAGGGCAAGTGTCAATGTCAAAGCAAAGCAGCTACCCAAACACCTGAAATTATTCCAAGACAGCTATCGTCTTTTAGAGAGGAAAAAGCAATTCTCACAATTAATGTTATTGATTCCCCATACAAACAGAGAGCTGCAGAGCACTGAGCCAAATTTGTAATAGCATAATGTTAATCTAAACCAGGAAGGACAAACCGACACAGAGCTGAGCTCCCTCCTCTGAGGCACAGCACCGGTAGGGCTGTGAGCACTCCGCTAGCAGCTGAAAAAGGGACACCAACCACCAACACTTCTGCACGATGTAGTTCTCTGAGAGAGACCACTGCAGGCTTCGGGCTGAGGGGGCATGATGTATCACAAGGCCAAGTGTTAGCAATATTCCAGCATAAATACGTACACTCCTGGAGACTGTCCGACTAAAATCTAAGCTGATCCCTTACATTGGTAGCATCCACAAAGACCTTTGAAGATATGTAACCACAAGAGCTCTGTGGAGCTGCTAAGGAAAAACATGATGAGTGTCTGGGCACATGAATGAAAGACAAAAGTTGCCAGCATGGAGAGAAAGAGAACTTTTTTTTTTTTTAAAAAAAAAAAAAGGGGGCACACGGAATTAAAGTATATAGTCTTCTAAAAAATAAAAGCATGCTTAACAAATATTTTAGGTCTGGACACCAAGATCACCCTAGTGTATGTGTGCAAACTGACAGGAACAGAAGAATTAACATCAAATAACAATGTCTAGTAAAGGAGAGTAATGGTACAGGAGAACAGTAGGAAGTGAAAGGAAATGAGATGAGATGAAGTGAAATGAACCTGAATCCAGAAAAGGCAACTGGAGATTTTCTGCAAAACAGAAAGGCACCATGCACCCCCCCCTTTTTTTTTTTTTTTTTTTTTTTTGGTCATTTTCTGCTAGAAATACTTTAATTTAGATAATGAGTTTGACTTTCACATCTATTAGTTCTTACAGAGACCCCTGCTATTCAGTCCCAGACCTTTCATCAGAAGGGCAAGCTAAATTACAGATCAACCACACTTATGCTAACATGCAGCTAAAATATCTTTTAACATCAAAGTGGGAAAAAAGGCCTAAGAAATACAGTTATCTTCTGTGCCCATTGCTCTTTCAATATCACATACACACTGTAATAGGTACTGGGAGATGTAGTAGCTTGTAGCAGGTTTTGATTTTCAGGTCTAAGACTTGCAGCTGTGTTTCCAGAGTCTATCAGCTTGCACAAACTGCAGCTGGCCTGCATATCTCTTCTGGACCCCAAGTGCTTTGCTGCCCCCAAAATCATAGAATTGTGGAATCATTTACACCAGAAAAAACCATTAAGATCAAGTCCAACCATCCACCTAACACTACAGGTTCACCACTAAACGGTGTCACTACACAGCGAGTCTTGCTTTTCCCCAGGACTACTTACCCAATTTGATAAGATGACAGAGCTTGTGAATTTTTTCAGTTTAATAAGCTGCAGTTTTCTGGGAAGCTCCATCCTGTTATACAGTTTTAACACCTGGACCAAATTTTAAAGAATAATATGTTACAGTAAATGGGGACTTTTTACTTCTAGTATATGAAATGGTTCATTAAGCTGCTATTTAATGCCCTGTACTAGAAAACACAATAGAATCTCCCTGCTACAACCAGCCACATAGCTCAAAAGTTACATTTAAGGACTCCAGAAGACTAACAGTGAGGGAAATGAAAAAAAATAAAAATATATATGGATCTCCATAAATCTGGATGGGATGAAAGGATATAAATTCTTCATGTAGCCAAGCAGAGTTTTTAAATTCACAGTAGAAGAGTCTGTGTCCATGGATTTACAGTAATCACTCACCATCTTTGTCCTCTTGTCATGTCTGAGCTGCACTGCCTCTAAGTATGGTCCATGAGTCCCGTATGCAAGATAAAATTACTTGTGAATAGGAACCACTTCAGCAGAGACTGTGAAAACATCCTGTTCAGAAGTTTCTTGGGAGGGTCTTCCATGGGGTAGGGTTTTATAAAGTGTGTATAATTTTTGAATAGGTTTAAATTTGCTATTCTGCTCATCCTTCCTCCATATTTCTCATCTTGTTATATATGTATATATATATCTTATACTTACCTGATGTGCTGTAATGAGAATTGAGGAATTGAAGGATTTATGCTGCACAGAAATGAACTGCAGTGGATCTGCACATTGTGCTGCCACCCTGAACATGCTCGTAATGTGAAAACTGAAGCTTTTAATCTTTCTCATCTTCTTTGTGACAGAAAGTTAAATAAGTTCATGGTGAAGATTTTTTAAAGGCTTAACTGCAGTGATTTGAGTTTTAACTAGAAGTATAATACACAGAACACAACAAACCTGCTGCAGTGTGATGCTGCTGTTCAGTATAAGAAATCTAAATTGTTGGTGGATGCTCCTTAGTAGCTTTTGGCCCGTAAAATCTGCCTTTGTGTCATCTCAGTTAACATATAAATAACTTTGACAAGTCCTTTCCAGGTTCCTGGTGGGCTACTACTGTAAAATGAAATTAATAACAATAATATCAATTGCAGTACCTTTGAGTGGGGTATAAATTCAGGCTGTCTCTAAAGTGCTTTGTGGAGTTACCTTGGATACAGAATCTGGCCCATTGTCTCTGGTGGAAAGTAACATCTTAATTGGAGGTTTTTAGTGGGTATAATTACTTCAAGATCTCCACTGACATTTCATTTGACATTTCTGCTATTTAGTAGTAGTAACTCCTAGTTAGATCTCTGTGCCTCCCTCTGTGCAACTCTATGCTAAAGAAATATTCTGGCACAAACACCTTTCAGTGAGAAAATACCTTGTCAGCTGGTCTCATTCTGCACCTCATTACCAGCAGTAGGGGTGTGTGGGTTTTGCCTGCTCGTGGAGAGAAGCTGACAGCAGCTCAAATAAGCAACAAAAACAAATGAGCAAGCAGCAATCTGAAAATGAAGGTGAATCGGTTTTGTGTTGTATTCACTCACAGCTGCGTATTAGATCCTGAGACTTTCTTCATCCCGGTGAAGACAAAAGGCTGATTTGACAGCAGAGGCTCGGGCGCAATGTGGGAAGGGTGATAAGGGCTGTGAAAGCTCCGTCCCTGTGCAGTCCCAGCCAGGGAAGGATTCGAGGCTGCGGGGAGAGAGACCTAGGGGCAAAAGCTGTCCTCACCAACCTCAGCTAGGAATTAAGGAAAAGATGCAGGGCTGCCAGTACTGTCGCTTTGGGCAGCAAGCTGCTATTTCAGAACACTGAGCAGAAATCAGCTGAAATGCTGTCCAGCAGCTCTGGCTCTGTGGCACCCATCGGTCTCAGGAGAGTCACAGCTGCACACACTCGGTGTATATATATGTCCAGTATGGCACAGGTAACACAGCGCCGATCCAACTATGGCCACCGACTGCTTTCAGACTTGGCAGTGCTGGCAGGCCTGGACTTGGCAATTTGCATTTGTTTATGCCTTTAGGGTCTGTACTAACTAACCCGGGTACTGGTACCGTAGCTGAAGCCATGCCGATTTGGCACTGTCGAGGTACTGACCATGCCTCACAGTCAGGTTTCCATCCCGTGCTGGTCTCCCTGCTGATGCCAGCAGAAAGTTTTTTGGTGCCCAAGCACTGCTGTGAAGGCACCATGCTGGACATCGCCTCATAGCCAGGAATCAAGATGCAGAGCTCCCCCGGGCAGCAGTCTGCCATCGAGTCTGTTTACTGGCTCTAACAGATTCCAGTTATGCCTTTTAATTTTCATGCTGAATTAATTACCTGCCCATCCACACAGATGGCTTCAGAATAAAAATACAGTGCATGTCCTCATCTTTCATTTAAAGTTCCTTTCATACCAGTGCAGTGGCTGGCAAGAACCCATATAACAAACCCTGACAGCTAAGACTCCTCTTAGAGAAGCTGAATTGGAAAAATTGATCCTGAAGCTGCCCTCCAAACTCCGCATCTCAAGGTTACAGTGAGCCCGCACGTATGGAGCAGAGCAGAGGGCATGAAACCCACCTCCCTGGGGTGGTGCTCTTCTGTCACACTCACATACAGACAGAAAGATGGATGAATAACCCATGGTGTATGACATTTGGATGTGTGATAAAACACTTTTTTCCTTAAGACATTTCACTTCACCCTTCATTTCATCAGCTTCTAGTTTTGTGATACAAAATGGCTCGCTTTTTTTTTTTTTTGTTAACATGTCTGTGACATTTCATTAAAATATTGGCAATGGGAGGCCCTGACTTTCTTACAAAAATAAATGCATTTTATATAATCTACCGAGTATCCTGGCTTTGCTGGTTTAGCCCTTAGTACATGAAGGCTGTAAACTGCTTTCAGTGTCCAGCAGGCATTCTCTGGCTTCAGAGAAGGGCTGCCTTTTTGTGCAGAAATCACATGAGATCCATTCAGACATGTTCCCGTTCAATATTAATGGCATCCTCCCTCTCTGTAAGTTATAAAAAAATCAATTTGGTCACTTGAGGGATGGGAAATCATTTCTATTCACTCAAGTTATTTATGGATCTAAATCCCTCATGCCCTAATGGAAGAATATTCCTACCATTATTAGCATTATAGAGACACAGGCACTGAAAGAGAGTACTATGCACTTTATTCATATCTTTCTTACAATGAAGGAACATGAGTGAACCCTTGATTTGAGCCTTTGTACCTACAAAGGCAATGAGCTCTGGCAGGTGGAGAATGGGCATCTCTTTAATCTCACAAATGACAACTCTCTATATTTTTTTAATGAGAAGAAATCTCATCTTTGCTTTCCATCTAATTAATAATATTTTCAATTCACCTCTGCTTGGACCATGTCCAGAAGCGACGACTTCTATTAATAGTTAATTCTTTATAAGGTTCTAATAATGCTGTCTTCACTGACAAAGAAAGTCTATTTCCTTTAAAACAAATTATCTTCTGAACCGTGCAGCAAACACTTGGAAGCATTTCCGCTGGTCTCATATCTTATAAAAACATTTGCAATTTTGTCTCTTTTAATACAATCACAGAAGCCACATAAGCAAACGTCTGGGTTTAATGTCTCCAGATTCCAAAATATACCGAGGAAGGACAGAGGCCCAAGTGTTTAAATATTAGACTCAGAGTTCAGGCCTCATATATGAAGTTTCAAAATAGTTAAAGCATTGAAAGCTACAGTGTCTTGGAGAGATACAAACCAAGGGAAAGAGATAGTAAGAGATTTGTTTTTATATGACAAAATAAATGAAATGATGAGTCAACAGGACATAAAGTTACAAGAAGGTTGTTCCAGATGGAAGGAAGACAGCTTTTGTCTTGACAGTTATGAACTGGTTTGATGGAAAAGAAAAGAAGCTAGTACAATGTTAATAATCAACCCAGAGAGAGGAAGAGGGAAAAAATAATAATAATAATAAAAAAATAAAATAAAAGATATAACTTTACCCATGTAATACTGAAAATAATTATAAGGTTTCTTTAAATGCATAGGATTCTGCATGTACATTGAGGACAGTCGTAAAGGAAAGACTTGCAATAACCCAGGAAATAGGGGATGAAGGGAGGGTAATGACTCAGCACAGAAAGAGTTTAGATAGCTATGTAGAAAAGAAGGCATCACCCACAGCAGGAGAATGTCACAGACAGCAATGCTTTGCTCTTGTTGCACACCCACCACGAAGTTGCAGATGTAGAGTATCCCAGGAAAGCTTCCCTCAGGAAACAAGAGCAAGAACTTAAAGCCTGCGTTGCTGCATGTGTACATAACTTGGAGCAATACTAACCTTTTCAAGGCAGTGCTCAGTCCTCAGAGCACTGTGCCTCTGCAGAAAACCTATCTCAAGAATTCATGGTGTTTAGGAAGAATTTTCATCCTTCCTTGTCAAGAGGAAAAGCTGTGGCTGCTAACCACACACAGCTCCCCAAAAGCAATCCACATCAGAAAACAACACAAGCCATAGGGGCTTTTCCCAGACTAAAGACTTATATGACAAATGTCTAGACTGCACAAACCAGTTCTATCTGCTGCCTTGGATCACAGGACTTGCCTCTTAATTCCTTTCTGGTTCCCTTGTGGCTCGAGTTCAAAGGTTTCCTGAGCTTTGCAAAGGCGAAGACAGCGAGAGCAAGCCAGGATGCGTACCTTTTCAGTACAGACTATTCTCTCTGTTATCACACATTCAGACAGGAAAGTGAAAATTAGTCCAAGAATCAATGTTTGATTAACTCTGCCAGGCAGACAAGCTCGGCATCAAATAAGAAACTCAGCATAATAGATTTTTTTTTTTTCTCCCAGAAAATGACCGACTGCAACAGCTCATTTTCCAAAGAGCTACAGAAGAAAATGTACTCCCATGTTTCAGTTCATTTCACCCATACTTCAAAATGCAATGAATTTGAAATTATATGAATGCAACCTCATTTTAGTTGTACATCAGAAAGGGCATAAGTTGAAAAGTACTTTTGTGCTTCACACAACTTGAATTTTTCGAATTGTTACTTTTCCTCCCTTGAGGCAAAAGAATCAACCCTAACACCGAGGACCAAAAAAACCTGCTACATGACACATCTGCCTCATATTCATTAGCTCTGTGTCTGACCCCATCTGGGTTGGAGCAATATACCCATATAATCAAGATAGAATTGTAATTTTTGTACTTCGTATAACTATTACAGCCATCTCTAGAGCCTTTAAAGTGTGTTTTACTGAGATTCATTAATAAAGAAATGCATTTGTTTTACTTGTCCTTGGACCTGTTTTTTTCTGAAGATCAAAAGATCATGTTTTTTGTCTTTGAAGACAGAAGATGGTTGATAGCATTTAACATGGCTAAATAGTATGATTCATGTAATACCAAGCAAAAATCTTGTATCCAAACTAGCTCAGAGTGAAAGTTGTGTAATATAAAGAGGCATATCAAATAGCATCTCTGGGTTGTCAATGAAGCAATTACACCAGAGGGCCGATGAGCTGCAGAACTAATGCAGGTTGTTTTCCCCTGAATATCTGTCTTTGGTTTGATTAATGCTGATGACTAAAAAAGTGTCAGCAGTCACACATAAACCTTTTAGAGAATGGCAGCAGAGACATTTCCTTATCTATACCCTCGCTCTTCCTCTCCTCCTCTTGCATACTCTCAGTCTCTGCATGTTGTTTAGGTGAACATTGGAGTTTTCTCACCATCAGGGCACATACACTTTCTCCCCTCAAACCAGATATCTATTTTAACAAAGACTGTTGGAGGGTACCATAGAGCTGAGGTGGCTTCCTTCAGGTATGTTGGTTAGACTTTGCCAGCCACAGGGTGCCAGCCCACATATAAACTGCATGTAATCTCATTTCTGTGGGAAATCAGAGATGATACTGAGAAGCCAGCAGGGAATCTCTTGCAAGGAAACCCAAGGATAGTCCATTTGTTGATTTGTGGATACAGACAAGAGGGGATGGCATTTACCCTACAATGCCCCAGGCTAGGGTCAAAAACAATATTGCAGCATTGGATTGCTTTGTTTTGTTTTCACATCTATGATTGTAAGCATGGCATCTTAGGCAAAATAAATCTGAATGGTAAGAATTCTAGTGGAAGGTGGGAACTGAGTCCTCTGGCTGCTTGCAGAAAGGGCAGTGCAACAGAGCAACCCACGTTCACACTGTGAGGTTTCCCTCATGGGTGGGAATACCAGTTTCCATAGACAGCCTTGTTATATTCATAGCCAGACAGGTTTTTGCCTGTCTTCTGAAGCTGGCAGCTCTCAGCCAAGGCAATGGCAATGGCCTGGGACCACCAGCTCACTTGCAGTGAGGAAATGGAGGCCTCGGTGGAAAGGAACAATCGAAAGACAAATGGCTCCCAGGCAATCAGTACCCCTGCACCCAGCCATCCCCTCCCTAAAGCTCCAGTACTCTGTGGTAATTATATGCTGCACTTTCCTCAACTTTGTGATTAAATGTTCTAGCTGAGAAATTAAAATGCAAAAATGGAACTTACTAAAGCTTGTTCCTCGGGGGGATACGTAATTATGCAGAAATGAACAGAACATAAGTTAAACACTTTGCATTTCCTCAGAAGCGCATGGACCAAGGGCCAGATTTTCATTGTTACTCTAACATCTGAATACTTAAAGAATCCGGTCCAAAATTTGTACATTTTTCTCTAAGCAGAATTAAAAAGTTTCAGTTAAGCCACTTTTAATAGAAAATTAAATTATGCTCCTTAAAAGATTAACAAAATGTAGTTCTGCATGGACTCTCTTTTTTTTCTTGTTGCCAGTTAATTATTCCAAGAGCACACCCCAAGGGCCATGTTCATGTGAGATAACACTGCCGCCGGGTCACTGGCAGCTGGTTCATCAACCACCTTTCAGGTCTGAGTTATCTCAGCATAACATGCAATTTTGAGGAATCTTATGGGTTAATTCTCCCTCATTTTCTACAGGTAGATCCTCATCTTGGGCATTAAGGTTTGAGTTTGAAAGTCTTATGTATTGTACAAGTACAAAAACACAGCCTAGGCAATTCCATGGCCAATACTCAGTCTTAGGTAGCCCAAGTGCTAGCATAAAGCCAGCTTAGCTAACAGTGCTGGCTTCCTTAAAAGCATCCTGACTCAGTTACCTGCATAGCAAGCTTAGGAATACCAGTAAGCATTCGTTATTATATTTGACAATTTATATAGATCAAATCTGCTGCTGGAAATCTGATTTTATTGAAGCTATACAAATGTACACTAGTGCTGACCAAGTAAAATAGTATATACACTTGAAGCGCAGCTTAACACTTCTGTTTTCAAGATCTCTGACGTTTATGGTTCTGCTACATGAAGGCACTGGAAGCTGTAGAAAATGTGTCTTAATATGCTGTATTAACTACAAAACAATGCATGATCATACTATAGATACATATAAGGTAAACACACAAGTTAAAATACCGTATTTCTACCTACGGTGGTATTTCTTCAGCTACTGCAAACCTAATTATCCAGGCAGAATAGTCTTATCCTAACTATTTCAGTAACCTAATAATTTAACATAATTATTAAGCTTTTAGGGTGGGGTGGGAAGGGAGGGGCAAGACAGGAAAAGAGAGAAAAGGCAAATGTTTCACTTCCCATCACAATGTAGCTTTTCTGGCTTGTTCCAAACCCTGCAGAAGTTCTATGGAAAAGAGGCTCATGGTGAGGCATCCCTGAAAAAAATAGACACCTGTGCAAAGCCTTTTTCCCCTCACCCCTAGCCCCCAGAAACTACAGGAACATCCATTTTTTTAACTGAAATTCAAGGGCATCAGACCACAAAACCATTTTCTTACTAGGAGCTTCCAAACATGCAGCAGTCCTCAATCTGTGTGTGTTCTCCATAGTCACAAAACACCAATGAATCCTTATGGCTTCAGTATGATCTGAACTTCTTGTGAGAAGCGCTCAGAAGCACCGAGGACACAAAGCTGCTCACTGTGACTATTTATACATGTAAAAACTTGTCCCTGCATAGGGGAGATTAATAACTGGTGAACTAGTAATGTGTTGGGCTGTTAGTGCTTCCCCTGGAGAGACCTTCGGTACAAAGCAACACTGTGCAAGATATTCTTTGACAATGTGATATCCAACTGAGAAGACCTTTTGTACTTTTGACCAACAGGTAACATCTCCACAGTGCAATTTCTTCAGTTCACTCATGAAGCCTGTGAAAATCCATTCATCTGAGAGGATGAATGCATGGCGGTACACCACAGCACATGTAGTACCCACACAGGTAGGCATGGGTGAGGAGAGTCAGAGATCTAACATGATTCTGCCCTTTTCTTTAGGTCATTATTCAGATCTTTTATCTGTTAGCGATATCTTAAATACATGATTCCTACACTGTTCCTATAATAGGTTTCACTATCATCATTCACAGTCAGAACTACCTTCTGCCCTAATGCCCCATGGACAGAAAAAAAGAAAGAATTTCAGGCATTCAGACACTCTTCACTTTTTTTTATAGACCAGAGAAGATATTTTTACTGCAACATTACATATTTTGAACTGTGTACTGGTGTAGGAGGTATGTGTTTGTATAGCTCTGCTGAGCTAAGGAAAATCCTGTTTAATCTGGCACAGGAACCACCAGCAGCTGAGGAAGGAAGTAATTCTGAGTTCTGGAGTACGTGCTGCAGTACTGAATGTGGAGCACAAGAGCAAACAGAAGTATCACTGCACAGGTTTCCTACAGGCAGTGGTAGTGACCTGACATTAGCACGTCCCTGATGGCATCCAGAGATTCCTTAGCCTAAAAGCAGATGTGGTGACTCTGACCATATTTAGAAAAATATGATAAAGAATGAGAACCAAAGCATGAGATTCCTCAGTCTATGACAATATATATATATATAATAATGATAAAATAAAATCCCTTTCGTTCAATGGGCTGCAACCCCATTTACATCAGTGCTACATCTGAAGAGTGAGGTGGAAGAATGAGTGAGGGTTTGGCAGAAGGTTTTTAATTCTTTAACTTTCTTGACAGCAGCAACCAAAAAAGCATTCTTCCACTTCTCTTACCACAACAAAGCACAATGTTATGATGAAGCTGTCAGTTAGTCAGTTCTTCCTTTTAAAGGAAGAAATCGAGGTGTTCAGACGTCAAAAATATTTTTTTGCAGGATAGACACAATCTTAAAATACCAGTGAGCCTGAATTTTGCTCTGTCTCCCCCACATATACACCAAAAGTCGTGTAGAGTCAGAATCACCATAAAACTGCACAAACAGCTTACTTAGGTTAGTGGCTGTGGGTGTTCTGAGCTTATGAATTATGACTAGGTCCAGCAACGAGTTTAGCAGTAGTTAGCTCTGTATAAACAGCTTGCAACTGCATGGTATGCAAGCTGCATGCACCACAAAGAAAGGGAGGTAAAAAGAGCATGTGCTGGAATTAGAGGGGGAAAGTCCTGTCAGCCCAGGCCTCACGGCAGAGAGGACAGCACAGAGAAGGGGTCCATCTGATGCCATAATACTGGGCTCAGAAGGGATGTAAGACACTGATTCCATCATTAACATCTAGTAGTTACTCATTTTCTATCAATAAACAACATCTTTCACACACATCCTGGGCATGGGGTGTGGTTTCCATGAATTCTCCAAGTTTTCAAGAGTCAGGGCACAGCAACTATTACCACTGGTAAAATGATGGTCTCCATTTCAAGATCTGCAATGAGGGGCTTAAGAGACCGAGTATGTCCAGAAGGTCAGCTTGCAAAGCCAGGTGAGGAGACAACACCTACCTGAAGGTACCCTGGCTCACTGTAAAAGAACACATTTATTTATTTATTTTTTCTACATAAACTGTGAAGACAGAAAAAGCATTTCTGCAGTCTTCCATTGTCTGCCCAGCATTTCTACAGAACAAAGCCTTCAGGTACCAAAGAGTAAGAAAGATTCTAAAATATGTACAGAAAAATCCAGAAAGAAAGAAAAAAAAAAAAAAAAAAACTATAATTAAATCTTTCCCTGAGGTAGCACAGAATTTTTTGAAGTGTGGAGACGTGTAAAAATCAGTGTCTTGGGCACGTAGGAGGAACAATACCAGTTCCACTGGGGCAGGCAGCACTGCTGGTGATTCTGGTGGGAGCTGTGGGCACAGCTCACCCACCCACCACAGGAGATGTCTAAAATACTGCCACAGCCTGCAAACAAAAGCTCTTTTCTTCCCAAGACATCACTAACTCAGGATAACTCAGGATTTTCCAAACTAATGAGAAATTCAGGGTCTACCATGTCGAGCCTCACCCAACTCTACTGAGGGTTAGAGATCTACTGAGATGAGGAGTCCTCTTCTCTTTTCCTCTCCTTCGTTAGCAATAGCCCATGAACTGCACACTCCCACCTCCATGACATGAACGCAGCTCTCTGGAAGCCCATTTAGACTCTGTTGGTTTCTCAGGCACATTACTCTGGATGATCACTTCTAAATGACTGTATGTCACTGTGGTACCCTGATGCCTCACAATGCTGTTGGAATACTCAAGAGACTTGCTTCCTGGGAGAATAATTACATTTAACATAAGCAAGGATCTGGGCTATGAGGGTAAAGAGAAGCAGGTCATTTTTAACTGGTGGCAGATGGCTGCTGAGACTTTCAGGAGGCAGAGTTACAAAAATAAGAGATCAGAGGCAGAAACTGGGGAATCCCATCCAGACTTTGGAGGTGAGATACCAGATCATTCTAGGAAAGAAAGAAAAGAGGCATTCAAGTTACACAACAGAAAAGATTCAGGAATGCAGAGGTCTTTAATCTTGAGACCAAAACGTAACATATCCTAGCGATGTGAACAGGATACGTGAGCAGAGCTGAAGGATAGAAGGTGCTTTTAAATAATAACTAAGTGGCGGTATTTATTCAGTGTTCTATCACCTCAATCAGTGAAAAAAACAATCTTTTTTAGGGCCACTGCTATTATATTGTTTCTTTTAATAATTCTGTTTATTTTCTATACATAAATTTCCTAGATTCATTTTTTCCCCTTTCTTTTCCTTTTTCTCTTATCTGCATATTTTTCCTGCAGCAATTATGTTGTTATTACTAACTGTGATGCCAATGAAATGATTAACGGAAATGTTTCTGGGATCACTGGAGATGTTAAAGACTAGGTGTGGAAGTTAAGCTTCCTGTAGCATCAACAGAGAGTAATAAGTGCCTCCAAAGATTTATTCTTCCCAACCAAAGGCATATGTATGAGACATAGGGGATAACAGCTGTTGAAGATACCTTTCCCTCCTCGAGAACTGTAGAGAGGCCAAGCCCAGGCAGCTGGTTTAGACAAGACTTTTGAGTTTTAGATCAAATGAATTCCACCTTTATATTGCAAATGTTCAGTAACTGGTTAAAAAAGAAAATACATTAAAATGGCTGTACTTTGTGCTTATATACAGTTCAGATTTACTATGCATTAGAGAGATACTATATGAAAACTTAGATTTTGGGGAATCTTAAAAATATCAGGAGGGCCAGAGGCCAGACTGTATATTTGACACTCCTGGTAGAGAAAAACAAAATGCAGCCAGGGACCAGAAGGCAAGATCATGGAACATGTCTGGGGGAAACTTTTACACTGAACATTTTGCCTAACAGTCTTGGGAAACTGCCTTGTCAAGCGATGAAGGCATCACTGATGTGCACAAGATTACTCCAGAGGCATGGATTGGCTTATCATATAAAACTGCTTGAATTCGTTTCCTCTCAGAGGGCCCTGGTATTCCACAGATTATCTCTTTCTATGATGTTTCCAAAGACTACAATTCACTGCTGCTTACCAGAAGGGTAGGACTCAGACTGCATGCTTGTGGCTAACATACTTACTATAAGAGCCCCCGAGGCTCTGAGGTCTGGTCTTCATAAGATTTGCCTGCCTCTGTTGACAAAAAATGTAATGGTACTGGCCTAAGAAAAATCAGATAAATTGATAATTGTGTGCTTTTTGTATTAGCAGATAATAAACACAATATTTCAACTTGGTTCATTTGCCTGGAAGCTTCAAATCACTTGATAAAAATTCAATTAAAGGATGAGTAGTGAATTTAAATGTAATGAAAAGGCAAGGGAGGGGCTTTGCCACTTCACTCCTCTTGGGAGTACAGATAAGAACATGTTCCTTGCCTGTTTGAATCAGCTTAAAATCCAGGGAGAGGTTGCCTGTAAAATCCAAAAGTCAGTGAATTAATCACTGGACTGTACGTGTTAGGTCAATTAGTTAGACAAATGGAGACTTCAAAGTACCCTAAAGCCACTTTAATAACTACAAAGTAATCAGAATTTTTGATTATCAAACAAGAAAGCATGTTCATATTTTTCATCTGAGATCAAATTCTGCAGTAAATGCAAAATAATTCTGAAGGATCCTATTAGAAAAGCGGATTGCAGTGTCCCTAACCTGACTGATGGAAGAGCTTTAGCACAGAAAATGTAGGCGTGGTGTTTATGTTATTTTTGTTTGAAAATTACAACTTCCCCTCTAACCTCTTTACAACTTCAAAATAAATGAAAACAGAATTTCAGACATGAATATATGAATTTTAAATTCATTTGTCTACCGCAGTAAATTCTACCTAGAAAGGATCATGATCTGTAATCATCAGAAAAGGAAACTTTCCTCATGTAAAACATGGATGAAGAGAAGTGAAGAATAAAGGCCTTCAGAAGCACACTGAGCTGTAAACACTTAGATTTTTAAAACACACAAAAGAAATCATAGAATCATAGAATAGTTTGGGTTGGAAGAGACTTTCGAGGCCATCTAATTCCAACCTCCCTGCCATGGGCAGGGACACCTCCCACCAGACCAGGTTGCCCAAAGCCCCATCCAGCCTGGCCTTGAGCACCTCCAGAGATGGGGCATCCACAGCTTCTCTGGGCAACCTGTGCCAGGGCCTCAGTGCCCTCAAAGCAAATAATGCAGATTGTATGTGAGGATAATATATAATATATAAGCTTTTCGTTAAAACTAACCCAATCTAAATTCACAATAAACAAAAGCTAAAATAAATGCACATCTTCCTTCAAAGAAACCAAATCATCCTATTGTTCTTTTATTCCCAAAAGAGTTACTAACAAAATATTCTACTTGTGTGACCTATACAAAGCAACATACAAAACACATATAAAGCAAAATATTTCATTAATCATAGTTTTCACCAATACGCTAATTTTCCAATTTTACCTAGTATTAATAGAAAATTCTATTTCAGCTACCTGATGTTTGGGCTAAAGTATATACGCTGTTAGTTTTGCTTTAAGAAAAGAGGATGGAAGATGCCTTTATTTCTATTTCTACCAGCCAAATATATATTTAAAAAAATGGGCTCCATAAATGAGTAAATATAAACTAGTGATTTTGGAAGACTAGTATACTAAAAAAGGAAGGCAAAATGCTGTAAAGGGTTCTAGAACAAGCTTCACATCAGCCTTTTCAAAAAGTGAGCCATAAATCTTACAGCCTTAAATAAATCACAGTGCCTATCAGCACTGAAGCTGCTCAGAAGGGAAATTCAGTAGCACATCTTTCTCAGCCTCATGTGCACGAGGTAACAATAGATCCAGAAGGGCAGCTGTGTAGTGATGGAAGAACTCCAAGGATTCACTGTTTTATGGCCAGAAAGCTCTGTAAGTCCAAGCCTGAGGCCACTCTGAATGTTACATCCCGGTCCCTGCTCCAGCCTACAGAGAAGCTGGCAAGAGCAAGAGGTGGCCTCACATGGGTGAGTGCTGGGTGGTGATCCAGAGAAGCAGGGCAAGCTGAGGTGTGTCTGAGCCCTTTTCCAGTGGGAAGGCCAGATAACGCTCTCAGCTCAACACAAACAAGGAAATCTGATAGGATTTCCTTATGTTCAAGCAGAGTGCCTCTGGGCTTCCTCACAGGGCAACAAATAGGATTCAACACCATAGCCTACAGCTTAGTGCTACCTGCTAGCACTAACAAAAATGAACAGAAATGGAAAACTTAGGGTTTCCAGACACTTTCCCATCTTTCCTTCATCACCAGTTCCCACTGAGTATCCACCAGCTGGCCACTAGCCTTTCAGCTCCATTTTTGCCCAAGGCACAGAGAAACCCGGTGGCCCATTACCCGTTTAAAGAGCATCCACGTAAGTGAAGGAAAACTATTGCTCTGTGTGAATAATAAGGGTAAAATAAAGGTATCATTTCCTAAAATGGAATAAAATATGAGATGTCTTTGTAAAACACCCTTCCTGTCATTGGGCTGGTCGAACTCCTAATAAGAACATCCCATAAATGTAGGGCTTTTCCTAGTCATGACTGTGTAAGAGCACATTTTTTGCAAAAACATCCATTAACCGAGACTGCCTGATAGATAGTTTCAGGAACTTGCCGGAGTGAATAGCTGATCTGGGAACCGATTATAGCAGCAATTCAGTTGGCTGGATGTCACACGCAGCGCACTCTCTGGGCTAAACCGAGCAGTCAGGTGCCTGAGGCTCTCCATGCAGTTCTGCTCTGAATGAGCAACTCACCGCCAGCAATTATTTTCAGAGAGTGGGAAATCAATGGCGAGCAAGTCTCTTATCCAAGGATACTCTGGGAAGCCTCTTCCTCGCAGTGAGGCTTGGCTCTGCCTAGGCTGGGCATAGTGACAAGGTAGGAGGGAAGCCAGGCTTTTGGGAACCAGGTGTGAGTACCGCTGGCTTCTCATAGAGCTCTTGAAAGCCTTTGCCTTTAGAAAGAGATCATTTGATCTGAAGAAGCCTTCTGGGATCCAGAGGTATCTAAGCGTGATTGCGTTTGACTGCTTTCTACTTTGTATCTGAGTGTCAGTGCCCACTCTACTTATTCCCTATGTCCTGGAATGCACATGGACTCAACTCTGGTATGTGCCAATCAGCCCTCCCAGCAGGGAAAATTAGGGAAAGTGCTCTGCCACACTCTGAAAGGAAGCGTGGATTCTGGCTGGCTGGTTCCTAAACATTTCCAGTTGGACCCTGAGACCTTGTACAGCTTTCCTTGCCTCTTACTATTTCTTCCACCGGCTGTAAATAGGAACCTAGTAACTGTACACATACAGATAGCAATTTTGTACCACCTAAAATGGGGTACCTCCTCCCACAGGTAGGTCAAGAGATCATCAAGTAAGCTAGTGATAAACAGTGGTGGCAAAGCCGGGCGTGTTCCCTGGCCCTCTTTTACTGAGCAAAGTAGACATACTCTTTCAGTGTGCTACCATAGGCAATCAGATTTTACACTCAGTCTCTGTCATCCAAGAGGCATAAGCTCCATCTTGGCCCACTGCCCCAACAGAAAGGCTGGAAATTGCATTTCCATAATAGCTAGAAACCTACTTTTATGCTTCTTAGCTTCAAGAGGCTGTTTCCCTGCTAATGTGCCTATAACAATAAATACTGTATCTATATAGAGTTTAATCATTACCTGAGATAAACTAGAAAAGCTCTTTTACTTTCCTTTCACAGCTTAGATTCATCAGAAAGGACCAATCATCCTGCTAGCCTTTTCTTACTCTGTAGAATTTAAATTTCTTGGAGGTGAGCAGGCAGAACTGTACATAGATGAAATCACCGTAACACTGAGCACAGTGCAGATGCCCAGCCTATATATTTAAAGACCAAATTTGCCTTTTCTATTTCAAAATATTTGTCATAAAGGTCAAGAATGAGAAACTGAAAGAAAAGGGGACTCCTGGATGCTTTAGAAGCAGTGAAGATATGACTGTGTGATTTTTTTTGTTGTTGTTGTTGTTGTGTTTTTGTATTACAATTTTACATTTCTATGTATTCTCATTTTTGCATAATTCCACCAACTTTATCTTCCAAGGACAATAACAGTGTAACAGAGGACACTTTCTGTTCCCTTCCCATCCCCACAGCAAACTTGCACTATGCCTCCTCACAGCTCTTTTTGGAAGTAATTAAGGAACATCTGAACTTGAGAAACAAAGAGGTTTTCCAAACAGCAGCCATCACACTTCTTGGCCACTGGCAAAGCCCAGTGTCAGCCTGTGCTCTCTTGCATTTGACTGTTCATCATTTTCCTGGCTTGGGTAAAGAAAAATCCTTATGCTGAAAGACAAAGGCTCCTTGGGGTACCACCGAACTAGTGATGTTAGACAAGTGCTGGGAAATGCCATCTGAAACATCAGAGAAACATCAAGGTACAGCTACTTACCAGAAAGCAAAATCCTCTGAACAGCAAAGATATTTTACACCTCTTTCGGTAATTTTATTTCATATACTTAATAGTGCACTCTCATCTCAGTAACCACAAAAGGAATTAGCATTTCTAAAGCTTTTTATGATCAGAGCAACTACTTTCCCCTTAAAAGAAGTATTACATAATTACAAATGCCACTCCACTTTCATGTGCATTGAATTCACCTCTATAACAGGCATTCATTTTGCTCAATATTGAACTTGCTGTCATTTCCACATGTCAGTCCAAAAGGAGGCTGTCAGACGTTTAAATAAATGACTTGAGAGAATAAATTACAGTGTTTAGACCCAATGCCACTGAACAGGAAACCGTAGAAATGCTGTTGCAGAGCCATCAGAAAAAAGCTTTGTACATAAGGAGAAAAATAATAATAATAATAATAATAATAATAATAAAAACTCCTGTGCACCATTCTCTAAACTAGCAGTGCTGCTCTGAACCCACTGCTCCTCCCTGTCCTCTGATGTTCTCAGGACAAGGTCACACAGCTCTTCTCGAACAGGACAGCTCTTCCAGGAGGTAGATTAGAGAGATGTGAGTTCAGACGATGCTGTGCTACTGGCCTCTTGCATCAAGTAGAGCCATTTTTTTCTTGTGGGATTTAGCAACAAGGGCAGGCACAGTCTGGGTCTCTGCAATGCAAGTGGCTACGTGTGAGCCAATGCCATTAGAGCCAGTGGAGATCTACCCAGTTCAGGTAGTGGACTTCAGAGAAGGATGCAGCTGAACATGCTGAGGTGCCTGCAGCACAGAGACAAATGACCTCTATGCTCTGATGGCTGTTTTAGCTTCACTTCTACTAAATATATTCAGACCTTAGACACTCACTTCATGTGAAGGCAGCTACAATGAAGAAACAGAAATTTAGGTGTCTAAGTTTGGAGCTGAGTTAGGTCTTACTGTCAGGTCAACAGGATATCGAAATGACTTAATAAATTTCCTAAGCCAAGATCAGTTCTCTACCTGTAAAAACTGAGGTATTGACAGCTTCCTGGCACCCAAAGACAAATACATTAGAGATCATAAAACTGAAAAAAAAAAAATCACTTTAATAATGGAAATGAGGGAGGAAAAGGGCCATAGGGTGGTCATCAAGAGAACAGAGCAAGGTTCTTCATGATGGTGCATGACAGGAGAATGAAATACAGTAGTCATCAGCCGAAACAAGGGAGGCTTAATTTGGACATACATAGAAATGTTTTCACCGTGAGAACAGCAAGCAGTGGAACAGGTTGCCCAGAGAGACTGTGCCATCTCTGTCTCAGAGGTTTCCAAGACTATGTGGAATCAGGCTTTGGGTGGTCAGCTCTGCCCTCATGGTTGGCCCAGCTTTGAGCTAGAGGTTGCACAGGAGACCTCCTGAGGTACATTCCCACCTGAATTATCCTAGGGTGTGATAAACTCGCAGTTTACAGAAGGAGCCTTAGCTACCTTCTCCTTTCCTGCAGTTTCTTCTTTTCCCAAAACAAGGAAAAAAAAAAATGTAACCTAATTAGCAAGGGAAAAAGAGAGAAAAAGATAATTTAAATAATAGGCTCCATTGATGTTTCCTAGAAAGCACATCTGAGAGTTCTTTGGACAAGTTACAGAGAAACATTTCATGTGACAAAGCCTGGGTGCTATAAGTTATCGCTGCTGCCAGCGCAGAAAAGCAAGGCATCAGGTGCTATGTATTTGGGTTTATTGAAGGAGGGCTCATTTTCCTCCCCAAAACAGTGCACAGAAACAAACTGCCTGCCCTTTCACACAGTGATTTCATATCGACATTTCCTTCCATTTTGTGCTACATCTCCATAAGCATTAAGGCAGAGCAGCTCTCTGGTGCCCTTGTTTATCCACCACACTTTCGTTATTAATATTATTTTATTTCTTTTGGAGTATTTGGTGTGCAACAGGGTCAAGTCCCTATGGTTAATACTCATTTTAGCTAGATAGCTGTTCTGTTGCTTGGGGCTATTTACAAATGTATCAAAGACAGTTTGAATATACAGAACAGTGCTGAGTCCACAGAGCCATGGGAGCGTGAGCTGGCTTTTATTCTCTTCTCTAACATCAGCAGCATTTCCAAACCATGTTCTAAGAGGTGCCAGCACAAGCAAAAACAATCAACTGGATGGTCAGCAAGCCCTCAATCTAGATCCTGATGTGGTAGAAGCAGTAGCTAGAAAGCTATATTTTTACTCATATCCTGGGAAAATGTGAAGAGAAAATGGCGTCATATACGAATTCTACCCTACCAGTTCTATAGTTGTTTCATAAAAATCGTATTATTGGTTTGGGAAGGTCTCCTTATGTAGTTATCTTACCTTTCCCATTCCCAAGGCACCAGTATCTCAACATTTATTGCTTTCAGTCGATAGTTACCTGCCTGACTTGCTCTTAAAAACCTCCATAAACAATCCCACCGAGATGATCTACTGCTCTGTGCTCAGTTGTCCTACTAGACAGCTCTTTCATTGAGAGAGAGATGAAACTTCCGCTGCTGTAATATAAACCCATTACGCCAAGTTGTGCCTTCCATCTTTTTCCATCCCTTACCCGTATCTGAAGGTCAGAATTATGTGCCCCCTCTGCTTTCCCTTCTCTACAGGGAGCAGGGCCAAGCCTCCTGCAGCTGCTGTGCTCCCTCCAGACACTTTCATACCCGCTCTTACCTCCCCGAGCAGCATACAGGCTGCATTTACACGTCCCAGCCTGACATTGCTGACTCCTGCCTGAAATACGGCTCTTCCCCAGCAACCAGTCCCCATTCTGTATTCCCCAGCTTTACTGCTACTGCCTCAGTGCAAAAAGTGTGTTTGTCCTTACCAGCGTGCCTCTGATCAGACCATTTCTTCAGCTCAGCAGGACCACTTGAACACTGAAGCTATGCCCCAGACAATCTGCATCCCTTCTTACCTGCACTTTTATAAAGGTGCCCTCTACTTCATTTAAGTCATTAGTAAACATGATTTCCATTACCAACCATCCATTTGGATGACAACCCGAAGTAACTATCCTCTGAGTACGATTTCCTACTGATCACTTTGAGAAATTTCCCTCCAGGTCTTCCCTCACTTACTTATCCAAATTTCCCTCACTTACTTATGCGAGTGTCATCACAGAAAAAAGCCATTTCTAAGATCAAGAAAAAATGACAATTTTGCTTTTTCTTTACTCTCAACACCAATCGTAGGAGGGCGTTAGGCTGATATGATATGATTATCTCACATCTAACAAAGTTAGCTGTCATTCACCTTGTTGTTGTCTAGCTGATTACAAATCATTTGGTTTTGATTATTACTGATTCCTCTGTTGTGCTTCTGGGACAGAACCAGTAGCTCCCTTCTCTGTTTTCCTCTCAGGAAGCCCTAAATTTGCCTTTTACAGTCTTCTGAAACTTTACTTGCCTTCCACTTCTTGAAGGGACTGCTAATGATTCACTCTTTCAACATCACATCTAATCTATCGTAGCTGAACTTCCCAACACTTTGATACTGACGATAGCTAAGAACAGTTCAATGACAACCACTTCTCTTAGTGGAGGCTAAAACAGAAAAGGCATTTAACACTTCTGCTTTCCCAGCCTCACTAGCGAGTAAACAGCATTTTTCTTTCCTTTGGGCAACCACAGAAATATTTTTATTTCCATACTCCTGCTAGTAATGTATTTGTTTTCTTACATTGTACACAATTTTGCACCTGCTAATTGCTCTGAAAAAAGCCTGAGAATATCTTCAGAAAACTGCGGGAAAATAGGTTTACCTTTCTAGGTGAGAAAAATGATACAGAAGAGCAGAAGGCAGACATTTTAAGTTTCAAGACTTCCATTTATCAACCACCCACACAGAAAACCTGATTTTCAGGGGAAAAGCTCTGAGCCCCTGGGCTCCCGTTTGTTGCAATTACTGTGAAAAACTGAAGAGGCTTAACCTGCCCTGGCAGAGATGGGATTGAGCTCAGGAGCTTGGAGCATGTAAACCAGCAACAGCTGGTGCCTCTGCCCCACAGCTTTTATCCAGAGATGCCCCAGGGCAAGACATTCCTCTAAGGCAGGTTGGAAACAGTCTCTTCTCACCCTCCTTTTTTGCTCAGCAGGAGCCTTAATCCCAGTAGTCTGGTAGCTCTGACATGCAGCCCAAACAAGTTGAAGGGTTTTACTTTCTTGTGTATTTTCCATCTCTTTATTCTCCTCCTGATTGTGCAAGCAGTTCTGAAAGCTCTAACACACAAGAGTAAGGGCTTCCAGAGAGAGGAAGGGCAGATTACAGAGTTTATTTAATGAGATTCACTCTTTCATCTTCTCCACATTCACCCCTTTGAGCACCTTAAATCCTGGGCTGCAAAGAACTTCATTCTTGGAAAGCTCCAAATGGCAACCCATCTCTGAACCTTATCCACTGCATGTTACTAGCTGCCTCTGTTCCTGACTGCATCCCTTCTCTGACCAGATGTCACCAGCTCCAGATGTCTGTCCAGTTACCCTGATCCCTGCCTCTGTTTTGGGGAAAGAAGTGATAGCAAATTTGGATCATTTCAACACCAAACCAGAAAGAAATCTGAGTTATCAGTACATATTTTATGATTTTTTTTTCTAACCAGACATTAGCTGACATGGCTGTGGTAGATGATTACTGCCCTCGTTGTAGACAGAGATACTGTAAGGAGCACAGGCTAAACCTACAGTAGAAAGTTGCACATCATTCCTTGCAGCTGCCTTAGGAGTTCTGACACTCCCACCTGCTTCAACATGAATAAAAAGATTAGATCAACACTGAGTGTCCTTGAGTATCCCACCCTACTGTGCTGCTCCAAAACAGTATGAAACTCCCGGTCTACTCAGCCCACAGCCCAGAGAAAGCAGTCTAGGAGGTTTCTGGAGAAAGTGGAAGATAGCTTCCTGACGCAGCTGATTAGTGAGCCTACCAGGGGTGGTGCCCCGCTAGACCTTCTCTTCACAAACAGAGAAGGACTGGTGGAGGATGTGGTTGTCGGGAGCTGTCTTGGGCAGAGTGACCACGAAATGGTGGAGTTCACTATTCTTGGCGAGGCCAGGAAGGGAACCAGTAAAACCACTGTACTGGACTTTCGGAGAGCTGACTTTGGGCTGCTCAGGAGACTGGTTGGTAGAGTCCCTTGGGAGGCGGTTCTGAAGGGCAGAGGGGTCCAGGAAGGCTGGGCGCTCTTCAAGAGGCAAATCCTAATGGCGCAGGAGCGGTCTGTTCCCATGTGCCCAAAGATGAGCCAGCGGGGAAGAAGACCAGCCTGGCTGAACAGAGAACTGTGGCTTGAGCTTAGGAGAAAAAAGAGGGTTTATAATCTTTGGAAAAGTGGGCAGGCCACTAGGGAGGACTATAAGGATGTAGCGAGGCTGTGCAGGGACAAAATTAGGAAGGCCAAAACTCATCTGGAGCTCAGTCTGGCTACTGCCATTAAAGATAACAAAAAAACGCTTTTATAAATACATCAACACAAAAAGGAGGACAAAGGAGAATCTCCATCCTTTACTGGATGCAGGGGGAAACTTAGTGACAAGAGATGAGGAAAAGGCGGAGGTGCTCAATGCCTTCTTTGCCTCAGTCTTTAGTGGCAATACCGGTTGTTCTCTGGATTCCCAGTACCCTGAGCTGGTGGAAGGGGATGGGGAGCAGGATGTGGCCCTCACCATCCACGAAGAACTGGTTGGTGACCTGCTACGGCACTTGGATGTGCACAAGTCGATGGGGCCGGATGGGATCCACCCAAGGGTACTGAGAGAACTGGCAGAGGAGCTGGCCAAGCCACTATCCATCATTTATCAGCAGTCCTGGCTATCGGGGGAGGTCCCAGCTGACTGGCGGCTAGCGAATGTGATGCCCATCTACAAGAAGGGCCGGAGGGCTGACCCGGGGAACTACAGGCCTGTCAGTTTGACCTCAGTACCAGGGAAGCTCATGGAGCAGATCCTCTTGGGAGTCATCATGCGGCACTTGAAGGGCAAGCAGGCGATCAGGCCCAGTCAGCATGGGTTTATGGAAGGCAGGTCCTGCTTGACGAACCTGATCTCCTTCTATGACAAAGTGTCGCGCTGGGTGGACGAGGGAAAGGCTGTGGATGTGGTCTACCTTGACTTCAGCAAGGCTTTTGACACCGTCTCCCACAGCATTCTCCTCAAGAAACTGGCTGCTCTTGGCTTGGACTGGCGCACGCTTCGTTGGGTTAGAAACTGGCTGGATAGCCGGGCCCAAAGAGTCGTGGTAAATGGAGTCAAGTCCAGTTGGAGGCCGGTCACTAGTGGCGTCCCCCAGGGCTCGGTGCTGGGGCCGGTCCTCTTTAACATCTTCATCAATGATCTGGACGAGGGCATTGAGTGCACCCTCAGTAAGTTTGCAGAGGGCACCAAGTTAGGTGCGTGTGTCGATCTGCTCGAGGGTAGGAAGGCTCTGCAGGAGGATCTGGATAGGCTGCACCGATGGGCTGAGGTCAACTGCATGAAGTTTAACAAGGCCAAGTGCCGGGTCCTGCACCTGGGGTGTAATAACCCCAAGCAGAGCTACAGGCTGGGAGATGAGTGGTTGGAGAGCTGCCAGGCGGAGAAGGACCTGGGAGTGATAGTGGACAGTCGGCTGAATATGAGCCAGCAGTGTGCTCAGGTGGCCAAGAAGGCCAACAGCATCCTGGCTTGTATCAGAAATAGTGTGACCAGCAGGGCTAGGGAGGTGATCGTCCCCCTGTACTCGGCTCTGGTGAGGCCACACCTCAAGTACTGTGTTCAGTTTTGGGCCCCTCGCTACAAGAAGGACATCGAGGTGCTTGAGCGGGTCCAAAGAAGGGCGACGAAGCTGGTGAGGGGCCTGGAGAACAAGTCCTACGAGGAGCGGCTGAAGGAGCTGGGCTTATTCAGCCTGGAGAAGAGGAGGCTCAGGGGCGACCTTATCGCTCTCTACAGATACCTTAAAGGAGGCTGTAGAGAGGTGGGGGTTGGTCTATTCTCCCACATGCCTGGTGACAGGACGAGGGGGAATGGGCTAAAGTTGCACCAGGGGAGTTTTAGGTTAGATGTTAGGAAGAGCTTCTTTACTGAAAGGGTTGTGAGGCATTGGAACAGGCTGCCCAGGGAGGTGGTGGAGTCACCATCCCTGGAAGTCTTCAAAAGACGTTTAGATGTAGAGCTTAGGGATATGGTTTAGTGGGGACTGTTAGTGTTAGGTTAGAGGTTGGACTCGATGATCTTGAGGTCTCTTCCAACCTAGAAATTCTGTGATTCTGTGATACTCCAAGTCTGTGAGGAAATACTGTATCTGTTTCTAGAAAGATATAAACACAGCATTTTGCAAAACAGTTGTGCCAAGTCTCTGGAAAAATAAAGAAAATGAACAAAAATGCACGAAGCCACTTCACTTAGTTAATACCAACATGGTTTGGAAGCCATTTCCCATGAAGCACATGAAGGGGCAAAGATTACAAACACTGCAGCTGCCGATCTGCTCAACACATCTAGTGTAATATTCAGTCT
The DNA here is from genome assembly GCF_011077185.1 of Oxyura jamaicensis. NCBI lineage: Eukaryota > Metazoa > Chordata > Aves > Anseriformes > Anatidae > Oxyura > Oxyura jamaicensis. Next base: position 179,727,302 of record NC_048893.1, read on the forward strand.
TTTCCAGAAATGGAAACCAAACTAGAATTATTAATGATGCAGAGGCAATATGTAAATATGCAGAACCCTGGAGTGAACAGAATAGACATTTCTTGTTAGGTTATTGCTGAGAATTTTGTACAGCTCTAATTCCCATGGAAGTTTGAGTTAATGTGTTTACATAGTCATTTCAAAAATGAAAACTATTTTAAATTGCTGCCACAATCAAGATCAATCTTCACAGCATTTAGCAAAGCACTAGCTGACCAAAAAATTGCTGCGTCCACCTTAGAACGTGTTAGCAATTGATTTCATCACTACTCTGAAGATGCCAAACCTTCACTGAGCTTCCACAGTGCCACATCACTTCTCTTGGTACCTAATAACACTTCAGCTTCTGCCATACTAATGAGATTTTCCTAAATAGCATGAAAGAAACATTGCCACAATTTACAACAACTTATCACCACAGCAGCAGTTGCAATCAGCTAAAATAAATTAGGGCTGGATGGATCAATATACTTTGTAGTGCATTTCAAAATAAGAACAAGCTGCACAGTGAACCCTCGTAAAACATTACCACCTGTGCTGACCCAAGCCCTCAGTGCAGAGCTTGCAGCTCTGCCCACCTCAGCTCAGGACCTCTGGTAAGAAAAAGTAGTTAGAGGCAATTCACAAATGCTTCCCACAGAGTTTACCCAGCGTGCATGATTTTTTTTTCCAAATATTTGAATAATTGAAGAGTATAAGTCTCTCAAAGTCAAAAAGAGCTAGGCTTCTAGGCAATTCAGGCACTTCTGAAAACATTCTCCGTGGCCTGGGTAAGTCAGCTGGAGCCTTTCACATCTAACAAGTTCAGTCTTAGCCCAAAATTATTTTTAAAAGTTACTTGATGCCTTGGAGTGAATTCGATTTATTTTGTCTTCTAGGTACAGAAGTCAAAATTACCAGATGACCATCCTGTCCATCATAGTAGCAGATCACACAATAGAAACTGGCATGAAAACAGTTATGAACACTGATAACATCTCTGCCATCAGTTACGACAGAGAAGACTGTGACAGAGCTGAGGGCCACAGATGGCAGATCACAAACTGAAGCTCTGTGCCACAGTTTTAAATTAAGGGAGAGTGTCAGCACACAGACGACCAAGAGCGTGTTCAAACCTTTTAGAGAGTGTTTGTGTGCAGAGGTATATACAAACCCTCTACATATCATAGCTGTGGAAAAATTTTACCATTAAAATAATTTTCCTATCCATCTCTCACTTTAAACTTCTTCTGGGGATCAGGCTGTTAGATTGCAGTAGGCACATATGTGCCAAATAAATTTGATTGAAAATACTGCCTTCTGCTCTAGGAAATGTCTGCTTCTCTCTCTCTCTCTCTTTCTTTCCCTTTCATTCTTATGTATTTGATAAGTACTGATGAAACAAAAATGCTACTGACATATTAAATGATATGCAATTATTTAGGGCTATATACCTCTGACAGGTATGGAAGCAAAGCAACATATCTGCAGTTCAAAGATAAGCAAGACAACTACTGCTACATCTCTGACCTGACCTGGGCTCTAAAGAGTGTATTCCAAGCAGTGCTATGCATTGCATCCTAGGGTTGAGTCCCTCAAAGATTGTGTCCTGTTCACATTTAACTCTTACTTGGACTGTCTGTCTTTTCTGCCAGGTCTCAGAAACAGGTTTCCAAAACTGTCAGCATTTTCTCAGCCTTAAATATTGTGGTGTTTAGGTGAGACACTGACCACCAGCAGCCTAAATAAAATTCTTCACCATTTTTCCTCAATGCTTATGTATATATAATACACAAATACACAAGGAAAACAAGCACTCAGCCTAGGAACATGCTAAAAGGAGGAAGCTTCTTTCAAGTATCAGTAGTTCAGGTGATAAGGAAACTACCTTTTAACATAATGTTGCTGGGCTAACCAGAGAGACAGAGGGGGTACTCAGGGCATGTCCTGTTGAGTCCAGAACACCTTCAAGGATGGAGGTCCCATAACCTCCCTGGGTAAACTTTGCCAGTGCTTAACCAGTCTCACAGCAAAATATTTTTCTTCATGTGCAATAGAGCCTCCTTTGCTGTTATTTGTGGCAGCTGCCTCCCAGTCTGGGCTATGCCCCTCCAAGAAAAATCCCATTCTGCTTTCCCATCGAGTTTCCTTTAAGCAGTTGAAAACAATTAACTTTTCCCTTAGCCTTCTTTTCTCCAGGCTAAACAAACCCCTGCTTCCTCAGTTGTGGGCAAAACAGACTTGTAGCTGGGGGTTGATTAACTTAATTTATTGCCAATTAAAATAAATATTTAATTACTGATTTGGGTAGTGCAAAACAAAGAGAAGAACTTTAACACAACAGCTTTCCTCCCGCCTTTCTCAGGCTCAGCTTTGCTTCAGGCTCCTCTCCCCCTGTGAGGGGTCAGTCCATGGTGGCTCCTTTCTGACGCACAATTCACCCCTGCTCTGGCATGGGGCCTCTCTGTGGGCTGCAAGGGATATCTGCTCTGGGGCCACAGAGCACCTCCTCCTCCTCTGACATTGGTTCCTCTGTTGTTTCCTTCCCTGGTGTTTTCTTCCCTTTCTTTCCCATGTTTTGTCTGAAGCGCCACCATCTTGGCTGCTGGGCCCAGCTGGGGCAGTTGGAGCCCGCTGGAACCGGCTGTGCCCAGCATGGGGTAGCCCCAGCCTCGCCTCACAGAGGTTATCCTGCAGCCCCCCACTGCCACAGCCTTGCCACGGATACCCAAAACACCATTGTAATTAGACAATCCCTAACTTGGTCTTTATCCACTGTGTGTCCTCTGATCCCTAAGTGCTCAGAGACATAGCAGGCCTCAGCACAATCCTGCCAGGAAAGATGCTATTGCACACATTGGGCTTTCCTGCGTCCTTCACCACTGAGTCTCCTGACCCATTTGGACTGTTACCTACATAAACTGCTTATCCTCCTTTACCTTAATTCCACAACACTTACAACAGGAGAGAAGAGATAAGAAGCTGTCCCTGGGACGTTTGACCATCCAAGCGCCACTCGGGTGGGTGTTACTAGAAACAAAATAAGAACTGAAATCCACTCACCTCTGAAATTTAAAGAAATACCTTGAAGAGATTAAAGCCCTCTAGTGGCACAAATTTCAGATAAAAACAGATGGTGATATTTAATACTGGCATAATCAATGCAATTAGTATATATTAGCAGTACTTCTCAGAGTAGAAGACATCTGGCCAACTCCTGCCTAAATGATGGCTTTGGGAATTTGCCAGGAGGCAGAGAGACTGCCTTAGGTTTGTATACACTGGAAAAAAATGGTGAATCAGCAACTAGGCTTCAGCAGGAATCATGTCCTCAGCAGTGTTTTAGCTGCCAGCACTTCCAATATTAATTAAAAAGTTACCTTCTCAGAGTCTTCCAGTCCTGTGGCTAACTTGTACCAAATTCATGAGACACAACTGGGATTGCATGCCATCCTATGATGCCCTTGTTTAAGATGATGTACAGAAACTGGGGAGAAGTGCTTTAAACACACAAGAGCTAGAAATAATTTATTACTGTGAAAAGCAAAGAAACCTCAGTACATTTTGTTTACAAGGAAAAAAAACAAGGGGTAATTTAATCACTGTGGTTACATCCTCGCATGGGAAGAAAATGTGATTAGTGAAGGGCTCTTTAACCAAGTTGGGAAAAGGAAAAACTAACAGACTCAAAATTAAAGTCAGCTACACAGAAGTTAGAAATAGAAAGTTTCCAATAGCGAGGGTGATTTAGCAACAATCAAACAATGGTTAAATAGGTTTACGGTAAAAGGCATCAGAAAAACTGGTAGTCTCTCTTAACCTTAAAAGTCGATGCATCTATAGGGATGGTGTCATGTAAAGCCTTTATATTCTCTCCTAGACACATGCATGTGTCTAGGAAGACCTCTATGTACTCTGATTCTACCTTAAGCAGTAAGTTTTTGTTGCTACAACTCTGCACTGCATCAGGCCTTCCTATTGACTGTCACCCACAGCTATCCTAACAGTGCTTATATCAAATGATACATCTTTTTTTTTTTTTCTGTGCCTTGAAGTACAATGTGAGGTTATTCATGCACAGAATAACTTAAACAAAAGTCCAGAGAGCAGAACATGAAAAACACATGAAAAGTCTTCTGCTCAGTAGGACCACACAAAGCATTTAATAATCATAGAAAATTAATCCAAATGAGGCTTAATGAATTAAGCAAAAAAGTGTTCACATTAGGGGCTCTCTGAACAAAAGGGATCCATGCTCCTGTTCAGCCCCTGCACAATGGGATCAGACACATTAAGATCACTTGCTCATTCCAGTCCAAGCACTTATTAGCAAGAACTGAAGGCCTCATGTGTTCACTTGGCTGTCACCAGTGAAACGTAAAACTTTTCTTTGGGATAGAGATGTTAAAGGAGCTGAACCTTTTACCAAATAACAGAGTTCCGGATCAGCATCTATTTTGTTGATAGGCTTTAAGTAATTGTCACCATCAACCTTGGATGCAAAGTGTAGATAGGAATATATTTTACAAATATTTTGCCTGTCTTAAATTCTGACCATGGGATAAACGAGGTGTAGTTAATAACTCATGAACTGATAGAATCAACTTTGTGTATACTATCAATAGCATAGTAAATAGCCATTTACCATACATTTCTTATTTCTATAAATACTGTACCCCAACAGTAAGGTTATTTCCCTCTGTTTCTATGAAAAGGCAGGAGCCTGATCCTGAGAATCATTCCTTTTGAGTCATTCACATGCCAGGTGAAACCCAGGCCCCATTTGAAGACAGTAAGATGTAGTGAAGATTTTACTAGTACAAAGTAGTGGCAATTGAAGGCAATAAACAAAAATCCAAATCTAAAGGATTAAAGGAAATCAAAGTCACTTACAGAACATCAAGGGAAGATAGATTCATTGTATTTAATATTTTAGTGAGCTGATTTTTTTAATGTTATATTGAATTTTACACTATTACTCTTTTTTTTTTTTTTTTTTTTACCTGCAATATGAACCACCACAAAGAACAAATTCCTAGAATCCCCTCATGCATCCTTAGTGTGATCACTTGTCACACCACAAGGAAGAAAACTGAAGATCTAAAAACACAATCTTTTTAGACATCAGCCACCTGTAGAAGCTTTTCCCATCCAAAAGCATCCAGAAGTTTCTCTTCTCCTGACAGAGGAAATACACGATGACATTTTTTAACTAACATATTGTTATGCTAGAGAGAACTCAGTATCGATACAATATTGATGGCATCTTGGAAATTAGATAAAGTGAATCTAAGGTTTTATTTCATTAAAAACTCCATTTCTCATTAGAAGACTTAGCAGAAGATAGCTATGAAAATTTCTGGAGATTTCATCTGGCAGTAGAATAAAAGATTTTCCCCAGTTTAAGTCCACTCAGCATTTGCTTTAACAGAAGCAGAAGTTACAGATATCAGCAGTTCCCAGACCGTAACCGCTGAATTGGCCCAGAGAATTAATTGTATTAAACAGCAGAATCTACTCGCACATCTCTTCCATACAGCCCTGCTCAGTGGTCTGTGAGACCACTGACAGTGGTTGTGTTGCAATTTTCATGATGGCCTAACATTCATTCAGTAAGAAAAGAAGCTATTTACTGAAAACAGTTTTGCAAGACATGATCTGGAAAAGTGCAGCAAAGCTTTCTGCCCTGATTACTTGCTGCTGCAAAAATACGCCATCAGAGCCTGGTTACTCTCTGCCAGGCTTTTCCACCAGGTGATACAGGATTAGTAGCTAAAAACAAAAAGATTAAGAGCCAACTTCATGTGTTAGATTTGGCACAGGGAGATGCTTTTAAGAAGGGGTGTGCACTGTTCAACATTAGCACATCAGTCCTGCAAGATGGGACATTTTTCTTTGCTGGCTCTGGGTCAGGAGCCCTGCACAGCTTTATCCTGCTGGCAAAAGAGCCTCTGCAGAGCCACATCCTTGTTTCACATCATTTGAAAGTTGTGAGCAGTCACTGAATGAAGAGAAAGACAGAGGAAAGAGTGCAACATTCAGCTAGCAGTTGCACAGCCGTATGTGGAAAATGTCATTTGTTCATGGGTTCTCAAGTACCTACTGAAGATACACGTGGATGAACTTGCTCTCCTTTCCCCATACCTCTTCTAATCAGAAACAGGAATGCATCCCAAGAGGTGCTACTATTAGCCAGAACAAAAAACTTTTTTTTCCTCCTCTAGCTAATATGCATGGAGCCTAACAGGAAACCCATGCATCTGTGCATGTAACAACTGGCTCAGCAACCATCTTAAAATACATCTGTGCAGATATCTGCAAAAGCTCAAAAAGAGTAAGGAAGCTGGGCTCAGTCACAGCTCAGAAATTTAACTGTCCAACACTTCAATTCGACTCACAAACTTATCAGTAATAAATTCTGCATTTAACAACATTACCTTTGCAGCACCCTTAAATGACTGGCCTGGATACTAGCTTTTCACTGACTGTACCAGTACACATCCTGCCCTGTTTACAGGTGGAAGCTGAGAGTGAATACATTTTAGAAGTTGCTGCAAACAAACAATAAAGTATAGATTTGGATGGGTGAGCAGTATGTGAATGTGAAATTCAGCTCAGGTTGGGAACAGAACAAAGAAGTCATGACTAAGATCGGGGGGGGGGGGGGCGGGGGAGAGTGGACACTTACACCACGAACTAAGCAATAACTACATCACTGTCCTATGTAACCATTCTCCACCTGGCTAGATTACCTAGAAAGAAGAATTAACATTGAAGTTTTCAGTGAGGAAGAGGAGCTTATTCTAACTTAAAGATTACCATTAATCTTCTGTTTTCCCTTCTCCAAAAGAGGAGGAATCTGACAGGAATTCCCCCTTTTTCCTACACAAACCATACAAACTCTGTAATATTACAGGTGCCTCATCTGCCTAAGTTGCAATATAATGAGATGCTTCTCCACCAGACCTGCTTCAACAGAACACCTACCTGCCATGAACATTATTTCCATCATATTTTTTATCCTCTCTGTAGCAGATATGAGATTTAAGTCTACATCAGATATCCTGGCTTGTACAGCTAAGAAAAAACAGATCTAGCTGAAAGCATTGGATAAACTAGTGGGGGAAGAAAATCATACTCCACAGTACAGGACTATGGATGATCTGAAAAACACCATTTATTTTCTTCAACTATCCTTGAAGTACTATGTGAGAGGTAGGCAACCTGGCTGACTTTACATTGCAGCTTCACTAAATGCTGCTTCCATTTAATGAAAAACAACGGAAAACAACACTACTGTTAGTGTTTTTGCATGCTGCTGTTCTGCTCCAAAATATGTAAAAACGAGTCCCAGACCAAATAGCCTTCTAGAGCTCTGACCCAGCACCGTTTTGGGATGCGTTCAGGCTGACCTCTCCCTCAAGCGGCGACCAAGGACGTTGGTGCCCTCTCCTGGTTGTATCCTTTGGAGACCATCAGCATATGGTAACACGAGGTTTTGGGGGTTGGTTTTTGGTTTAACTGTAAGTGAATTCACTACTTGCTTCTGTTTTAATATGTTAAAGAGCTCAAGTTATTTTCCTGTGTTGCTGAACCTGAAAGTACCTTTATATGCCTCCTAAGTAAATAGAGGTGACAATAAATTAGAGCTATGGGGCAGGTACACTGTTCTTGAATATGTGCAGTGCAGGGTCTGCCACCCCAACATCTTACTCCATTATGAGATGAGAGAACATCATCATGCTGCTCGTCTGCAGTGCCACCCATTTTGTTAAATCCCAGCTGTTTCCAACCTTCTTATGAGGGACAGAGAGCCAAATGGAGGCTGATTTGGTTTTGAGATACATCACGCTCCAGTTTCTGCCTAATAGGGACAGGGCAGTGTTTTACTCTAAGCAGCTCACTGATTAGTACCAAATGCCTAATCTGTTGATGTCTGCTGAATTATACTGTGGGCTGTAGGGCTCTGTCCCTTTTTTCTCCCCCCAAGTTGTTATGCATCAAAACATAAACAATAATAAACAGAAAAAGCAGCTTGGCTACAGATGGTGGAGGAAGATGACCAATTTCTTGCCAGAACTCAAAGCTCTATCGTGAGCCTGTTCTTCCAGCACTTGTTCCAGTAATGCTTTTCTGTATCGAAATAAAGAGGGCGTGAACATCTGAAAGACAAGGATCCAGGACTCCCTTACAGTTTATCTAGGTATTTACTGGTATTAGCTACAGGGACACTTGGTCATTGTGAGCACATTGCTAAGACAAAAGACAGGCAGAGAGCAAACACGAGCACTCAGCACAGGCACCCACACAGCCTCTTAGCTCACACTGACTATTTTGTACTGCTCTCCCCAGGACAAATCTGCTTAAAAAGGAGCTAGCCCTAAGCACTGCGGTAATGAGCCAAATGGAGACAGACATTTGGCCAGGAACCAGTCCTTGATTCTACCACCATTATTTTCCAATACCAGCACTGCACAGAACTCCAGGACACAGAGCCATGATTTTGGATTTCTTCACAGGGATTAAGGTCATCAAGACTGCCTGGTCTTTCTTGCCTCATCTGCGTTTAGACGAGTTAATTTGATGAGAATAGGCATGTACTTCTGGATTAACTGAATCATATGCTTTTTATCTTTCTGTGGACTGTCCTGGAAGTTTGTCTGTGCTAATTCTCTCAAATGATCACACCACTACCGTATACACTAGCAAATCCCAAGCAGAGCATGGAATAACTAGGACTGGCTATATTAGCAACTCATCACACAGGCTTTCCAAGCTAATATTTCTCTACATCTCTGCAGAACCATCAGATATAATTCATGCCTGCCATGATCATGTTGCCATGGATGTTCATTATGAGCCTCTTATTATGAGCCACAGAGAGCTTTGTATTCTTTTTATATATATATATATATATATTAAGAGGATGCAATCTGAACAACTATCCAAGAGAAAGTCTGAGTTTGCCATACAAGACAAGAATCATAAAGCAGATAAAAATAAAAACAAACAAACAAACAAAACACACAGTTGTACTCTTATATGGCTGATGCAACAACAACAACAAATACATACACCCACTCAAATCAATGGAGTAGCTAACAAGGTCTGTAGAGTACCCCACTTGCCAGGGCTCTAGAACTTCTGAGTAACAAGATGTGCATCTCCCGCAGTTCACATCTACCTAGCAGAGTCTGCACAGCTCTTCAGCATAAGATGATCTTTCTCCGGGGCAGCAGGTGCTTAGGAAGACTGCAAGACAAAAACCTTAATTCCAGGAAGCAATCACTGGTGCTGCTAGCTTCTTTCTCATTCTTAAAAGCAGCCCCAGAAGCTGCTTCAAGGTCGTTGGCAAAATAAGTACCAACCCCAGTGATCAGAGCTAATTCTAGTCATTTATAGAACTGACAGCAAGTAGGTATGTACGTAGACTAATTACACAGCCAGATTTCTCAGCAAGGCAGACACCCTTCAGTCATGAATTAACAGCTTAACTGTCCTGACCACAGTTAAATCATTCTCCCTAATTACCCAATTACTTCTCAGACATCCTTAACTCACTCCAGAGAAGGGGAAAATAAGGCAGACCCTAGTTGTTAACACAGTACCTTCCTACAGAGCATTATTTTGAATTCCGCTTATTCATATTAATCTTAGGAGAACAATGGATTCACAAACATCCCCAGCAATAAAGAACAGTTTTCTCAGCAGCAACTTTGGAATATCAGATGCAACTGCAATAGTTAATGTTAATATTTTAACCCATGACTCATAACTACAACAGGGAAGCATCAGGATCGTGCAATCACAGTATATCTGGGTCTACTGGAAGTCACTGCACAATAGCTTGGAAACTGCTAGAATAAGATCAGAGAACTCTTGAACTGAGTATCATGGGTCAAAATTAAAATCATTAACACTTCAGTTTCAGCCCACCCTACCTAGGAGCACAGAGTCACCATTCAAAGCTCCTTACCTTACCAGTAAGCTCTACTCGCAGCATTCTGCCCCAATACATTTTAAATTGGGCATGGGGAGATACCATGACCTGCACAGCCTGCACAGAAGTCAGTGTTCAGCCCTTGGAATACACATTTGAAGTTCAAGGGATGGATCTCCTTCACAGCAGAGTTAACTGAGCAAAATCAGGCTTGACAATTCCAAAGCTGTAACAGCTTAAGTATTTCCTGAACAGAGGAAATGAGTTCTTATTTGTGGCTGCTGTCTATAAGGCAGTAAATGGGATAGCCAAAAATTGAGACTGCCACTGTTTAATCTTTAATGTTGATTCCCATTATTTCAGTTACAGGATATGGCTGTCTTTAAGAAGTCTGGTTCTGTTTGTTTTAAACATCAGACATGGCTGTAAACTTAGGTCTTATTTTTTCTGCATAGCACAGGTACTACATCAATGAATATTTTCCTTTCAGGTTGCTTTCATCTCCCTTCTTACAAAGAAGTATTTCTGCATACTTAAATTGTGTACTGAAAATAGTCAAGTACTGTTAAGTGTTTTTGCATCTGCATTTAAGCACTTCATCTTGTTAAAGCAGCATTATGTCACCTTCATTACCACCGTATTCCCAACAGAAGCAGCTATTATCTGTTTCTCAAACATGAGCTGCAGAGGAGAGCCCAAAGGAGGGATAGGCCAGGGTTAAGCGCTATGACATGCACGAATTAAAGGAGCTAGCAGGCAGTTTTCACCTTTGAAGAGTCAAGGCTCACTTGGACAAGAACAGTAAGACTTCTCATCACTCTGAGCAAGACAAACCCAAAGCAAAGAAAGTGAGAATAGAACATGAACATTCAAAACGCCATTGTTACCCACACATCACAGGTAAGAACACTGATAGCAGTTTCTTCTGTCCCACAAGTTTAAATTTAATCCATCTTGAAGAGACCTTTTAGCATTCAGTCTGCAGATTTGTGATCCTTCACCTCAATTACTTTTTTCCTATTTTCCCTTTTAGCCTTTGGACTAAAAAAAATATACTTAAGCTACTAGATCAGCTTCAAAAGCATGAAAAAAATCAGAAGTAGACAAAGTACAGTCTATTTCAGAGATAATGGGATTTTTTTTAATTTGTTATTTTTTAAATCAGTTGGATTAGTATACTAGAGGAAAAGCTTCAAGGAAGTTAAATGCAGTCATTGCATCTTTCTTGTAATAGATTAAGGCTTATTAACATGGGGTTTCAGGATACATTATATTCAGCCTGAAACAGCATTGAAAAGCTGATAGTCATGTCTGGTAGATTTAGAAATACTCTTCCCCAGTAAACTTACTGTTCCATTATGAAACAATGGATCAAGAATTCCCCCGTCCCCCTTGTAACTGTGCTCCCTCTCTGGCCTTTGTTCTGAGCCACTTAAAAGGAGCTGCCTGAACACATAAGTGAAGTTCATAGCCCAGCTCCAAGATATTTATTCCCATAAGCCAGAAAATCCACTGCAGCAAGAAATTCACTGGCACTGACCCCCACCATGAAGTGGGTACCAGGGACATAAGCAAAGGATGTCTAGTCACAACTGTCAATATCAGTAAATAAAACAGACTCCTGTGCTTAACTAGAAAGTGGTTGAAGTGAGACACTAAAAACTACATAGGATAGGCTGAAACAGAATACCCTCCTCACTTAAAGGACATTTTCTGTCAAGTGAATTAGTTTTTACCACTATCTCCATTTCAGGGGCATACAAGGGTTCTCAGTACTAGCAGGATTCACCAGCCTAGACAAGGAGGAGGTGGGGGAAGCTCCGATGCCTATCAAGGAAAGTGAAACACCTGAAGCACCTGAAGCTATGAGCTTCACAACACATGCTGGTATAATCAGGTCTTAAAATTAAAGCAAGAGGCTTGTTAGCTAGTACTTAATCTAAGTGCAAGAAATAGTATTTCTGTGGAATTGCATCTTAATGTCAAGTGTTAAGCATATTCTTGCTTGGAAATGTAATGCCCTGCACAGATTACTCTATGAAGAGAAATTAGTCTTGAATGTTTTCTGCTCTTAAAATTAGAAGAGAATGCCTCAGACTTACCTTGCCATGTCGATGAGCTGACTATAGTTCCCTACATGTTGACTAACACAATCAGCTAAGTATTTTGAGACACTTTGGACAGGAGTTGCATTTTATAAGTATACAAGGTAGGTTTTGGTGGATTTTTATTATTTTTTTAAACTTTAACAAGCGAAGAATTAGGGGTACAACAGCATAGCAACACAGGACAAGATAGTTAAGAACCTAGGAGAGTTTCCACCCCTTCCTTCCTGTGGACAGTGATGGGACAGTGACGGCTCCTCTAGAAACTAGAGAGCATTACACATTCAGCAGTGTTCTAGTGGTAGAAGTCATCATCTCAGACAGCTAAGTCACAAAACCATCTAATATCACAAGTAGAATGCCAAGAGCCATCCAGCTCAATTCCAGCCCCTCAGGGCCTTACATGTTCTTGCTCATAGCTTTCAGCACTGAGCTTTTACTACAGGGTATCCTCCTGTGTTGGAAAGGTTCCTAACATTCTTCAAACCACCCCTCCATCCATCTTCCTGCAGAAGATTCTGCCCTATTTCACTCTGAATGCAAGTTTAGTTTTTACCTCAGTGTTGATGGTCTTCCACACATGTGGAGTGTTCATAGACCACTTGCCTGTGGATGCTTTTGCTGTGATGTGACAAACAAGTTCCAGAAAATAGGTTCTGTTCATGGCCACATGATCTTGTATCAGAATAGGAAAAAAACAGGTAATACACTGCAGCTAGTCACCCATGTCTGTGGAGATATGGTTTGAACCAACATAGCCTGACATTTATCCAGACTAGCTAACATAAAAGCCCATCTGTTACTTTGTAAGAAAACCTTTCCACACACCATTACTGCAGGTATTAACCGGAGTCAGAAAATTCAGAGGAAGTGTAATAAGACATTTATTAAAAGTGCTGTCAGTTATATTAAGAGCTATAGTCTAATATCCTTTTTTAAAAAGGCATCTAATTAAAAAATACTAGCTAAAAACCATTCTGGTCACCATGGTTACAGACACATGACCTGCAGTGTTCAATGAAATGGTAGACCAGCTTTGTAGATTGGGAAGAAGTTATCTAAGTCCAGAATCCACCATCTCTATTTTAGAGGAAGAACTGCTGGGGGCTCCAGAAGAGACACCTGCAAATACCTGGAATAGAAATGCAATCAAAAAAGTTAGTATTTTTAGTGACAAGTTTAAAGAAACTTTAAGGATTCCTCTTGAGAAACACATTGGGGAAGAAAAAAACATCCTGCTGCCCCAAGGGAATTGTGATCCACTACATCTGCATACCAATGAATGAATTACTCTTCTGCCCACAAGAGTTTTCCCTTCAAGATGCTGATAGGGGGCTTAAGTTTCAGAAACAGAAGCTGTCCACTATGAGAAGTTTGTAAGTTACTGAGCTGTAGCCCAGGCTGTTCAACCAGAACCATCCTGTGCTTACAACCTCCAAGTTACAAAGCAGTAGCTTCTTGGTTACTTACTTTGAGTGCTTATACTTCTCCTTAATTGCTTGCAGTTGGCAACGAGGAGCATCAAGGCATGCTTTGTGCAGATCAGTCAGGCAAGGCACTATCTCACTTAATGAATATCCAGTGAATGTAGCAAGTGTTTCTGGCTGGTAAGAAGAGGGGGGAAAAAAATGCTTGTGTTACTCTATTTTAGAGAATAGTCATCTGGAAGGTATTTTCTATAGAAGCAGGAACCATTTTCACCATGTCATCAGTTCTTGCTCTAGGTTTAGGCTTGAAAAGGATTCAAGAGTATTCTGCCATCACTTTCACTATAGGTCATCTTCAGTTTGACAGGAGGTCTGACAATAATCTCATTCTGCTATAAGTATATTGCATCCATTACATCTCTTCTGGATTCTGCTCCCTGCTAAAGCTATTACTCCAACACATACCTGAGAGGCCTATCAGGCCTATCAAGATCTGCATTACAGCAGCCACTGATTGTAGTCACTTCACTGAAAAAAGTAGACACGTTCAGTTTTCCCTTCCCTCCCCAAAGCCCATAAATTCTAACGCATGTGAGACTAACTACTGACAAGCCTTAGTTACAGACTTGACATAAGTGAACGTGACAGCAAGGTCCTTCCCATTTCAGAGACAAGGCAGGATATTTCAGATTGATTTAACATTTGTTAATCAGGTAGACCCAGTAGCTCAGGAACAGCCACTCATCCTAGCATTTCAGCCTTTATAATATTTTGAATCTACTCAAAGTTTTAATGATTAAGTGCTTGAGCACTTTAGCACGCAGTTGTTTTTCTTACCCAGAAAGACCTGTTCACTGTATAGTTTGCTAGACAGTAGGCTGCTGCAGCAGTTTGTGAGGGAAGGTACTTCAGAAAAGGATCAGCTTCAAGGAGACTCAATTCTGCAAGATACTGAACAAAAAAGCATGCTGATCAAACAGAATGGCCCTGTGTGGTAGAATGAGGCCAATAGACTGAGCACTTAAGTTGGTCAATGGTCTCAGTTTCTCTGAAGAAACATGAGTTATGTGTCTGGTGAGCAGAAGTAGCATCCCAGTCCTGTTCATCTTGCAGAAAAACTTCTCATGTTCCAGTGGTAACAAAGACCACCCTTCTGTGAAAGCCTAAACAATCAAAACTATAATGAACTTCTAGTCACATAATTATCTTTGATGTAATTAATTTTACACATAGAATATTCAAGTTTTGTTTAAAAAAATACTTTTTAAAAATATTTGTAAAGGAGAAGAGAGGCCATGCTCTCCTCTGAGGATTTTGTTCACATAGGTGGACCTCACTTGGAGATCTGGGCTAAGTGGGTAGCTCTCGGAAACAGAATTTGGGCTCCGTTTGAATAGGCACTGTACAAATACTACACCCGTTGCAGCTAAGCAGCAGGTCAGGTGTTTCCCTGTAAGCGTGGATTAACCTGTAACCTGATCTGTATAGGCATGGTACCCTAGGCAGTTCTGTGGGCATATGCTGTGTCATTGTGTAGCAATATATATGTAGTACCACTATGCCCAGGTCATGCTTACTAGGCATGCACTGCTGAAGAAAGATTTCCTACCACCTCACCAGCAGGACAGACTAGCTGACCAGACAGACAACACAAAGCTTAGTGTTTCAGACACTTATCCAGAAGTCCAGACACAGAAGCCCGCAAAACATCCATCCTAAAAGGATGGTAATTCATACCCTTGCAAAGTTCTCTGTCCTGATGCAGACTCCATGCCTCTGAATGTACTGAAGGAGGAACTGGTTGATGGTTGGCACTGTGAGGTCAAAAGCCAACACTTTGAGAAGCAGGTGTTCCATTCTTAGCAGCTGCCTCTTTGTGTATGTATCATCTGTTATATACACAAATTCATCCACTTCTGGTGGGTAGATTTCTTCATATTTCCTTCAAAAGAAACAGAGAAGCCACATTTGTCAGCTTAAAAGTTAGGGTAACAAGAAGCTTTTCACCCATAACTGCATGTGCTCATCCTGATAAGACTTGCTGAGAGTTCTTATTTTAATCCTTCCTCCAGTCTGGGTAAGAATTGAAAATCAACTCTGGGGGGCAAAGATGTTTAGAGGAACTCCAAGTCACTAGTCTAGATAGACATACACTCACATTAAGAGTTTGCTACTAGTCAGGAGTGTTAAAGAGAAAGTTTCAGTAACGCCATGCATTCCAGATAAAAATCCATGCACTCCTAGGCTTTGTTGGGCACCTTGTCTGTTTAAGAACAGTTCAAGGCTAATTGCAGATTGCAGCTTTTAATCTATTACAGCCTTATGGGCTAGCAGCCTAATACAGTAGTGTTTTTCTTCTGCTGTTATGGTTACAAGGTTTTAAGTTTTTCCCACTACAGTTCCTTAATCAAGAATATTAAGTATTTAATTCAGCTAGTGCCAAAGTAGGCCAAGTGGCAAATCTAAAGACACCAGGAAAAGCTACCTATCACTGCAAGCTTCAGTCCATCAAATTAAACAAAAAGATTCAATCCTAAAAATAAGTTTTAGCTCACTGATATCTCCTGAGATAAACACTCACGCAGCCAGAAGAATTGCTGCTGTTCCTACAAGCTGCAGCTTCCCTCTGAGAACAGACATACAGGAGAGAAATCTGTCCAGGTAGTTCACTGCCAAGTATAACGTCTCTGTCCGAAGTTTATATTCTTCCCCTACTTCCACCAGCCAGTCCACCAAGATGGCACGCATTCCTGATGTGATATCTGGTTGCTTCCTCATGTAGTGGGGCTTGGGCCTGTATTTAATCTGTTTTGGAGAGACAGGTGAAGAATGAGGTTGCTTACCCTGAAAAGGACCATTGAAGGCTGAGCTGATTAACATTCTGTAAACTTGTACCAAAAGGAATATGAACAGTTACACTATTAATAACTAATTACTAGCTATAGTTACAGTACTAGCAGAATTACTAGAAAAAAATTAAGAGATAAGAGCTACTGTGTTAGTAACAGAAAAGTAAAGGACCTCCTGGACTGTCAAGTTCAGCCTTTGCACATATAAGCAATTCAGAAGGACCCAACAATGAGAAACAAATCATTTTTCCCTCCTATTGAGAGACTGCACTTTACTGTTCTGATACAGAATGACAAAAAGTATTAGAGCAGAAGACCTGTCAGTGAGGTCAAATTCAACTGCTTCAGTAATTTTGCAGCTTTCAACTCCCATCTGCAAGAATTCTTCATCCCTTGCAGTCAACAGATGCTCCAAGAGTGGGATGTTTCTGAGATGCAGAGTAATACCTGAAAGACCTCACCACTGTCTAGAAGCTGCCTATGAACCTATCTAACTAGAGAGATGGATTTTACTGCTTGCTCAGTGGCTGCCTAGACTTATCCTGGAGCAACCGTACAGCTCTGCAGTATTGCAGCCCACTACATCCCAAATATCTCCAGGTTTGTTAGAAGACACTCACTTCAGCTTCTCGGAGGTACTGATGAATGTCTTCTGCATACTCTCCCACAGTCATTAGAGTTATGGCATCTCCCATCTGTTCCTCAGGTTGGGTCTGGAAGGATGTATCCACCAGCATAGGAGAACCTAGCAGGCAAAAAGAGCCAGAAAGACACTTGGGTAGTTAGCCTCTTCACCTTCTCTTGCTATTTCTAGCGCAGAGAAAGTGTTGAGCATCACCTAGACACAACTAAAGTTATCCTGAAGCCTTTTTTATTGCAAAATAAGCTACTCACCAGCTCACCACAATTCATGATCAACTGCAGGTACCTGTGCTACAGATACTATGTATTAACCATGATTACCTGTACTCAGATCCAGCAGTAGCTGAATACTGGATGTCATCGCACTAGTATCCAGTTCACACAGGCTTGATTCCAGCTCTTCATCCACTTGGCAGCAGCTGTAGTTTTCTTTCTGTTCTGGTTCATCTATGTAGATAGCAAACCCCTGCTTTGATGCAGCACTGACCACGCAGGTGGGTAACTCATCTTTTCCAGCTGGAGGGATGGCGTTCTTGGAGACGTGTCTGCTAACAGCAGTACTCTGAAACAGAGTGCATAGCAATGCTGTGGCAGGGCAATTCAGGAAGAAAACAAACAGTATCAGTTGTTTTAGTGAGGCAAATCACTTTCCTTGGTTAACAAAGCAAGGAAAAGAAGTTAATTGGAAAAGCCACTAACTACACTTTGGAAGCACTGCTTGTTGCTGCAACAGAGAATAAAGCAAGGGCACTGCCTGGCTCTGACGGCTGGCAAGTGCAGGGTTTGCTCCACATTCAGTACAGCACGGAGCAGGTGCTAGAAAGCACAGCAGGTTAGAGCAACGAAAGGAAGCACTCAGGCACCGTCACAGACTTACAAAAGCATTTTATGTCAAGTTACAAACCAAAGTTGGAACTGCTGAGCTTAAGCACCACAAACCCCGACTTCAGCTTGTGAACAGGATACAGCCCTTCCCTTTATCTACTATCCGTGAGCCACCAGTTGAGTTTGGGGCTTCAGAAAGTCAAACCCAAGACGACTGCATGCACACAGGTGCTGGTTGAGGTCCTGCAAGCCAGCAAAGCTGTTTCCCCTGCCCCAGCAGCCAGCTCCAGGAGGGCTGGAGGACCACACATCGACACCCAGCTGTCAACTCAGCTTCTTAAGCACCCCAGCACCCTGACAACAACGTGAGCAGCTACACAGCAACGGGATGTTTAGGCAAGCATCAGCAAAGAGACTTTTTTTAAAACTATCCCCTACATTTTAGGGCACCGGTGACCTGGTGCCCACCACCCCCATGCCTTTGCCTGCAGCCTGGAGGGGAGCAGCAGGCCGCCGGCCCCAGAGCCCACCCGGAGGGGAAGGAGGGAAGGAAGGAGAGGTTTGCCAGCACGAACAGGGCTCACCTGGCCGCCGGGCCGCTGCTGCCCGTTCTCCACCAGCACCCCCAGCACGGCCCGGCCGCCGCGGGGGGCAGCGGGGCAGGGCTCCCGGCGGCCCGCCCGGCTCTTCTCGCCGGTACGGTGCATCACCCCGACGTCGGCACCTTCCGGGAAAATAAATAGGGAAAAAAAATAAAAAATCAAAATAATCAAAATAAAAATAATAAAAAATAAAAATAAATAAATAAAATGCTTATATAAAAAAATAATAAAATTAAATAGTACTTGGTTGAGGAGCTGCCACGCCTGCCCTGGGAAGGAAGGAGGGATGGATGCAGGGACGGAGGTGTGGAGGCAGCGCCGCCCCCCTATATAGGCGGCCGCCGGCGGCTGTTGGCCGAGGCCAGTTGGAAGCGGCGGCCGCAACCCCCGGCGCAGCCGCCCTGGCGGGGCAAGCGGCGGCGGGTCGCCATGGAGACCCCGCCCGGGCCGGCCCTGCCGCGGCCTGGGCCGCGCTTCCCCGCCCCGCTCCGCCCCGCGGAGGTGGAGGAGCCTGAGGGGGGTCAGGGGTGGGGGGAGGTTGGTTGTGTGCCCCCTCCCCGTCCCGGGTATGGTAGGGTAAAGGCAGGCTGCTGGAAGGGGAAGTGTGGCGGGGACAGCATGGAGAGTTTGTGAAGTGTCCCAGGGAGGAGTTGTTTGGAGGGTGAGGTGGGCAGAGCATCCTGGAAGCATGAGGGTGTGTGTGGGGAGTAGAGGCAGGCGAAAGAGCAAAGACCAAACAAGATACGGCCAGGAAGCGACGCTGGGAGTAACAAGAGATCTGTGATTGCGCTGGTGGCAGGAAAAGAGCAAGGAAGGACTGGCGTGCTTTAACACAGCGCTTTGCTGGCAGGAGACACCGGGGAAGCTGAAGGATTTAATGTCTTTCAGCATCAGGAGGTCCCCAGTGGTGAGGATGCCAGCAGTAGGATGGCCAAAACCCCATCTCTAAATAACCTATATAACAAATCATATACGTGATTAAATTATTAGTAATATTACTTTAATACTAATATTGACAAATACCAATTAAAATATAATTAATTTATTAATGGAGCTTACAAGGAAGGAAGCAAGTCTGCCTGATGCTATTAAAGGACTTGACGATTAAGCCCTGGAGCCCCAAAGTCTCTGAGTGAGCTCTGGTAGGACAGACGAGTTACCCAGTTAGGAGAGAAACGCCGAGGGGTGCCCTGCTCATCAAGGGGAAGACTGGCTGGGGCAGGAACCAAGAGAGATTAATCTGAATTTCCAGAGGAGTCAGGGAACGAATAATCAGTTACTAAGAACTATCTTCTGTCTGTAAACATCTTGGATATAACAAAAAGATGTATGAATGTCAATAGAAGTTTTATGGAAACAGTCAAGGTCAAAAGAATGTCATTTCCACGTTTGATAAAGGAAAAATAAGGGGGGAAATAGTTTATTTTAGTGTGGATTTGACTCTTGTAATACTTTGATAAAGTCAAAACAAGGGGACAACTGCAAAACTGATTGTGAAGCTGTGCACAGGGCCAGTTCTCGGGTGTCAGGGTGGAAACACAGAGCTTTATAAGAGGCATTAAGCAGCAGTTTGTCTGATATCACCAAATTTTTTCAGCAGTGATGCAGATAGTAACACAGATAGCAGACTGAGTGAAGTTGTAGATGACACCACCGATGGTGCTGGGAAGGGCAATGGCTATTCTGGGGAACGAGATGAGATTTCATCATGACAAACTGGAAAAGTGGGATGCTCCTGAAGAAAGACAAGTTCAGGGCTGGAGACTAGATGTGCAGGATGGGGACCAGCTGGGTCGGTAGCAGCTCCATGAAGAAGAAGCAGGAGGCTATAGCGAACCTCTGATGGAGCATGAGTGACCATGCTGTCCTAACATGAACAAACCCAAATGTAAATTGTGTGACACACAAGCCCTCTGAAAGCCCATAGTGAGGACAAAAGGAATTGACTAGTCTCTCTGTGTTCAATGGGAAGAGAAAGCAGTACAAGAGCTTTCGCCCCAGCATGAGGTTTACGTTAAACATCAGGACTGTGGTGCCCCAGAAGAGGTGGAATGGGAAGTTTGTGGGACTTCCCCCTTTGCAGATCTGTAAGATCAAGTTAATGTAACTGCTGTCAGAAATGTCTCTGCCATGGGCAGAGTTGTACAGCTTGAGATGCTCTCCAGTATCAGTAAGATGGAGCTCTGATCCAAAATTTGGATGCAACAAGCAGAGTCTTTTCCCAGACCTGCTTTTAGCAGTTCCAGGCTGTAGTAAGGTCTGTATTTTTTTCCTCCCATATTTCTCAAATGTTTTTGTTTGTTTTTGTTTTTGTTTTGTTTTGTTTTCCAAATGAATGTATGGTAGGAGGTAAGTGGTGTATCTCAATATGAAAAATGTCAGCTGTATTTGATGTGTAGGTATCAAAGCTGAGCTGTCACAGCAGATCAGGGGACAGAAAGCTGCACTGTGTGTCTGTGTCCTTCCTGTTCCTTCACGTCATCTCTAAGCCACAGGTTTGCACGGGAAAGACCTCACTCAGGAACACTTCTTCGAACATTGTTATGCACAGTGTTGATTTCTGGAATTAAGTATTTGACATTAAGCATCAGCTTAAGCATAACTTTTGAATTGCATAACTAATAAATACCCTTTATGCCATTGGTTTGATTGGATTACTCAGAAATATATTAAGAAAATCCCATGCTACGAAATATGTAGAATCTATAGCAGTCTAAGAAGGTGGTTGTTAATCAAAACCATTTCTGAAAATGTGAATATTCTATATTTTAATTAAATTGTTCAGTTTTGATAACATTTTTAAGCAAAAGGCTTTTAAATGTACATATTTTATGAGTTAAAAACAAAACAAACAAACAAAAAAAAATAAAAATAAAAAAACAATCTCACACTTCTTAACAATAAAGGCATAAACGTGATTTTTCTGTCAAAGCAAAATTTTTCTTTCACTCTAAATTACAATTTAGCAATGCTGTTCTAATTCAGGAGTATCAAAACTCTGATTTCAGTCTCTAATTATATTTTAAGTACCTGGCACTACTCTTCTGACCTTAAATCAATACTGGCTGCTAGCTGCAAAATCTCCTGTGAGAAGAAACAAAGTAGTGTATTCAAGAGTAAGATGGAAGAACATAGACAGTGAGTGAATGATTTAGGACACTCTTTCTGTTGGGACATCAGGGAGATGGTGGCTTTAGGCTCAGATCCCCGAGGACATTTATGTCCCCAGTGCCCTGGTTACCCATCCATTTGCATTCTGCATGGCGTGGCCTGGCCCTGGAAAGGACTCACTGCTGATGCCACCCTTGAACTGTGGTCCTCAGGCAAACCAAGACCTAGTCCACCTGAAAAGTAACACAACCACAACAGCAAGGTGATGGTGTTTCCAGCTGGGTCAGTTTTCTGGTCTGGGTTTCCAGACCGCGATAGAAGCGGTAGGGCCTTTTATGCAATGATTAAATAAATCTGAATTATGCATTTTATCAATTCATGCCTTTTTTTGGGGGGGGACGGGGGGGGGGCGGGGCGGACAGAAGAGCTATAGAGCAAGTACATATTTTCAGATAGGTAAATTAACTACTGTTTGTGAAAAATATCTGTAGCTTATAAACATAACCTTACCTTTGTTCTGCCCAAACCTATTTTTCTGACAGCTCACTCTCTCCGTATGGTGCTTGTCACAAGAAATATCTGAACTGAATTGAATATCTGAAATATCTGGTAGTTACAGGTCTAATGCATAATTCACGTTCATGGAAAGATCATGTGTCATTCCCAGCCAAGTACATGAACAGCAATTATTTACTGAATTCATCTTCAGTCAGTAAGTAGCTTTTATATCTGAATACCCCTCGTGTTCGTATGCCATTTAGATGTAACTGGAGAATCTCAGCTACCCAACAGATGACTTATTTATATTTTTATATATGAGCAGATTATGGATGTCCTCAGTAGTCGTATAGTACATTAGTGTAACCGAAACGCCTCTCAGATAGCTTTTAATGAGGTTATTTAAGCTCCACTTTCTCAGGAACTCTTTGAAACAGGCCAGTATAGATTAGTACCTGAGGGAGGCCAGTGAGCTTTGCCAGCTACTACTTAATTGTAGCAGCAGATCAAATCAAGCTTTGGACCATTAATCATTTACTTCTGAGCTTCCCTCTGTGTGCTTGAGAGGAAACTGAAGCCTTCCTGAGTGGACTCCTTAGGGCTTCTCGCAGTAATTACTGTCTTACTGAAGACTATCATGACTTCTATGAAGACAGAGAAGTCAGAGCAATCCCTGTCTTGGTGAGGATGCTTCCTGTGTGGCCCTGGAAGAAGTACGAAAGGCCTGGTTAGGACTTGTCTCTGACATCATGTAAATCTTTCCTAGCTCCCTTTTCCAAATTCAGTATCTTTTTCAAATAAAGGGACTTCTATAATCCCATGCCTTGGGAGCAGACACGGGCTCCTGCTTTCCACTCTGAGGAGCCCTGTTAAGTCCCAGCTTTTACACAGCAAGCTCCATATGGACTTCAGTTTCTCCTTTGGGCCATGGAGGGTGACTGTGCTGGACCTCCAGTTCTGCCCCATTGTCAGACTTCCCCAAAATGCCACAGGTTTCTTCAGAGATCCAAGAGACATATTTTGCTTAAAATTTCCCATTAGAAATACTTGAAGATTGGACTCTACTATACAAATTTTTTTTGGTAAGATTTTTTACAGGGAGACAAATGCTGTCTGTACCAATGCAGGTGCTTGGTACTGTACCCAGGAGTAGCAGAGAGATGAAGCACACTGTTTTTTCCTTCCTTATTCAATGCAGAGTTTTGGAGCTACCACCATCACACATCCCACCTAGGATCTTGGTTATGTCACCATTCGGGAACATCCTTTACCCCACTGTGGCTTGAAGCCACATGGTTCACTCTAATTATGCTCTAATTATGAGCATACAGGGGCAAAACTGCCTTTTGAAAGGAAATCACAGCATATATTGACCCCACATATTTTTCCGCATATTTCTTCCTCTCATGAGCATGAGAATGACACAGCTGCTTCAGAAGCGAAGAGCAGCTCCCTCTGTCCACAAATCAAACCACCCTCGGGTGTCCCCTTCCTTCTTCACCCTTTTAGGTGTCTTTTGATCCCTATTGTCTTTTGATCCATAACTTTTCCACTTGGACTAAATAGCAATTTGGCATGCAGCCTGGAAGTAGAATCTTCACCGGCAATGAAACAGCCGTTGTCTTACGAATACACGCAACTATATGAAATCTCTTTGAGAATAATAGCAGTGCCTGGACTCAGTGACCTGCAAAGTCCCATCAGGACCATGTTGCGTGGTCTGACAGTGGCGGTAAAAAACATGATTGCTCTTTTGTATGGCTGTGATTCTTAGAGTTGTGTGTAGTCCCATGGCTGTAGTTTGCTTTGATTATTGTACCAGTAAATTAATTTGGCATCATTTAAGAATCCATACATTTTATCTTTAGTTTCATTGTGTTGCTGAACTACCAAAATCAGAAACCAATGGCCCACAATTGAGACATGAGTCCAAGGCTCAGGAGTTGTTGGCCAGGGCATACAAGCAAGACAAAGACATAGGCTTGGATCAACCACCAGCTCTCCATATAAATAAATACATACATACATATATATATATGTATATACTGGATATTTAGCACAGGCCCAAACCAGCAGCTATATTCCTAGGTGTGGAAGAAATGGTCTGAGAGCAAGGACAATGCTGATTCAGCACCCTCCAGAAACTCAGACAGAGGCCATAATTGTAAGAGGTTTTCATGATGCAATCAAATTAGTAATATCTGCCATCTGGTTTCCTTTCATCTTCTTGTGTTTCTTCTTTTGCCATTCCATAACTTTTCCACATTCCCTAAGCTTTTGCAAAGTTACACTTGTCCAAAAGGAAAAGTAAAAGAAAACCAGAGCTATTTATTCGTTCTGTTGCCTTCACATGCAAAAAAAAGAGGACAGAGTGAAAAAGGAGGCAATGCTGTGTTTAAATCAAAGTTTAAAACCCTGAGCTGCTTTTCTAAAATATTTCAAAAAAAAGTTTTTTTAAAATTAGCTATGTTCTGAGTCCTAGAAGATGGGAACTGCCTTGGAAACTGAGGGAGGGGGAGGCTGTTTCTAGAATCTATTGCATTTTTTTTGACCGGACTTTACTCCAAAATTTATGGTGCAGGTAGTTTTGATTAACTAGTGTACATTGGTATACCTTAAGTGGGCTACATGTCTGCTGAGGCCATGTGTAAAATTAATCTTTACTTTACAGGGTGTGAAAGAAACTACCTTCTTCCAAGAACAAGTTTCTTTAAACAGTAGCATATGCACACCTGATGTGCTTGAAAATCTACATTTCCTCTCTACGATGTTTCTGTGAATGATGTCTGCATACCTTCAAATTTTAAAGCATCAGTTTTCCTTAGGCTTCTCTAAAAAATACTTGATATTTGCCATTCAGAATCATTTAGTGATGAAGTTTGCTTGCATAACTTTGCTAGCATTCTCTATTAAATTCCACTAGGTTTCATGCACTAAACCACTCGTCCCTACAGTTATAAAAAAGAAAACAGTCACACACACCCCTACAATTTACATTATGCAAAATTAAATTTTCTCTGCGTGTATTAGGGCTCTGTTGTAATACAATCTTTTGTGTATTTTTAAACAAACTGACTTTATAAGACCAATTAACTTCAAGGCTTAGAGTTAAAGCTTTCTTCCTAGAGACCTAAGATAATAATCCTTACTCATTACATGCTTGATGTCAGATTACACAATACCAAATGGAGAGACGAAATTTATTTCAAAAGTGAAATGAGCAATTTTCCTCAAACTAAATCACCAGTTTGGCAAGTGTCAGACCGCTTGCAGGATCAATCAAAACCAGCCCATTCTGTTACACAGAGTGCTAAGAAAAAAATTCTGATCATATTCTGATCATTGCTATACTTCATGCCACTGTAGCTTGTATGCTAAATGTAAAGCTGGTGTGAAGTAATTCTTATTATTTCTGTGATTCTTATTATTTCTCTGATTATACAGAAATAGGGAGCCATGATAGGACAACAGATGAAGGACTGTAATAAATAGAGTGTTCCTGAAATTCCGTTCTGCAGAGCAGCAGAGAGCTGTGCAAGGTTGGTGTAAAATCCCTCAAAAGCAGATTCCTGTTTCCCAATACTGAATGACTTCAGAGTCACAGCACACAATCCATGCTCTTGGCAAACGCTCTGCAAGGTAAAACCGCAACATTTGCCTGTATTGTTCACGTACCTATCCTCCCCTTTCTATAGAGGACAGAAACACTCAGTGGAAGTCTCAGGGTGTCTGTGAGGAAGGAAGGGATGCAGGAATATACAGACAAAGCTGTAAGCGTCATGTCTCCTGTGCAGCAGAGTGCTCGCTTCCATGCTTGCAGCTGCCTTATGCATGGTGTGGGTGATGCTGGGAGCAACCTGGTGCGCCCCTTGTCCTTATGGTATCTGTGGGCCAGCTGACCTTGGGGCACAGCCTGCCTGCAAATCCCAGATGCCCTTATGCTATGTGATAAAAGGACCCTCCAGGAATGATCCTTTGCCATTTGGTCTCATTTGCAGGCAGAACTCAGCACACAGAGCATAGTGGCAAGCTTTATACCAAGCTTTATACCAGCTTTATACTAAGCTGCCATAAAGGACCAGCACCTCCAGCAGGAAGCAAAGTCTAAAGCCTTGAGCAGGCGCAAGATTTTCCCCTGTGGGGTTGCAGTGATCCTAACCAGAAGGCTATTGTGCATCAGGGAGTTAGTGATCTGCATAGCAGTGAACAGGCGTGCACAGGCGGGTGCTGTGCTGCATGTACAGCCTGTCCTGTGCTGTGCTGTGTCATGCCATGCCGTGCCATGCCATGCCGTGCCATGCCATGCCATGCTGTGCCATAATCCCGTGGCCGCAGCATAAAGGCAGCCGGGTGGTGGTAACAGAGAAGCCTGCCGGCAGCTCCCACTTGGTACCGGCGACTGCACCACCTGCGTGGCCTTGCCTTTATCAAGAAGCACAGCAACAAGTTGTCACATGAACATGTTGCTGCTTGACAGTAGAAATGACAAATACAGATTTTTGTCTTCCAGGAAAATTCTGTAAAGGGTTTCAAAACCAAAATGTCAGCAAAGCTTTCTACAGATGGGACCTGTACTACATGCCATGTCCTCAGCAGAGGGGTCTGTCCAGTGCTGCACAGCTTGAGCTTCCCAGCACCTCAAGGGATGTAAGATTACCTATCTTCTTTTTCTTTCTTGCATTAGCTCCAATAAATGGTATTTTAAGCTGTAGCTTATGTAGCCTGAGTTCCTTTCCTACTGGGACCACAAGGTATGCTGTCCCCAGTGCCTTGCACTCCAGTGATAGCAGCAGAATTGCCTGGAGCTGACCCCAAAGACGTGTCTGAGTCAAGTGGTGTGGACAGGTGACAAACATGGCTTCAAACACTGCCAGCTTTGGGGTTGCTTTTCCGCAACAGATGAGGGCTGCTCCTAGGAGCTTTGTGGCCATGTAAGCTGCCCAACACCATTGCAGTTACTCCCAGTTCACCCCAGAAGGACAAGAAAATGAGGTCTTTTGGTATCAAAACAATTGTAGGATTTAGCTTTCATTAAACTATACCCCTTAGTGCTGCATGTGAAGGGAAAATATCAAGCTTAAAATCAAACATTCCTTCTGTTCTTATTTTATTCCCTCACAAGCTCTGCCGTATCGTAAAGCAGCTGATAGTGTACTTTAGCACTGTGCATGTTTTAAGTGAATGTCCTTCACACAACATTAATATCTCAAACCTCCTTTTCTTTTCAGAACAGCTCAGGAAAACACTCGTAACTTTGACAAAACCTTGAAACAGCTCTGCATAATTCACAAATAGACATTTTGGGGTTGTTCAAGTCACTCTGTTGAATAACTGTCTGGCTCTAGCACCTAGACCTTTCTGCCAGAAATTGCTGAAGTGCATGCTTAATACCCTTGTTGTATACTAGATTTTTTCCTCAGTCGGGCTCCGAATTTATGATCCCCATATTCACAGCATCTGTTACTTAGCTGGTTTTGACAGCTGCTGTTAATCTGTACTCAGAAGTTGACAGCTGAAAGTTTTGAGGAAAGTTCATGTTTTGACTTGATGATCCTATGGAAGCTGCTCTTCAGCTCAGATTACAGACAAGTTCGTCCCAGAGTGCAGCATCAGGACACTAAAAGATCAGTTATTTATTATTTATTATTTGTTGCTATCAGGTCTACTCATTCTTGTTAATAAACAAGTGACTTGTAGGTATACAAAACAGATGAGTTTTGTATGCATGACTAGTAATATTTTGATGAAGATCAACTACCTGTGACAGAATTTGAGGGAAAAATATAGCAGCAGTAAAGTAGGTGCAACACTCAATATTTAGAGTGTTGGGAAGGCAAAAGCTCACACACAGAATCATTTAGGTTGGAAGAGATGTTTTAAGATCATCAAGTCCAACCCTCATCTCAGTAGGATGCTCTAAGTTGGATGTTGACAGGGTAGGGACTTTTCTGGGACTTTTCACATGCTGAAGTTTATACTGTAATGCTTTGTTACAGCTGCACTAAAGGATGAGAGCAGAACTGGTCACAGTACTTGAAGACTTTTTAATAAATTTATTGACAGAATAGCAATTTGTTATGGCGTTATGGCTTGTAATAGAAGGAAGCCAAATGCCAAAACCTGTAGTTCTTAGTTTTCAGCAATTTAACTTTTTGATATTACAGGCACTTATTTCAAATTAAATTGAAAATCTCTATTGAAAGCATGAACAACTTCTGAACAAAAGTGATGCATGTTTTGTTCTTTGTTTGTTTGTTTGTTTTTTGGAGGGAATGACCAGAATCCAATGATAACTATTTATCAGAATTAATCCTGAAATCTTTGTTTTCTAGCTTACTCAGCATAACCAAATTCTGCATTGCTTGGATCTGGTGATGGCTTCATCTAAATTAGAAGAGAGTATGTCCTCTGAACTCTATGCCTTATGTTTTCTTTTTCAGTCCATGACTTTGTGCTACCCTGCAGTGGTGAAGGGAGATGGGTGCTCAGACAGAGAGTGGGAAATTGCTGGGTGGTTTTTGTGTCCCTGGTGGTCTGTTTCCCCTAGAAGTCAGTGGTAACATTCTCCAGAAACGTTAGATGAGCTCCTTAGACATCAGCATGGAGTGATAACAACCTGAGAAGCAAATAGTCTGTACTATATGGACCAGAGCAGGAGCACTGCAGCCTTACCTTTTTCAAACTAAAGAAAAATACAAATATATGGCTGCTTGCAACAATGTATTGTTCATCACAAACTGTCTGCCGGGATCATTAGCCTAACAGCCTGCCGAGTGTATTGAAAGAGGAAATAAAAAATTCCTCTCTTCCATTTTCTTCCATTACTTGGAAAGTTCCCCTGCCTTTTACTTTGGTTTATGTATTTTAATTGAAATATTGTGTGGTTTCTCCACAATGTAATTTTAGTTGGCCCTTGGTTATCTGAGTAAATTAGTTAATGATGCTTGCTCATTGCAATTAAACTTTCGCATTGCAATTATCTGAATTGTGCTGTTTCAAGTTTTCTGTAATGAATCTGTTCTCATAATCAGAGCACATTGCTAACAAATGCTTGCAGTAGGTGTATGGTTCAGCACTGCTCATGTAGGTACACAGCAGCTACTGTTTAATGTAGTTGAGCTCACACATTCTTACTGCATACTGCATGCTTTGCTGGTGATAAATGACAGCCATTTTTCTCCACTGCAGCCAAGAACAGAGATTAAAACTCTAGATACCAATCTGATCTCACAGGTCACAGCTTGTCTGTGTAACCCGTTTTATGTTATAACTGATAGCAGTAAAAGGTCTTTCATCAGCCTTGTTTATTTATGTCCCTGATTCACAGTGATGATGATTTATAGAGCACCTGTAATTGCAAGTGTATATGTCTCATGAAAATGCAATGTGGAGCTGGAAAAAATGACCTTGTGGGAGGGAGAGATATTAAAAGTCTACTATGAATAAAATAAACACTAACAATAGGATAATCCAATTACTAAATAGAGAACAAATCTGTTTATAAGCAGAGGAGAAGGGTAATTAGAGAGGGAAAATAAAGGAGGGAAAAATCCAGCACATCTAATTTATGTTGTTTAAAATCTAAGCAGAACTATTCACATAGTCATCTGTGCTTTTTGCCTTACTAACATTCATCTTGACTGCATCTTGGAAAGCCAAGAAGATTTGAAATCATAGGGTTCAAATTTCCAAACTCAATGAAGTGGTGAATAAGAGCTTGTGAGATGAGATCCATAATGTATAAAATGTGACTGATGATCTTAAAAGGGAAAAACAATGTCTGAAAAAAATATATTGACAATGTAGCAAAGGTTGCAGGAAAAGAAAATTAAAAAAAAAGTTGTGCTTTAAAAAAATTAAAAAGCCTAACAAGAAGAGATTTAAGTATCTCAACATCTGATTAAGCAGAAGACTGAAAGATGACAGGATTGCATCAGGACTCCCATGGGAAGAAGATACCAAACCTGACAGGCCCGTTTATTTTAGCAGACACTGTGATGATAAGATCCAATGACAGGTACCTGAAAACAGTCAGATCCCAATTAGACATAAAGCAAGCGTTTGTAACAATCAGACTGATTACCCATTACAGCAACCCCTGGGGGAACAGGATGTCTTTGACACTTTCAATATGTCTCTACTTAAGGTATATATTATCTAGAAGATATATGTGCTACCAGACTATATAATGAAGTAATGGGGAAAAAAAAAAATGATACGTTAATAGATAGAAAGTTCAATGAGATGAACTAACAGGCCCTTAAGATCAAAGCAACTCTATAAGATCGAGGCAACTCTTGTCTGAAAATCGGTTCCTCTAGAGTTATACTTGGGCTATAGCAACCCTGCCTAGATGACCCCAGAAGCTTTCACTGGCATGTTTATATTTGCCTGATTCCCTACAATGGAAGCAGTTCTTTCCTCAGAAAGTGCAGTAAAAGAACTACAAACACTTTCTTCCCTTTCTAGTCTCGACAGTCAAGAGCTTGGGGTCACATGCCTCTGTTCTCCAGGTGTTATCTTCCAATTTGAAGGGAAACGAGGTTTCTCAGCACCTGTCTGGAAATGCCCAGAAAGGCTTCTCCTCTGAATGTTCTCCTCTTATGCTGAATGGGCCTGATCACCTGGTTGCCCTGCAAGTGCCGCATGATGACACTCAAAATAATCTGTTCCATGAGCTTCTCTGGCACTGAGGTCAAACTAACAGGCCTATAGTTTCCCGGATCTACCTTCAGGCACTTCTTGTAGATGGGCGTCACGTTTGCTAGCCGCCAGTCAACTGGGACGTCCCCTGATAGCCAGGACTGCCGATAAATGATGGAAAGTGGCTTGGCCAGCTCTTCCGCCAGTTATCTCAGCATCCTCGGGTAGATCCCATCAGGCCCCATTGACTTGCATACATCTAAGTGCTGTAGCAGGTTGGAAGGCATTTCCTCATGGATTGTGAGGGCCACATTCTGTTCCCCATCCCCTTCCACCAACTCGGGGTACTGGGTATCCAGAGAACAACTGGTCTTGCTGCTCAAGACTCAGGCAAAGAAGGCATTAAGCACCTCAACCTTTTCCTCATCTCTTGTCACTAAGTTTCCCCCTGCATCCAGTAAAGGGTGGAGATTCTCCTTAGTCCTCCTTTTTGTGTTGATGTATTTATAAAAACATTTTTTGTCATCTTTAACAGCAGTTGCCAGATTGAGCTCCAGATGAGCTTTGGCCTTTCTAATTTTGTCCCTGCACAGCCTTACAACATCCTTCTAGTCCTCCTGAGTGTCCTGCCCTCTTTTCCAAAGGTCATAAACCCTCTTTTTTCACCTAAGCTCTAGCCACAGCTCTCTGCTCAGCCAGGCTGGTCTTCTTCTGCACCGGCTCATCTTTGGGCACGTGGGGACAGACCGCTCCTGAGCCATTAAGATTTCTTTCTTGAAGAGCGCCCAGCCTTCCTGGATTCCTCTGCCCTTCAGAACTGCCTCCCAAGGGACTCTGCCAACCAGTGTCCTGAGCAGCCCAAAGTCTGCCCTGCAGATGTCCAAGACAGCAGTTTTACTGGTCACCCTTCTGACTTCTCCAAGAACAGAGAACTCTACCATTTGGTGGTCACTCTGCCCAAGACAGCTCCCAACCACCACATCTCCCACCAGTCCTTCTCTGTTTGTGAACAGAAGGTCTAGCGGGGCACCTCCCTTGTAGACTCGCCAACCAGCTGTGTCAGGAAGTTATCTTCCACGCTCTCCAGAATCCTCCTAGACTGCTTCCTCTGAGCTGTGTTGTGTTTCCAGGATATGTCTGGGAAGTTGAAGTCCCCCACGAGAACAAGTGCTGGTGATTTTGCAACTTCTGCCAGCTGCCTGTAGAATTCGCATCTGTCTCATCCTGGTTTGGTGGTCTATAACAGACCCCCACCAGGATGCTTGCCTTGTTCGCCACCCCACTGATCCTAGCTCATAGGGACTCAGCATTATCATATCCAGTCTGAAGTTCCACAACACCAAAACACTCTCCTATACAGAGAGCCACACCACCACTCGTTCTGTGCTGCCTGTCCCTTCTGAAGAGCCTATAGCCAGTCATTGCAGCACTCCAGTCAGCACTCAACACCCCCAGGGATGGTGAGGCCACCACTTCCCTGGGCAACCCGTTCCAATGCCTGACCACTCCTTCTGAGAAGAAACGTCTCCTATTAGTTTGACTTGTTGCAGAGCAGTGCTTACACTGAGTAAAGGACCTTTCAGCTTCTCACACTGCCCTGCCAGTGAGGAGGCTGGGCATGCAGGATGACCTGGGAGGGGACAGAAGCAGGACAGGTGACCCCAGCTGGCCAAAGGGATATTCCGTACCGTGTGCTGTGGTGTGTCCTGGTCTTGGCTAGGATATAGCTAATTTTCCTCCTAGTATCTGGTAGGGTGCTGTGCTTTGGATTTAGGATGAGAATAATGTTGATAACACACTGCTGTTTGACTGGTTGCAGAGCAGTGCTTACAGTGAATCAAGGACTTTTCAGCTTCTTGCTCTGTCCTGCCAGACAGAGTGCAGCAGGAGCTGAGGGGACAGAAGCAGGACAGCTGACCCCAACTGGCCAAAGGGGTATTCCGTACCATCTGGCGTCATGCTGGACAAGTAGTGTGGGGTGGCTGACTGGGGATGGCAGGGGTACCAGCTGCTCGGGGACAGGCTGGTGGTGAGCAATTGCATTGGGCCAAGCCCCAGCACGTTGCAGTGATTTATATCTCTCTGGAATTGCCAGGGTGATGACACACCTTTATCAAGCCTTTCATTCTGCCATTTTGTTAGGATTTTGCACCTGTTCAGAGCTTCCGAAGCACTGAAGGTGTCCACTGCTCTAGATGCCTGCCCATATCCTCCCACACTGCCTGCCACTCACAACTCTCCTGCCTGATCTCTGGATGGCATTCCTAAGTAGTTGGTTAATCTTGGACAATACCTTAAGTGCACTCAGGAGACATTACAATAAGAACATCATGGTCTGAACATCCCCAGGATATTCAAAGACCTGAAGAGCTTATTGTAACTAGCCTGGAGTGGAAAAAGCGGATGAAGGAGAAAGAGCGAGTGAACAAGTGGGAAAAATCCCTGCATAGATTGGCTCCCTGAAGAAAAAAGGTCCTTGAAATATCCTCTCCTGAGATAGCCTATGCCAAGGCTGCACAGAGCATCCAGGCCAGTCCCAATAGGGTGCTTTTGCCACTCCTTCCCAGTTAGGCTCATGCTGGTATAGACCTCGGGTAGTTCTTGATGCACTTACGATATCTTCCTCTTTGTCTTCCTGTTCCTCTGATGGCCCAGCCACTTTGGAGTAGCCTATCTTGACTTCTTCTCCCTTCCTAGTCTGAGTAAGAGTTCCTCTGCTTTCTAAACAACCTGACTTTCTCATCCCTTTTTAAAAAGGGGTGTGATGTTTCCCTTTTTGCACTCACCAGGGACATTGCCTGAATGCCAGGACTTTTCAACTAGGATGGAGAGAGGCTTGGCAACTACTTCAGCCATTTCCCTCCGCACCCTGGGGTGCATGTCAGCAGGTCCCATAGACATGTACCTGTTTAGATTCATCAGGTGGTCTCGAACCTGCTCTTCACTTACAGTGGGTGGGGCTTTGCTCCCCCAGCCTCCATCTACAGGTTCAGGGAAATGAAAGACTTGGGAAGCCCATCTACCAGTGCAGTCAGAGGCAAAGAAGTTGCTGAGTACCTCAGCCTTCTCCACATCTGTCATTACCAAGTACTCAGCTAGAGAAACTCAGGCCAGGGTGCTGAACCAGGGGGTCGCCTTGGTCCCATGCCACTGTCGGGTTGATTTTCATGCATGGGTCCGGTGCTGCTGTCTGGTTTCTGGCCCTGGCTGTGTCCCGCACTTTGTTCTGTATGGTAGGCACGCCTGTGCTCCCTGTGTCTGTCTGGCTTATGGTCCTGCCTTTGCCCCATGCCACTGTTGCGGCTATGGAAAGGCCGAGGCCCCCTGTCCCTGTGGTTGAGGGGATGGCCTGTTCCCCACATTGCTGCAGTGCCAATGGTACTGCTTATAGGTGTCTGGGCTTGCCCGATAGACACACCTCTGCTCCGTGCAGCTGTCTGGCCGATGTTCCTGCCTTCACCCCATGCCATTGTTGCAACAATTGGAAGACCCATGCCACAAGTCACAGTCTGGCTTAGGGGAAGGACGGCGCACAGCTTGGACTTGCTTATGTTTGAGCCCGTCCTTGCTGGGGCCTGGCCGCACGTGATGCCGTTGTTCAGATTTTTCTGGCCGGAGCGCCAAACCACAGTGTTGTTCACTTCCACGCCTATTCCACTCTGCACTTCATTTCCATTTGTGGGCCTGACGCTGCCATCTGGTTTATGGCCATGCTTGGCTCCCACGCTGTGTTGCGTGCTATAGTCACGCCTGTGCTCCTTGCGGCTGTCTGGCTGATGTTCTTGCCTTTGCCTCATGCTGCTGTTTCGACTAGGAGAAGGCCCAGGCCCCCTGTCACTGTGTGTTTGAGGGGCCGGCCTGTTCCCTGCATCGTTGTGGTGCTGATGGTACCACTTAGGGGGGTGTGTGGGCTGCGCGCCAGAGCTCCCTTGGGCACTGGTGTCTGTTGTACTGTTGTTCTCCTTCTCCTCAGCTGCCTTCCTTGTTGGTGCTTGCTGGGACTGCATCGCTGTCCTCTCACACCAACGAAGGCTGCCTCTCGCCTTGCTGCTTTGGCTCTTCTTTCTGCCACAGATGCTGGCTGTCAGAGGGCCTACAAGCTCAGCAAGTGGCGGGCCAGTGGCAGGGGGGGCTTTTTATAGGGTCTGCAGCAAAGGCGGGGCAGTGGTGGCCACTGTGACCTCAGCAAGCCTCTGTGATGACATGGTTCTCCTGGAAAGAGTCCCGTGGAGGGCCACAAAGATGATACAGGGCCTAGAGCATCTTTCCTATGAAGAAAGGCTGAGAGACCTGGGTCTGTTCAGCCTGGAGAAAAGAAGACTGAGAGGGGATCTCATCAATGTGTATAAATACCTGAGGTGTGGGAGACAGACGGATTTGTCCAACCTCTTTTCAGTGGTTTATGGGGACAGGACAAGGGGTAATGGCCACAAGATGGAGCACAGGAAGTTCCACACCAACATGAGAAAGAACTTCTTCATGGTGAGAGTGACGGAGCACTGGAACAGGCTGCCCAGGGAGGCTGTGGAGTCTCCTTCTCTGGAGATATTCAAGGCCCATCTGGACACCTACCTGGGCAGCCTGCTCTAAGGAACCTGCTTTGGCAGGGAGATTGGACCCGATGATTTTTCAAGGCCCCTTCCAACCCCTACAATTCTGTGATTCTGTGATTCTGCTGTGTGCCTGTAAAACAGGGATGTACTGAAGTCTTGGAGAGGTTGATTAATATCCACCCAAGTGGTTATCTTCACACCCGATTCTCCCCTCACAAGGCACAAGATGTAGCACAAGAAACTCTCCTTTGACTCTGGGAGGCTTTCAGTTCTGGTTTATATCAGCATAACATCCCCAGGGATGAAGTTCTCCTCTTTTAATGTGATGCCCTTTCTCAATTGCTGCTTATGAAGTGGATTAACAAAACACTCCTAATCTGGAGAAACTGAGAGAGTTGAAGTAGAATTACTAACTTGCTAGAAATTATAACTTTCTGAAATGTCATGTTAGCCTGAGACACAGTCCCTTATGTTAAAAATAATAAGCAAAATTTCATTTCAGAACTTGTGAATATAATTTCAAATATTTTAATGAGGATTTATTTTGTAAAGTACCTATTGTAATATATAGAGTGCAACATCACAAACATTTATACAAACATCTGTATTTTTCTTGTACTGGATCCAGCCCTCCAGGTGCAGCCTCACCAGTGCTGAGCAGAGGAGGAGGATCACCTCCCTCAACCTCCTGGCAACATTTTTCCTAATGCAGCCATGAATGCTTTTGGCCTTCTTGTGGCATGCATGTATGGGTGGCCCATGGCCAGCTCGTTGTCCACCAGGACCACCAGGTCCTTCTCTGCAGAGCTGTTTTCCAGCTGGTTGGCACCATGCATATGCTGATGCCTGGGGTTGTTCCTCTGCACGTGCAGGACTTTGCATTTTCCCTTGCTGAGGTTCCTTCTTGCCCATTTCTGTGGCCATTTGAGGTCCCTCTGAAGGGGACACCTCTGTGATCACTTTGAATATGGCAGAGTTGCCATTCCCTGTATCTTCACAATAGTTAAAGGTTGCATTCGTATGGCATTCTTTGTCCTCTTCCATGCTCCAGTCTGTAGGAGCATCTTGTGATTTCTGTCTCCTATGACATAGTAAGGAACCTAACCGGCAGTTTCTTGGTACACAAGGGAATCTCAAAGCTGGAAAACAATTGTATGCCTTCAAATCAAACTATATGGAAATGCTGTGGTATGAGCAAGGCAGTAAAGGATCTGTAGGTATTGAACAGAGCACTTCATAGGAAATAGTACATTTCTACAGAGCCAGTAAATAGATTTTTCATTCAATAGCTAGATAAATATGACCTCTTTCAGAAAATCAGGTTAAGGATTTAAAATACAATGTAAAGTTGTTACAGGAATATGAAAATAAGCAAGAATAATAACAAATGAGTAGGTATATAATGACAGCCTTCCCAGCAGACTTTTGGTTCACATAGCTGAACAGCCTACCTCAGGCAAGGACTAACACTTCAGTTTTCAGAAAAATACAAAACTCCTTTTATGTGCAGATTTATGTGCAGAGCACAGAAAGTGCTGCATCCTCATTATATTCCAGATTTCTGGTCTTGTAACGATCAGTAACATATACATCAGAGAAATTTTTCTTGTGGTCTAGGTGTGGAAAATAACATTTGTTTTGCTTGGAAATTTATCTTCTCCTGAAGACAAATTAGAAATGTATGTTCTCTTGCAAGAGAAGGGCACATCTCATTTTAAGCTGAAAACACTAGAGACTGTCTCAGCAAGTTGTGTCTCAGCAAGATGGACACAATTCCCTATGATTAATTTGTATCTAGAAGCATAGTGTTGTCTAATTTTTTTACAAAGACTAAAACTAGACTCTCAGGCTATAATATCTGATGGCAATAAGTAGCATATACAATGTAATTAGAAATAATGCCGTTACCAGTTTCCTGTGTGTGGATAATGTTTTTGGGCTCATTTCTGCTTATATTGCCTAATTTTGCCTTTGGCTTCTGCTGGAGCTTTTCATACTCTTTATACATTTTTACAGATCAAACGTTATCGCTGCTTTCTTCTAAAGCCCAGGAGAAGGACACTAATGGCTAGCCTTGTGTTCACAGGCCATCCAGTGTCACTGGATTTTAATACTGCCAAAGAC
Source organism: Oxyura jamaicensis (assembly GCF_011077185.1). Classification (NCBI taxonomy): domain Eukaryota; kingdom Metazoa; phylum Chordata; class Aves; order Anseriformes; family Anatidae; genus Oxyura; species Oxyura jamaicensis. The sequence continues at coordinate 179,764,630 of NC_048893.1, forward strand.
AATGGCATGTTTTTCCCTCCAATGCTCGATTAGTTAATGAAGTCAGGTTGCTTGTTACAAATACAATAAAGGCCTCCTTTAGACATATACACTTAGCCACCCAAGGCTATGGCATCATTATGAGAAATGTCAGAGTCATACAGGGAGCACTATTAAGTACTCCCTAATTTTGTTTACTGTCATTAAAAACTTGTGCTCGAGACATGCTCAGCTGCGAGAAAACAAAATCCCTCTCAAAGTATTAATTACAGATTTTATTAAAAGCATGCAGAAAGGTTGAAGCATAACCGAGCAAATGATCACTGTTCCCTCACCCCAGGAGAGGGGAGGAGAAGGAGTTCCAGTGACAGGGAGCTTAGTTGCTTTTGACAAGAAGGGAAACACAGATCTCCTAATTAACAGTGCAGTTAAGGAAGGGTAAGCAGCTTGTTGCCAAACATAACCACGGGGAAAACTGTAACTGCTGTAATCAAGAGAGTTATTTACCCAGTCAATAAAAAAGGGCTGAAACAGATGACATAATGGAAATATGCCCTGAATAGCCGTGGTGTGAGAAGAGGATATTTCCAAGGAATGTCACCACCAGTGGGTGGTTCGTGCTTGGTTCAAATCTCTTCTCAGTCCTGAGGACCATGGGGTGAGGCAGGTACTCGACTGATGGCATCTTGGGTTGTGTGCGTGGTGGTGGGCATTGACCTTGGATTTCCTGTGAAATAAGAGGAAGATGAAAGAGAAAATAATGTCTGCAGCCTAGGAAGATCCAGAGGGAACCTCCCAGGGAGAAACTCCCCAGCTAGGGATCAGTCAGCTTTCAGGCTGTGGGATTTTGTGATGAATTCCAGGATATTCGAGTCTTCATTTAAACATAGCTGGAGACAAAAATTGTTATTCTCTCTAGGATTTACTGGGTTCGTGACTTTATTAAAGAACTAGTAAGTCTTTTTCACAACCTTGGCAGCATCTTCCAGAGAGCCCCCAAAGGAACGAAAATCACTTTCACAAATCTCAGTCTAAAAGGGATTTGGCATGCATCAAAAAGCAAAATGACACTGCTGACATTTACCAGGATACCAGAAAATGCCCTAGCATCAGAGCTACCTGGCTTGCCCTGACCTGCTCAGGGCTAACTAATTTACCAGTCAACGCCAAGTCCAGTTCTGTGTACATTTCAGGGTGTAAACCATGGTCACGTTTAACTGTGGGTTTTTTCTTTTTCTTTTTTTTTTTTTTTTATTTCTTTTCTTTTTTCCCTGTCCATACAAGATTACCCACAATGTCTGCCATAGCCTCACATGATAGTGACAGAATCACAGCATTGTTCCCACCACCACCGCCACCGGAGGGGGCCTCTGGAGGCCTCCAGAGGCCAGCTGGTCCATCCCCTGCTCAAGCAGGGCCACCCAGAACAGCTTGCCCAGGAGCCTGTACCCTCAGGCCTACATTCTTGGTGTCCTGATGTCCTAATGCCTTGGTATTACATTCATCAGTGACAAAATGTTAAAATACAGTGATGGATGCATCCTTGAGGAATACGGATTATTGTTGATCCAGGTATCACCCAGCGCATGTAGATGACTCTCAGCTTCAGAAATACAAATACACTGAATCTTACAGCTGTACTGAGCCAGCTCCAGGCGATGCGTGATCGGATTTTCTCAGACCCTTCAGTACTCCTTCATGTGAATGGGGCTCTGGTAAGGATAAAGCTGTTGTGAGTCAGGACAAACAGGGATGTTCAGAACTGGGACTGACATGTCGTAGCTTTAAGCTATAAAACCACCTTTTTGATTAGCTTTGATGTAATCTCCTCAACCTCTGCTAACAAAAAAAGCCAGACATGATTTTTTGTGTGTAACCACAGCCAAAAGTAACAAGTAGCGTAAAGACACACGTGCTATTGAAATGGTTACCAGCTTTAGGACGCCTAAGTGCCTGTGTCCACACTGAAGTCAGCTGCTTAGCTATTCAGACTGTCACTTCTACACAGCTCTCTGTGGACACAAGGGATCAGTTTCCAAGCGCATTCCCGCTGGGGAAGACACTGGCAGTGCAACCACCAGGTGTGAGTCACCGTGCCCATAGAGCCTCGCTCTGCTCTTGTTTTTCCAGGCTTGGCAACCACGTTAAGTTACACAAATGCAAATAAGCAGAGAATGACATCCAGCAGATCTGACTGACCTCATTTTCTCATCTGCACAGCCACAAAGTGAAAGCAACCTACGGAAACAACTAGATTTGGAGCTGGGGGAAAAAAAAAAAAAAAATCAGTGAAGACAAATGAAAGATCTGGCACAGCTGGAAAATCCACCTTTAAGTTCCTAAGTAAATTCCTGACGTTTTTCACTTTCCTAGAATACAACTGGAGGGCAAGCTTCCAGGTACTGGGGCAGCGAGAGAGCCATTAAAGTGTCTCCCTACGGTCCCTTTGCCAGAAATTTAAACATTTGCCCTACAGGCTGTCCCCAGGAGGCTTGGCTGCCAAAGGCTGTCTGTTCAATGGGGTGGGAGGATCCACAGTAGGCTCATCTTACTAAACCTTAAACCTTTGGCTACCGACTCTTACTATGCCTCGGGTGCCGAATGCATCCCTTTGGCATGGAAGAAGCTTTCCTTGGAGATCCTGAGATCAGAGAGAAACAGGAGAAGCCTGGGATCTGCATAAAAGCATAGGAGAGGACTTCAACCCCAGACCATGCACATAGCCCTTCACTGGAGCGCAGTGGGAATGGCACCTGCCTGCAGCACCCATCTATCTAGCCTGTAAGTACCCCCATCATTCCAGAAAGCAGTTACGGTTGTCTCCTAAAAGTATATTATTTTGTTGAGTGATGAATGGCACTGTGAAATATTACCTATAATCAGCAACCTTTAGCGCAAAGCTCATTAAGTTCCTGACAAATCTAGTGTTGACAGCCCTTTAATTTTGTTTTATTGCCTCATTTTATCTCACCTATTTCTCCCTCTGATTTACTGTTAATAATGACAGACAGCAGAACTGCACAGGGCCTGAGAATCAGAAAAATAAGTATTCATCTTTTCTAAAAGTCCCCGATTTAGGCCATAGGAACAGCAAGTACTAGACAATGCAAGCATTGAGAAGGCGATTAAAGTTTAATAAACCTGTCAGCTGAAATAAACCAATCTCCTTGCAAAACATTCTGCTTGCCAGGTGCTCGGATTTTAGCTGTTAAAAAATTCCCTTTCAACAGTCTGCTTAAATGTGCAGCAGACTCATGTTGTGACTGCCAACTCACAATTCGGTTTTGTGCACGGTCTGTTGAGACTCAGTAACAGAAAAGACTGCAAAAAATGACACATTCAGAACCCACCACGGCAAGTACTACGTAGAATAAATGAAGTGTTATTTAATGAATCGCTCCTAAGCTACTCCTATCTCTCACCATCCAAGGTAGGTTTGGAGACTGGGCTCTCACTGGTGGCTTCATAGTAGAGCATCTGATTCCCCAGGCACGTAGTCATTTACAGCTGTCCAAACTGCAGATCGCTACCAGCCTGATTTGACAGAATTTTCCAGCATTTTTTGCATTTGAGTGTGATTATCCAAAATCCGGGGCACTGAGAAATCAAGCAAGAGGCCACCTGAGAAGGAAATAGGTCAAACAGCAAGCTAAGTGTCTTGAAAGCTGGGATGTTCCCAGGGGATTCCCATTTCCTTCAACAAGAACATCACCCCCCCAAGGTTTGCGGTGCAGGGCTCCTTGGCTGCAGAGCTGCCATCTCGTCAGCTCCCTGAGTCAGAGGGAGAGGAGAAAGGGACCTCGAATGATCAGGAAACCATCACAGCCCAGAGCGTCCAAAGTTCAAAAGGCAGCCTGGCTCTCAGGAAGACATCCCATCTTCTTCCCTTCTTCTTGCCTCTTGGGTGCCATCCTTAATGCTTGCAACTTTAAATTAGATTGCAAGGCTCTTAGGGGGAGGCTGAATGTTTCTGTGTGCTGATATTAGGTCAGTTCCCTGCGTTAATTTTGTGTTCCAGGTCCCTATCCTGCTTGGGCTACCACAGAAATACACACACCCCTTTGTATATATATCCAACTAATCTAGCTCTTTTGGTAGGACAGCATTAATTTCTTGTTCAAAACAAAGGGGGCTAAAATATGCAAAATTAACAGGTCACATGTGTGTCAGCAACGCTTGCATTTTTAATTTTCCCACAATTCATCTATGCTTGTGACAAAATGTGCAAATTTATACAAAGCTTTAATTGGTACTGGGTGGTGAGAACTGGAAGGCTTTAGGAAAACACCCATTTACAGTTTTATACAGAGGCTCCTAAAGATAATGAGATAAAACTTGCATTTTTTCCTCCCCTGCTCCTGGCATTTCAATAATACTTCCAACAGATACTGTACCTTGTACAGCATTATCTGTAGAAGTGCACTGCAAAGTAAGAGCATAATAAGAAAAATAAGGTGTGCTGTATTTAAGGAAAGAAGAATTTTGTTTTTTTATGCCTTTGACAATGACTTTGGAAAAAAAAAAAAAAGCATAATTTGAAAGGACGTGGGGGGGAGCTTTTTGGCAATGAAAAGCAATAACTGAATGAGACAGTTCTGCTGAAGTATTAAGATCGTAAGAAAAGTCAGCCCACTTAGATAACTGAGGTTGAAGGACTGCAGTAACTGTGTGATAACGAAATGACACATTCAGACCTAGATAGAGGATGTTGCTTACCAAGTTATTTTTCTTATTAATTTTACTCAGTGTTAAACACACCTACGGATCTGAAATAATCGATCCCCCTTTGTCCCCGATGCAACTCAATTACAATTGGTCCATCATTTCTGATGTTACTTAATTTAATCCCTGATAAGAAATCACAGCAGGGCTCCAGCCTCCTACTGATGTGTGTAGAGGAAAAGAGTGTGCACAGACTACAAGCAAGGAAAATGCGTGACATCTTCAGGGAATAAAAATCATTGTTAGTAGCAAGAGCCGAATTAACCACACTGCCTAGCATTCTGCTGAGTGTGTTGCTAAAGAGTCTCACTGTGGGGCTGTCAGAGAGCTCCATTCCCCCGCTCTTACAGCAATAAAACCCCGAGGTCTGACTCTGCTGCCTGGTAGTGCAGGTTAGGATTGTGCTAATATCTTTTCTTGCCTTGTGGCTTAACCAAAAAACAAACAAACAAACAAACAAAAAAACACACACAAAACAAAACAACCAAACAATAACAAAACAGCAACAACAACCAAGAAAATAAAAATGGACATAAATATATATATATATTTTTCAGGATTTTGCACTTATTTTATTTCATACCAGATTACCAGATTAGATGTTTTGCCTGAGGGTGTCTTCTAGGACCATTGAAAAGCATGGGAAATGACAGCCTAATTCACCAAATTGTTAGTGTTGGTGGTGATAATGTTCCATTAATAAGCATTCCAAGCTAAGATGGGGGGAGACTTCATGTCAGACTTTTCCTGGACTAAGAGGACGTGAATCCTGCCCCTGTTCTGTGCTCCAGTCACCATATCAGCTGCTCCTCAGCTCCAGAGCAGTGGGCAGGGGAGACCTTTATAAGAACATCCTCCACCAGAAAAATTAACGTGTGAATAGACTATGGCATTGGCTAACGTAGTGATTTAATTTTTTTAGTAGAGGAAAAATATCTTTATAGAAATGGGACTTCAGTCTTCTGATCTGGACCACTAAGGGCCATGTGCTCACCTTGATTTCTGTACAGTGATTTGCAGAATCACAGCATCACAGGATGGCTGAGGCTGGCAGGGCCCCTGGAGGCCCCTGGTGCCACCCCTACCCAAGCAGGGTCACCCAGAGCAGGCTGCCCAGGACCACGTCCAGGCGGCTTTTGGAGATCCCCAAGGAGGAGACCCCACAGCCTCTCTGGGCAGCCTGTGCCAGGGCTCCGTCACCCGCCCAGCACTGAAGTGCTGCCTGGTGCTCAGAGGGAGCCTCCTGGGTGCCCGGCTGTGCCCATAGCCTCCTGTCCTGGATGTCGAAGGAGGTTAGAACTCCTCTTCACACACACACACAAAAAGTTATATTCAGCAAAATTTGTGATTTTTGTGCTTTGAGTGCTGTCTAGAACAGGAATGCTCAGCCTGTAACTCTTGACTGTTATTGTCTCATGGGCCAAGAACAGTCCTCAGGCAGAGATGGATCCCCACGGAGCAGGAGGTGCTGAAGGGGTGATTTGAATTCTCTGTAGTGGGAACAAATAAGTCAGCAGGGGCTGAGAAGGCTGCCATCACCAACTTCCCCTGTGTAACCTCATCCTGCAAAAATGAAAGGCCAGCACCCCAGGAGAGGCGCTGTTGCTGTCTGCCTGCAAACTGGTCCCAAAGCATACAGGAGATTCTGATATACAGCTCTCAGCATCAGGATTTTTTGGCTAATGATGACCTTGAGCCATGTGTTCCTGCTTCCCTTCCCACTGAGAGATGTATGTTCTGGATATAAATGTGTGTGAATCACTCCGGACAGTAGTTTTCTTCTGCAAATCTTCACTGCTGGCTAGCCAAGAGGATGAAGCAAACTGTCCTGACACCCTGTTGGGGGCGGCCCCCCCCCCCCCGTACTGTCCCAACACCCTCAGAATCCACAGCCTAACACACGTGGCATTCTCCCAGACCAGCTTTTGCTGGTTTGAAGGAAGATGGAAGACGTCATCTCTCCTGCGTGTGCTTTTATCACTACTGGAACAAAGACTTTTCATTCTTCTTATCTCCCTTTGATGAGCAACAAAAGATAAACCACAGGATTTGCAGATCCAAAGAGAAGCCGAGGCACATAGCGAAAGAGCCGGCTGCTGCGGGATGCTGCAGGTAGGGAAGGTTATGGGGTGCCCCATGGCACACCCCTCTGTAACTGAGTGCTAATGGCTGCAGGTGAGCTGGGAGGAAGAGCAGCAAAGAGATTTCAAAGGATGCTTCTCTCCAGTGTCCCTTGGGCTCTGTGTCAGCAGCCAGTCAAGCACCTTCTGCAGTGCAGAGATCTGTATCTAGATATTTAAAATATATAAATTGCTCAGTGTAATTCCAAGATACTGTATATTGGAATATCATATTGGATACCATATTTGCACATGAAGGTCAGCATAGATTTTGGTCCTACTGCTTTAAGATCCAAAATGTTAATCTGGTCGCCTAACCTGCAGGCTTTTACTGCAACTTCTGCACGATGACAATGGTCACGATGGTACTACACGGCCCCGCACAGCCTGCTTACCCAGCCTATCAGTCATAGCACTGCTGCTGTTAGCTGCCCCGAGACCTTCAGGCTGGTTGCAGTCACACTAATTGGAGCCGGCGTGCACATCGACTTGTACAAACTCGTATCAAAAACAAATACGTGGGGGGCCGCTCTCTTCCACGGGTAACAGTTTCTCTAAGAAACCTTTAATAAAAGGCTGTTTATCAAGAGATGTCTTCTCTACGCATCTACTGGCATTTGTTTATCGGGCAGAACAGAATATTTATGTGTGGCTTCCAGCTAATACTGGTCTCAGAAGTGCAGAATGGATGAGTAATGTGTGCTGTCTCTTTACTGGCTGCCTCCAAATCGTAAACCGTGTGTTTGTCCAGCTTTAATTAGAAAACGGTAGAGTGACAGGATTTGTTTTCAATTCCAAGAACACAGAACACCATTTATTTGAATTAATTTAATTTATTAACACTTGAATTGCATGTAAAGGTGATCTGCGTCAGGTATACTGAGGTATTATTAATGATTTTCTCGAAGGACAGACAAGCAAATTCAAGGTGACGGCTATGTGCAATTGGAGCTGTAATGCAGTCTCCTAAAAAGAGTTTATAACTGCTCAGTGCAATGATGACTGCTGAGAAAGATAATGCTGACACATCCAGAAAACTAAAGCAATAGAAAAAGATGGTATCACATCACATTATTCAATATTACTCTGTCTTTCATTATTATTATGCCCTTTTTCTAAAGGAAACAAACTAGGAATAAGCAAATAAACAGTTTCAAAATCATTTTTGGCAAAGATAACAACATATTTCCAAAGAACATTTAATTCAGAAGAGCATCTCACCCAGAGATTTTTAGTTAATTGCAGACGCCAGACAAAAGAATTGCAGAAACTCTTCCATTTCTGAGGAAGAGCCTGTAGCAACTCTACAGGAAAAACAAAGGACGCAGAAACCTCCCCACCCCTCCTGAACTTTCTCCAAGCCCAGCTCACAGCCTCCATGTCAGCCGTGCCCAGGGGAGCCAGGGAAAAGCGAGGCTGGCAGCAGGCATCAGCTCCTCCTGCACTGGCAACCCATCAGCTCTCTGTTCCAGCTGTGGGAAACAGGAACACACAGGGACATTTCGTTCCTCCTGAGTTCCTGACCATAAGGACATTTTCATCAGATAGGTTTAGAAGCGTTGCTGCTTTAAAATGGCAGCCAAAGATGTGCGTTAAAAGGCTACAGCACCAGCTCAACCTCACTGCTAACATCAGTACACAAAAACCTACAGAGCCAAACCCACAACCCCTCCTATTGATTCCTTGAAGAATATTTATTCTGCTCAGATCAGGTAGATGAAGGATTTGACACAGGCCAGAACCTACCTGGAAACTGAAGAAAATGGTGGTGTTTATTTTAAACAACAACAAAAATAGACAAACAAATATATATATATATATATATATATATATATATATAAACCTGCATGCCTGTGCACTTCTTTGCAACCACTTTGCAGCTGTGGCACACTGGAGGCATTCACCTGTGGCAGTTCCAATCCTAAAGGAATGAGAAAGGAGGATCAGAATATCTGAAAAACAACAACAACAAAAAAGGACAGTTACCTGTGAGATACGGCTTCAGCTTCTGCAAAACTGAGAGTATTCTCACCCTTCAGATTTCTAAAAATCGGGAAGACTTTTTCTTTTCTGTGTCCCCCACACAAGGCCATTTGCATACGAAAGATGCTTTCCAGGCATCATTATTTCCAGGAATCATTATGGGAACACAGCATGGTGGCTCTACACACCTTCTTCTGTCTATCTGGAGACTGAAATCACTTTGGCTTTGAAGTGCTCCACAGCAAATTTAGGTAGTGTAGCTGTCTCACAAGAAGACACCTCCTGGCTTTTATAGAAATTGGATAGCAAAATAATGAATAAGGCCATGGACACACATCCTTTTCTGCTTCCAGCTTAACAGCTCCCAGCCCTCACCAACTCCAGCTGCTGCTCCTTAGAAATTATTGCACAAGATGGATAATTTGCAAAGGCCAGCAGCTGGTGGCAGTGGGGACTTCACCATGCACTTCATGAACTCATGTGGCACCAGATTTCTAAGCACCTATAACAGTGGGAAAGTGGTGAGAATATCTGACTGATTCTAAGGACTGTATTCAGTAATTTTACTAAAATGTTTTATTCATAAAGCCCTAAAACACTTACACTGTGTTTTCTAAGCAAATGCTTGGTACAAAAATGTTTCCACAAAATAAAACAATTGCTTATGAGTTAAGTTTTAAACAGTATATCACAAAAAGATAATTTGCTTTTTTTTTTTTTTTTTTTTTTTTTTTTCCTGTAGTTAATGACAAAATTAGTCCAAGGAACTTCTGAACCGTCCTTAGTTCTGACATAGATAATGTCAAAATTTTCCAGCATAACTGACCAAACTGATTTAATTATATTAATTGGTTGCTTGATGTACTAACTTTAGATTGACCAAGACTGACAATAAACACTTGTTGGCTCAGCCCTCTTAATTACATAATCCTTCCCATTACCCCATCAAGACTGGAAAAATTCCCTCCTTTACAGCTGAGAAGAGCACATTGGTACTAGACTGGAACAAGCTTTTCACCCCTCTACAGCCCTGACATTAGCACAGAATTGCCGTTGCCTTGCCCAGGTAGTGGAATGTTCTGGTTATCACTGAACTGTTGGTAAAATATTTCAGTTTACCATATCTATATTGTAGTGATTTAACAATATAGGTGGTATCAGCCTGCCTACTCATTTGTGTTAACTTCATCTTTTTGGCCATCAGCCTCTGAAAGTATGGTGCAGGTCTCTTTATGTTAGTGTCACAGTTAAGTCATACCTTAATACACCACTATGTGACTCTATTTAATATAGGTGAAGTCTAGGATTGGTCATAGGTCTTGCCATCTCTTGCTATTATACCGAGTAAGGTAATCAGTGCTGGCTAACAGATGAACAGAATTACTTTCAGTAAAGTTACAAGAGGCAAGAATGGTTTTAGGAGGGAGTATTCCCCCTGCATACATTTAGAGAAATACACTACCTGCCATACTTGTGGCTTTGCATGAGCTTTATTTATTTTTATTCAATGGCCTTGTAGTAGCTACGTTGTGCCTAGACCAAAAGGCACCGTTGCTAAATCTCATGGTCCTTACTCACAATAGAAATATCTGGTTTAGTTACAGGTTGCTTCAGTAAATAGTCCTTTCTCAGTGTAGATGGAGAACATTGACAACAAAGTACAAAATAACCTTCCAAAGTACAAAATAACCATACATCCAAACTTTTTGTGAGAAGTATTTTAGATAAACTTTTTTATGCTGCTGCTGGAAATGACCTGAAATAAGCAGCTGTCTTTCCATCAAACACTGTAGTCTGGTATCTTCGGTGGCAGGACTTTGTAAGGACGATCTGGACAACACTGAAGAATGCTGTTTTTGCCATCAGCACAAAAGCTGAGGTAGAAGGGTCTAATACAATAAATCAAGAGAGCTGCTGGGAGGTGATATAAGCCCTCTAGCTGTAAGTATTTCAGACTAGACTAAGCAAAGAACTGGAGGCTGTATCACCTCAGATGTGTTTAATCCGGTTAATACAGAATTCAGTTCAGTAGGGATTAACTCAAATTTAGGTTGAATTCGGCATGTTAATTTCAGTCCCAAAGCACTTCTTGTACACTCACTGTTCTCAGCCTGAGTGAACCCAAGCAGGTAGCATTCCTGCTGTCATTGGAGATGAAGAGACTGCAGCAGGGGATAGCTAAAGCTAATGCTGTGTACTGTGGATACTGGTTATTTGGGAAGAGGTCTCAAGTCCCTAGACCTCTAGAGCAAACCCAAGTTCAGATGAAAGAAAGCTGGAGATGGACTCTATCAGGGAGTGTAGCAGTGAAACAGGAAGTGATGGCTTTGAAGAAATTGAGGGGAGATTTAGATTAGATGTGATGTGAGGAAGAAGTTCTGCTGAAGATGCACCTTGCTTCTGTTCTTTTCTGTAAATAATAGAATGAAATTACATAAAAAACAGTGTTAAAAATAAGCCCAGCGCACAGGGTGGGAGGTGCAGGGCAGTCCCTGTGGCTGAGGGGCAGTCTTTCTCTTTGGCAAGCCAAATGGCCCGGGGAAGCCAGCCCCAGAAAAGGGGCCCTCAGCCCCCCCAGGCCCTCATCTTCCCCCACCTGAGGGCATCTTCCAGGCCACTCCCAACACAGCCGCCTTTGGTCATGCATGGGCCATTCCATCACAGAGGCTTGCTGAGGTCACAGCAGCCACCACTGCCCCGCCTTTGCTCTAGGCCCTATAAAACAGGACCCCTGCAGCTGGCCCACCCCTCACTGAGCTTCTGGGCACTCTGACAGCCGGCTTGTGCGGCAGGAAGAAGAGCCGAAGCAGCGAGGCGAGCAGTAGACCTCCTCGGTGTGAGGACAGCAATGGAAGCACCGAGCAGGAGTGCACCTAACGAGAAGTGTTGTGGGCTGAGGGATCACACCTGCAGCACAACTGACACCAGTGCTCAGGGCACCTCTGGTGCACGGCCCACAGACACATACAGGCGGTACCACTGGCACCACCAGTGAACAGGCCGCCCCCTCAGCCAAACAGCGACAGGGGGCCTGGGCCTAACCAGTGGCGCAATGGCAGCATGGGGAGAAGGCAGGAGCATCAGGCAGACACACGTGGGGAACACAGGCGTGCCCATAATCCAGAATGCAGTGTGGGACCCAGATATGGCCGTAAAACAGATGGCAGCATTGGACCCAAGCATGGAAAAGAACTGGACAGTGGCATGGGACCTAGGGGTGGAACTGGACGACCCCCTGGTTCAGCACCCTGGCTTGAAAACATTCCGGACAGAAGGCATCCCGTCTGGGCAGTCCAGGGCAAGGACTGGCTTATCCTTCTGCCGAACACCGTGGAGCCCATGGATGTGGATCCACCAGCAGACATGGAGGAACCAATGGAAGTGGATCCACCTCGGCCAGAACAGACCTGGGACTCCCGCAGCATGTCTTTGCTCTCTGCTCTCCAAGCACACAAAGAGCATCACAGGAGTGCCTGGCCAGACCCCTACTCGTTGTCGCACAGGCTCCATCCCAAGCATTAGCTTGGAGCCACCAAACACCATGGACATGCCGCAGGTTCACCTGCAAGACGTCCCGGCAATAAACCACTCTGTTGCTGATTCTCAGGGGTTGTGAGTGCTTCTTTCTCATCCCCCAGCCCTTGTGCCAGAGGTGGCATCCCTTCTGCACAGAGCCTCGAGGAAGAGCACAAGAGTGGACCCAGCTTCCTTTGGGCTGCTGCACTGGGGTGACAGGAGGAGTCCCCGAGGGCCACCATGCACCTCTAACATTTGTGAAAATAGACTGAGGGGTGAAAATAGGAGTGTGCAAGCAATTAGAGGTGGCTAATTTCTTATTTTAGGATTGAGTTTCTCTAGCTGAGTACTTGGTAATGATAGATGTAGAGAAGGCTGAGGTACTCAGCAACTTCTTTGCCTCTGACTGCACTGGTAGACGGGCTTCCCAAGCCTTTCATTTCCCTGAACCTGTAGATGGAGGGAGGGTTCAGGGAAAAGAACTCCATAGATGAAGGCTGGGCGATCAAAGTCCCACTCAGTGTAAGTGAAAGGCATGTTCGAGACCACCTGATGAATCTAAACAGTTACAAGTCTATGGGGCCTGATGACATGAATCCCAGGGTCCTGAGGGAACTGGCTGATGTAGTTGCCAAACTTCTCTCCATCATAGTTGAAAAGTCCTGGCATTCAGGCAATGTCCCTGGTGAGTGGAAAAATTGAAACGTCATTCCTCTACTCTTCAAAAATTAAAACAAAGAATTGAACAAAGAGCACTACTCTTCAACAATTAAAATAATTAAGAGACATTTCTTCTCAGAAAGAGCAGTCAGGCATTGGAACAGGTTGCCCAGGGAGGTGGTGAAGTCACTGTCCCTGGGGGTGTTCAAGGAAAGGTTTGACCTGGTAAGCAGGGACATGGTTTAGTGGGTGACATTGGTAGTAGGGTGCTGGTTGGAGCAGATGATCTTGAAGGTCTTTTCCAACCTTAATGATCCTATGATTCTATAAAAATGTCTACTATTTCATTTTTAAAACCTTCAAATAATAAAAGAAATTTTCATAAGCCACTTAATTCCCCACCCTTGAAGCCAGGAGAAACAACACTCTGCTCTTGAATATCTGTATTTCACTCAGTCAGCTTTTGAAAATGTTCATAATATTTATGCAGTAAACAAGAACAGTGGAACAAGTTCCGCTTGAGTAAATATGTATTGAATATTTATTGAACACAGAGCATTTTACAAGTAAAAACATGTTGGAAAGAATCAATATCTTCAAATATGTGTTTTATTTAAATTATAACAAAGTAATCATTTTAACAGTCCAAGATGGAACATGGCATAATGTAAGGAAAGCTAATTTAGCTTTCAGCATTACAGCTGATTCTGTGTGGAGGTGTCATTTTCCTGGATGATGCAAGTCACCATCCTCCAAATGCATGTGCTTTGTTCTGAACAGAAATATAGTTTTCTCAGCACACTTTGGTTTTGCATATCATCTGTTCCCAGCAAAGAATGGTGTCCCTGTCCTATTGCCTGCATAAGCTAACAAAGTGTTATGGTTTAACCTGGCCGGCAGCTAAACACCACACAGCCATTCGTTCACCCTCCCCCCTCCATCTCTGGGATGGGGGAGAGAAACGGGAAAGTGAAGCCTGCAAGTTGAGATAAAGACAGTTTATTAAGACAGGAAGATAATAATAATAGTACTACTACTACTAATAATAGTACTACTAATAATAATGTGTATAAAACAAGTGATGCACAATGCAATTGCTCACCACCCGCTGACCGATGCCCATCCCATCCCTGAGCAGCTGGCCCCCACCCTGGCCAGCCACCCCTATATATTGTTCAGCATGACACCATACGGTATGGAATACCCCTTTGGCCAGTTTGGGTCAGCTGTCCTGGGTCTGTCCCCTCCCAGCTCCTGCTGCACCCCCAGCCTGCCCGCTGGCAGGACAGAGCAAGGAGCTGAAAAGTCCTTGGCTTGGTGCTGCTCTGCAGCAATTAAAACATCAGCATGTTATCAGCACTGTTCTCATCCTAATCCAAAACATAGCACCCTACCAGCTACTAGGAGGAAAATTCGCTCTGTCCTAACTGAAACCAGGACAGAAAGGAACTGTGTAATTACTACACAGTAGAGAAGTAGCTTAGAAGGTGTATTTGACATTTTCAGGTGCTGTTGATGCCTCATTTTCTCTGTCAGCAAAGCTGTTTTAATTAGTTCCTGCCATCTCTCACTCCCTCCCCCCCCCCATTCCTGCCTCCATCCTGCAGCTCATCACCCCATCAGGTGCACAGATGTGACTGTGACGGGGACCTAGCATAAACTGCATCAGTGGTGCTAAAAGCCTGTCACATTAATGGAAAACAAACAGCTCTTCATTGGTTTGGGTCTTTGGTTGGTTTTTAAACAAGGGTGACTTGACTATTAGCGTAAGTACACCCTCAGCCACCTGGTACTCCAGTAGTATGCAGATAGCATGACTTCCTCAGCTTTCAGAGGGTGAAATAAGTATTAGTTCACTTGATTTGCAAGAGGGAAAGTGAAAGGTTATTTTGGTCCTACAAGAAGAGGTTTCAAACCAGGTTAATTCCCTAATAGCACATACTGAGACCTATGCACATACAAATCTAGATCTAATTATGCTGCATGTTTTCTTAAACATTTTAATAAATACAGAGTATTTGAGGGTAATAAAATAATTGTGCTGGAATATAATAATGTATCAGGCTCTGAGGGAATAAAAGGTATGAAAAAATTCTCATATAATGGATATAATCTTGTTACTTGTATCTCAATATTATACAAACACGTTATCCAGTAGGTTAAAAAGTTTTCAGTGCTAGCTACTGGGACTTGTTTGTGTTAAATGAGTCCCAGAAGGGTTTTCCTTTCAATCCCTGTATAGAAAGGAAAGATATTTAGTATTTGAATTAGAACAATTTTGAAGTCTCATATTAATTTCTGAAAATTAAAAAATACCTGCTTCATTTCAGGAGAGCTCCATGTTTACTGAATTTGATACATATTTCTCCTTCATCCAAGAAGACTGAATGAAGAAAGAAGTAATTTTACTGTAACTTATTTATACAAAGTTGGAACAACCTTTGTGCTGGGTAGTTTGCCTAAGGAAGTATAAAAAGACAATAACAAAGAAGCTTTAAGCTTTTGCTTAAAGTTCAAGTTCTATATATACTTCAGGTACTTAAATGTAGTAACTGCCAAGCTGGAATAACTATGAGGTATCTTTGACTAAAGGGTATAGGCTTCTAATCTAGGAAAGAGGAATTTGCATAAGAACAGAATGATTAATGGGTCACAAGTCTTCTGGGCACTTAGATGAAACCAGATGCAAGCAGGTCCATTACAGCAAGTCAGCCCAAGAATTAAGAAGGTGCTTAGTTGTCTGTATCATCATCATCTCATTTTGTTCTACGGTTTGGTAAATTTAAAAATAAATTCAATTGTACCGATAAATAGTTTATTACCTAATACATTTACCTGAATATTCAAGGGCAATGTTTCATACTGAGCTCCCATCTGAGAACTGATAAAGCAGCTGTGAACTGGTAGGTGAATTTTTCATCCAACTTTTATACCTTTGATGGTGAGCTTTAATGAACTTACACAAATTTTTAGGATGAGATTTAATGAACAACTGACCTTTGGTTGTTACTACACACCTGCAAAAACTACATAGCTTCATTTCACATTCTGATGCCAGCTTTCCTCCACTGATCTGATAAATATAAAAACAATTCTTATAAACTAAACCACACAGACATTGTACTTGGGCATGGGGCTCTAGGAGCAGAATTGTTGACTAGAACTTTAGTGGTGCATTTTTGTTAATAAAATCATCTTTTAAAATGCTACACTATGATTGCAAATAGATATGTCCGTAGTATAATCTTCAGTGTTATACAGAAATACTGAAAGTAGGTTTAAAGGTGTCATCCTGAATTCTAGGGGCCATGCATCACATAGCATCCACATGGGCTAACTTACCCTTCCAAGAAGCAGACTAAACTATTTCTTGTACTTAAAAGAGGCTGAATCTAAGTATAAATATCTCTGTACTACCCTATAGTGTGCAGTGTAGACAGACTTGAGCAAAACCTGACTTACAGTGCAGCATTATTTGATTTCAAACTGACATCTCTGCACACCACACAAAGCAGTAAGCCTGCTTTGCTTTCTGCAGTTTAGTCTATAGTCTAGAGATAAGAAAGCACAAAGAGCAGCAGAAAAGGTTTTCTCAATGGTACCTCCAAGGACAGTTAGATTGAAATTCACAAATAACTAAAACTGTGATAGCAGGGCAAAACTCAGCCCTGCTTTACTGCTGAGGCCACAGAAACAGCCTAGCAGAGAAGACAATGTGCCTACACCACACTGACAATGCCTGGACCTCCTCTGGCCTCCTGATCAGGTCACCACAGTCTAATATTAGGCTCCTGTGACTTGTGTCACAACTGCAATGATGACTACCACCCAAGGCCAGCCTCAGCCTCCTTCTTCTCTCCCCCAGCCTGCTTGACATGTGGTCTCCCTCCATCCTGCCCCCGTGGTCTCAGTGTGGAATAGATCTGATATTCAGAAGATGTCAGAACTCTCTACTTTACTCTCTAATTTACTTGAGCTTAAGGTTGAATGTAGTTCTGAACAGTCCCACATCTTTTCTGGACTTCTCACCTGTATCCCCTGCTGTCTTCAGTCTCCCACCCAGACATCACTCCCATGAAAAAATAACCCAAGAGTATAGCTGGTCTAGCTTTTGGACTATCTTCTGAAGGAATAAAAAAATATCCAGATTCAGCTCTTCTAACAACTTCCAAGATGCTCCCTCAAATAACCTAAATGATCCAGAGTTGTCACTGGCCATCTACACAACATCTTACATCCAACAGTACAGAACCCATAGAGATGCTTAGCTCAGATGACTGTCTCTCATGGCAGAGACAATAGTGCAGCACAACAGGTGCATAAACTCAGCAGCACAAATACCACGTTTCCTTCATCTCCTGAGCTGCTTAATATCTTCCATAGCTCATCAGGTAGATGACCAAAGCCACCACCACTCTCTGCCCTATCCAAATCGTACTCCTATCTCACAAAACAGAGGTCCACTTTTTCCAAAGTGATGGTCTGCTATGGGAAGATCCCATATAAGATCAAAACTGGAGTCAGTGCATGATTCACACAACAGAAAGCCAACTGGAGAAACCAGCACAGCTGTAGACTTACTGTCCTGCACTTCTTTGTTTAGATGAACACACAGCCCTGCACCATATGGCACTGAATTTCTGACACCAGTCAGTCCCTCTCTATCTTCTGTACAACTAATACAAAAGGATGAGAAGGTAAAGAAAGCCTGACTGCAGTGGGATTTCCTAATAGACAACATATTGCCTGTGCTGCACAGAAATCACAGCCCAAACCTACCTGTAGCCTCCTTATCCATCCTCCTACCTTCCTGCTCTCACTCCTCTGTGCATTTGGCCACACAGCTCCTTGCAACTCACTCTGGTCTTCAGCTGAGACCAAGAAAACTTTGTTTCTCATGAAACACCAGGCATCCAGCATTGCACATAACTGGAAAACAGGCTTTTTAGCAAATGAGCCCTAGGATATTGGACGTGCCCCAGAAAGCTGGGAGGACAACGTGGAGCCAGCCTCCGACAAAAAACTCACAGCAGAAGCTCTGTGCAAGCCCCAGGCTGTGTGAGCCAGCAGGGCTGAAATCCCCTGTCCCAGATCTTCCCAGGCTCATGGGCTGACACATTTGGGAAAGGAAGGCTTATGCCACTGTTCACAGTAGCCCGGACTGGCCACATAAACATCTGCAGTGTGGAGAGAGAAAAACGCGATAATGTCCTGAAAGCTGTCCTTGTGAAGGAGTTTGTTAGGCATTCATAAATACTCCGTTGAGTAAGTATTTTGTTATGTTTGTGAAAGGAATAAAATTCCTTTATCACCAAAACAAGCTCATTGTAGCATTTTGTGATACTACCATAGACATAAGTTTCCCTCTCATGCTGTTTAAAGTAACTTCTTGGGATTTCAATCTGGATCTGTTTCCCCGTTCGCTTTGTTTACAGACTAGTCTACTACCATAGACAAGTTCAATAGCTTGTGTATTTTACTGCACTACATTTAATTGCTTTTTTAATTAAATAGGTTTGGGAGGTTTTCTACTGAGGAAAAGTTTACAAGACGATAATTCAATGCACGATCCAAGGCCTGCTGAGTCAATGGCAAAAATCATCATTTTTTTCATTAATATTGCCTCAAACTTTTAGGAAATTGAGTACATAGATATAAAAGAATGATGTTATTTTATTTTATTGCAGTATCTTTACAAAATCATCAAATGAAAAGAATCATATATAATATTAACCTGTTTTGAAAAATGTAGACAAATACTTGGATAAAAAGATAAGGAGGGAAATACAACATTTAATAATTATTTCCTCTAGGGATAAATTAAGCATCTCTGATTTAGGCACCTAAACCAAGTGGCCAGACTCTCAGATGTATCAGGTGCTCAGACATCCCTATCCAGCGCATTTCAAAATAGGAGCCTGTCGTTCAGCTGTTAGAGGGAATGCAGATTTTTCTGACCATCTTTGAAGATTGCTTTTCTCAAAGCAATGTGAATACTGCCATCTAGCTATGCAGTGACAGTATGTCTTCAGTTCTGCTTCAAACACTTCAGTTTTGGTTTTGACTAGAGTGGAATAGGGATAAAAAGAAATAATCCGATTGCAGTTCTGTTAATTGAAAAATATGTAGGCACCATTAATTATTTAATAATATAATATTATAAAATGCTGTCCCCCACAAATGTGGTATCTTATTTTTTAAAAGTGTATACTTGACTAGGTGAATGGCACAACAGATATGAACAATTTAAAACCACACATTTGTAAATTGAAGTCTAGGTCTTCTTTCCAGTGTGAGATTCACCTATAAAAGATCAGGATTTCTTCAGAACACTTTGTCTAACAAACACCTTTTTTATTATATTTGATATGTGAATTATTTCAAAACTGTTTCTACAGGGTGTCAATTGAACAAACTGTACTGTTTGAGTTCTGCCTTTGGCTATATGGAGGCACTTTTGGATGCATATGCTCAAGATGTTGATCTGCCAAGCACCCTACTCAGCTCCTCTTCCAGTAACCAAAGGACCAAGAGACTGAAGACACGTGTGTAGGTCTTGCCCTGACTGAGAGAGGGCCATGGATGGCTGAGCACCTAGACTTGGAAGCAGAAGAACTGATTTCCACAGCACATTTCCACACACTGTACAGAGCGCAATGTGCAGAGCCACGTGGTAGTTTGGGATTACTCAAAGGATGACTAGAATAATTCCGGCTGAGCTCCTGCCCGTCACTTTGAGGAGTTTGTATTTCAAAACAAACGAGTCGTGTGACTGCTTCAGCTTTCCTCCCCAGGTGGGAAAAACTGGTTTCTTTCCATGACAGATATGTCACATAGTTAAATGCAGAGTATCATTTCTAAGTGTGAGGATAGATGTGAGCAAAACTATCCACTTCCCACCTAAGGAAGAAAAAGCCTATATAAACTAACACACATGCAATGGGACTCCAGCTAGAAAGCAAAACCTACCCAAAGACAGACAAATCTTAAATGTAAAAGGAGAGGAAATCTACGTAAGCAGATGTTTCATAGCTAGTGTTTCCTATACCCTCACCAAACAAGACACGCAATATGGCATAGATCCCTGCACAGGACCAGCTCACAGAATTGTCTAGTCCAAAATCTCGCCAGATTAATCAAAGGAAAATGCAAAAAACCTTGCTGCTACTTCTGGAGTAACAGCCCTCAGATCCATCCTTATTCAGGCAGCAGGAGATTAGCCTGCATTTCAAATCACAAAGGGTTAAGATAACAAGAAGAACAGACAAAACTGCCACATGCAGGGCTCCAGACTGCTTCACCTAAATCATTAGGAAAACAGATGTTCCCCCATGCCTTCTGTAACAAAATCTGGACGACAGTTGCTCTGACATGTAATGTATCACAAGGCCCTAATTCTGCCAATGTCATTTTTGGAATAGCATACTTTGAAGTTTAGTGCTTTTGTGCACATACAGACACACACACACACAGCTGACTGAAGATTACAGCTTCCTATTAAAAGATGAAGAGACTACATACCATAAAATGACTAACTCAATTCATCACAGATGCTGAAACCACTCCATTGGCCATTGAGAAAAAAACAGAAAAAGCAAGGCTTCCCATCACTAGGCCTCTGCATATTTCTCAGTTTTACACATTATGGCTTGATGGTGGTGTTGGCTACAAAAAGCCAGAAGACAAACAAGAAGTTGCCTTTCATGTTGCCAGAGAAATTATTTTATGGTGAAGTGAAAACAGTGTGTGAACATCTGTTTCTCCCAGACATCAGGAGCATTAATAAAATGTTTAATTATGGATACAGTGTGAGATACATTGCTTCCTAATTCTGCATTTTTAATTTTCTGTATAGCCCTCCCTCTCCCTCCCCCGCCCCCCCCCCCCCCCCAAAAAAAAAAAAAAAAAAAAAGGCAGGAATTGATAAAATGCATAATTCAGATTTACTTAATCATTGCATAAAATTTCACTCCCGATTTGTGAAGTTCACAGTCGTTGGCCTCTTTTTTTGTCAGCAGCGTACTTTGCACCTTTGGTGCAAAAAGAAAAAGAAATCTATTTCACCACCCCAGCTCTTTTCTGCGATCTGACAGTATGTATGTCAAATCATTCTTCTGATTCTGGGCAACATATAGCTGCTATCTGATGTTCTGAGCTGAACAATCAGCATCTCAACATTGTAAGCAATGTGTGAATAACTAGAGCAGTGTGATGCCCAGTTTTACTATGACCTGTCACAGCAGGCACACACTTAGCTATATGCCATCCAAGAGAAAAGTTTGGTGCCACTAGTCTTTGAAGAGCCAGGTATTTTCCTGGTAGTACTCCCTTCTGACCGTTTTTGTCAATTTACTTCTTGTAATGCTGAATTAACAAACTGAGATTTCACTTGACTTAAGCCAGCCCATCATCTGCATGCACAGCAGACCCTCCAAGGGCACTTTGACCCCTTTCCAGAAAACTTAGGCTTGGCTTGTAGCATCTCTGAAGGCAGGAAATGTTAAATCTGGGGTCACCTAAGATGGACTAGGCTTGCTGTGCTTACTCTGCAGGCACCCTCATTCAGGGTAAGAATGCTTCCGAGCAGGGAGAGCACACTTCAGGATTACACACATGCAAACGGCAGCTCAGAGGGAAGGGCAATAAAAATTCATGCTCAAGATGGCTGCAGCCTGGCAAATGGCCAAAAGCAATTCACAGCTGATGTCTGGATCTCTGCCTTTGTCTTCGAAAGGGTCCGACCTCTTCCTTCCCAGGGCCGTACCAACAACAGCCAGGTAAATCCAATGCCCATGTGGGAGTGTGGTGCTCCAGATGAGAGCCCCTCGGGAGCCAGCTGCCTTTTCCAGCTGTTTCACACCCATGTGCTGTCCAGGCTGCTACGTGTATAACCTCTGCTCGTAGTTGAAGCCTATCAACACTGTGCATACACGCCAAAGGCGGTTCTTGCACCTCAGAAAACTGCCAGTTCACTCGGAGGTCAGTAGCCAGCATAATTTCAAAAGCTGTAATACCAGCTGTTATTACCATTTCCTCACCTTCCTTGAGGACAAATGGTCTTCTAATCATTATGGGGTTTGAAGGCAGAAGAAGAAAAAAAAAAAAAAAAAAGTGCTAATCGACACAAGTAAGATTTTCTACTCATCTACCACATTTTTATTATTATTATTATTATTTTACTATTATAAGCAGTATAATAATTTAATAATAATCTGAGTTGTATGCTTTGGGGACTGCTGACTAAAAGCACTGTGTCTACACAGCATGATTCCTGTCAGAGGTTTAACCAGGTTACTGTCATACTGGGACTTGGTGTATGTCAATGAAGTTCATTTGTACACCCGCAAGTGGTTTTGGAGAATTCTTGCCTATTTTATTTACAGCCTCACATATACCACGTTTGCTAACTCTTACAGATCAGTTTGGGATCCCTTAATGACTCTACTGTTTGGACGAGGTTTTAAATAACTTCGATATATACACACACACACAAATACATACATAGGCAATATATGCATATTGCCTAGCTGATTTGAAGAAAGTGATTTTTGTGAAGCAAGCGCACGGTGGTTGTTTCAGTTGAAATCTCTAAACATACAGCTCACCACAAACCAAGTTACCATTTGCAAATGAGGATGAAGACTGTCACAGAAGAAACACAAGGTCTAATTTTGGGGGATTCAGGTCACGCAAAAGCAGTTTATTTCTACACCTACGGGTGAGCAACTGAGATTCAGTCCTCTATCCATGCAAATTCTGACATAAAGCAGAAGTACAAAGGCTTATATCCACTTTCAGCCAATAAAATATGCTTTCTATTTTTTATTTATTTTAATATTTCTCTCTGACGATATGGCAGAGAGAATCTGTTCAGAAGGAAACTTCATCACAGTGGATGTGCTGGTGTTTCTGATAACTCCAGAACATGCAGCCAGGCAGCCTCAACTTGCACCTGTTCAGCTCATCTCTCTCTCTTGTGATGCTACTGGGTCCTTGATCAATATTTAGGCCTCGTGAGGGCTGCTTCCTCAAGACAATGTTGGTAAAAGGAGCCGAGGGAACGGCACAGGGCTGGGACAGGGGAGGGTCAGGCTGGGTGTTAGGGAAAGGTTCTGCACCCAGAGGGTGGTTGGGCACTGGGACAAGCTCCCCAGGGCAGTGGTCACATCACCGGGCCTGCTGGAGTTAAAGAAGCATTTGCACAACACTCTCAGACAGAATGTTTGGTATTTGGTTGGTTCTGTGCGGAGCCAGGAGTTGGACACAGGGGTCCTTGTGGGTCCCTTCCAACTCAGGATATTCTATGATTCTATAAAAGAGATTATTTAGGCCTGTTGCTAGAAAATGCTGAACTACTGAAAATGCTGAGCTCTCTACTGACTGAGATAAATTATATATATATTTTTCTCTTTAGGAGGCATCCTCTCAAATGATCTATATAAACTACTTGCAGCTTATGCTCTTACAGGTATATATAAAAAAAACAGTCTATCACCTCATGACTTAGATTTTCTCAGGATTAACCTGTGTTTCAGCAGTCTTTCAGATAAGTTATTTTATCTATTTCTACATTCTGATTAAACCACTTGTTAAAGAAGGAACCAAACTGAAGTAGGAGAGCTCTGAGACAAAGAATTATACGTTGTTCCTATTCTTCTTTAGGAATCCACTTAAGGCCACTATTTTTTTTTTTTTTAATTTTATTTTTTTCATTTTTTTCCTGTTTGTTTGAAGGATGAGACCAATATTTATTTCACAGAATCATGGGAAAAAAATAGTCTTGAAGGGATCTCTGAAGGTCGTCTAGTCCAACCCTCTGCTCAAAGCACAGCCAGATTTGAAGCTACACCAAATTGTTTGTGCTCTTGTCCAGCTGAGTTCTGCGCACCCCGAGGATGGAGGATACACAGCTTGCCTAGGCAAACTGTGACAGTGTCTGACCACCTGCATGCTTAACAAAAGAGAGAGAGAGAGACTTCATACTGACTTGTAGCACTGTTTAAAGAAAGCATCTGAGTGCTACTTTTCCTCATAAAAGTGTTCTTCAATTACTTTTAAGTCGCACATGTATTCACATAACGTAATTCAGTATCATCTAGTTACCTGAGCCCAACGTATCACCTCTACCAGCCCAAACCTTGTATGCCACCCTCATCGTGTGCGTGCCACTTCGTACTCTAACAAATGTCATCCTCATCATTGCTTGAAGAGAGAAACTCCCTGCTTCACGCACGGCTCCTCTCTCCTCTCGTTTGTTCTGTGCTCCCTGCCAGTAGAAAGAGACTGAAGAGCAGGTAGGTCAGAGGTTGAATTCCCTGATAATGTTTGCACTGGAAACTACAATGTGTGACAAGTTCCTAGAGAAACCTCAGAGCTAAACAGGAGTGAGGGGCAAACCCGTCTTCCAGGACTGTGTTGGATGTGGCGGCCATTAGCTAAATACATAGTTTACCATGAATTTCACACGGCCCGCGGTCCTGAGTGCATCAAAGGATGATACACAAACAGCACAGACGTAGCCAAATGAAAACAAGAATAGCTTTTTGACAGTAGACAGGTCCCAGAACTAGTCAAGTGGAGAGCTGCGCGCTAGCACACACACCACCACCTTTGCTAGAGTTAATACGGTTTGCAATTTTCCACGTGGAAGTCATGCAGAAAGCACACGAGACTTTTAGTGCTGTGAGGATGACAGGGACAGCTAGTTTGCTGCTGGGTTATCACCACCAACACCAGCAGCACACTGAGGAGCTCGCTGTGGGAAGGCAAGTGCCAGGTGCCGACAGCGGAGCACGGACACGGCCTCTCTCTGCCACAGCAGCCACCACAGCGCCCGGGTGCAGGTGCCGAGGCCCTTCCATGCCGGGCTCAGGGCCTCCACACGGAGCCTCCCACAGCCGGGAGCCACCGCCCCAGCGGGGCCCGCCCCGAGCCGGGGGCGGAGCGGGCGCTGCCGCCGGGGCCTGGAGGCCGCGGCGGGGCTCGGCGGGCGCAGCGCGGCGCGGTGAGGGCGGCGGC
>NC_048893.1:180099077-180130800 GCF_011077185.1 Oxyura jamaicensis
TTTTTTTTTTTTTTTTTTTTTTTTTTTTTTTTTTTTTTTTTAAACTTGTTTGTAGTTAAACAGCTGTCATTTTTCGCCCTTAATATCTATCTATTTTATTGTTGGTTGATTCCAGGAACCAGCAAAATATATTAGCTTGCTTACAAAGCACTTTGGAATAAAAAAAATAGTAAACATCAGGTAGCACCAATAATAGTTTGAAAATGTCATAGTGATAGAGAGATGTCCATACATACCTATGCTATGTCCTAAACTGAGCTGAAAAATGGTTCATCTGAATGCTGGAGCCCCAAGTACACGTCTCTGGCAGATTGCCACTAGAACAGAGGGTGCAGTGTTTCACCAGTAAAATATTGCCACAGTCTTGCTAACTATTGTCTTCTCTGTAATTTAGCCTTTTGACAAGACAACATGAAACTTTGGCAGGCTTTCATTGTCAAGAAAGCCAAGAGAATGATTTCTTTTTTCCTTCAGTGAAGAAGAGCGGACTTTATAGACTTTCTTCTGGGAAAGGCAGGGTCAGCGGAAAGCAGCTTATTTTTAGGGGTCATATACCACCGAGCCAAGACTCCCCAGTGCTAGACGATAATCAGCTACTGGGTCGCATTGTTTTGTTTTGTGTTCTGCAGCTGTGTGCACTTGACCATATTTTGCCAGCTGAGACATTTTGTTAAGGGGTGAGTGAGGGATCTCTAAACACAAACTCCCCAAACTAAATAAATAACAAACCCAAACCAACCTCCCTAAAGTTCCCATATGCTCACAGCGATCATGATTTACTGCAACAACTGTGTAACTTTATGTGCACTCAGCGTCGCTGTAAAGCCAGAAGAAAACATGTCTGAAATCTTTCTATATTCTGATCTTAACTCGTTTCCATGTTTTCTGCTTGAATTTTGCTTAAGTGGACTTTCAGGATCTTTCTCAACTGTTGATAGCTACACATACAAAGCAATAATAGATGGATGCATATCAGGCCCCTGGATGACTAGGCACCTGATATCTTGCATATTCTCTATATTCTGTGTGTCGTTGTCTGAAATCCTGATTATTCTGCTGGCAGGGAAGTCTCACAAGCGGTGGCTTTTTGCACTGACACTCCTGGTTCCCTCTTGCCCACTGAATCGGGCACAAGGGCCTTTTTTGTAGTTTCTTAGAAACTCCCATCTTGTTTTGGTCTTGAATTCAACCTGTTGACTTGTGCAAAACTGCAAATTCCTTTCTTTTTGCTAGTGTTCGGCTTCTGCATGGTGGCTGGCTGCATGCCTAGATGCAGATAGACACTGCTGCTGCCAGGAGCAGGAGGTATCAGCCAGGAGAAGGCACCTCCAGAAGCTGAACAGCTTCTGGGCCGGAGCCCTTACACAGCTGGCTGGCTGGGTGCACACTACCGGAGAACATGTGTCTGCCTGTAACTTGGCCATATAGCCGTGTACTTTCACCTCAGGTTTGCTCAAGCTGAGAACACGTGGTTTTTGGCAAGGAAGAAAAGGCCACCCACAGCTGACTCCAGGCCGCCTCTGCTGTCCTGCCCAGGCAGTCCGTACCTCTGCATAGCAGAGGCCCCAAACTGACCTGCAAATGTCTATAGTGATATATTGTGATGTTTGTGAGGCCCTGTGTTCAACCATATGGCAGGCCTAGGTTGGGGCACATCTCAGCTCCCCAGCTTGCCTGGATTTCCTTTCCCTGGGGCTCAAAGAGGTGGAGCTGGAGCACTCACCCATGCCCACAATCCCTGGGCTTGTCACCTTTATGACTGGTAGACATCAGGTAGCACCAGGAGTTCACAAATGTAATAATATAGAGTAATTCCCATAAATACCTATGCTATGACTGGCCTGGGGAGGCCACAGGCACAAGGTATAAAGCGCCTTGCCTCAGGTTAGATTTTGACAAATACCCAGTGCATGCTTGTATCAAACTCCCTCAAAATTTAAAGCCTTCTGCTCACATTGCTACAGAAAATCTTCCCTTATTTTTGTATCAAAAGATAGAATTTAGTCAAAATACAGCAATTCTAAACTTGGTGTTTCACGCAGCATTTAGAAATCTTTTCTGCATCCTACCAAACTAGAGGATTCTGGTTTCTGTAATCTCATGGCTTCTTTCTATGTTTGAGCTCGTTATCTTTAAAAGTATTTGAGGAGTAAACAGAATAATAAACTGGTCCAAGCTTATTATGCTTTGAAATATTAATGCACCTAAAAATAACCAGGCAGTGGTTATTAAGACCTGGTAGAAATAATAATTATATATATAACAATTAATTAATTAACGTTACCTAAAGTTTGAAAGAAAGACGTGTAAAGAAGAGAGAGGCTCATTCACTATGTAATATGATGTTCATCCTGCAAATACCAAGACAACCCATATTTCATTATAACCTTTTTTTAAAAACTTTTCTATATTGGCAGGTGCTATCAGAATCACTTGACACTGCGGGCCGGCCGCGCCCCCCCCCCCCCTTTTTTTTTTTTGCCTTTTCTCTCTGAAGTTTTGTTTTGTTTTGTTTCTCTGCAGGATGATGGCCTTCCAGAGAATGAACATCAGCTATCAGTAGCTGGGAAGATAAAGAAGCATTTCAACACAGGCCCTAAACCGAACAGCACAGCAGCTGGAGTTTCTGTCATAGCAGTAAGCATCTGAAATACACAGCTGAAACACTTAAATATGTGCCCACAAGACTGTGTGTGTTTAGGACATGCCACCAAAAGAAACCAGGGAGAGTCAATCTTTAGATAGTTCTAACAATTAATATAAACTTAGTTAGACTGATATTCTAATGTCACGTTGTTATTTAACATCCCTAGGAGATCTAACAGTATGCACACTTCCACATTCCGCCAGAAGACTGTTGGACCTAACTCCGATATAGACTCAACACTTTGAATTATGGTATCATGACATTTTACTTGGTAGCAGAATCATCACATGGATTGGGGCAGTACAGAGGTTGTCGCAGAAGGACAGCAGCACTTTACAATGAGTGAAAATTACTTCAGAATTGTAACAGAAAACCTGTATGGCAACCTGACCTTCTATTCTTTGAAGACACCAAAGAGAGCTATGATGACTCACAGCTTGCTGAGAAGTGCCACCTTCGTGGTTGATGCTAGTCTAGCCACTTCAGGTTTAGCTGAGCATTAACATGTTACTATTGCATGCCAAAGCCACATGCAGCTTACAGGCTGCTTCCCCTTTGGGCAGAAGGACTTAACTGGGTAGGGACTCAACAGAGTTTCTTGCTGCCTTCTGCCACACTGCAACTGTAGTCTCGACATTCCAGGTCATAATGTGTGGGAGCTTCTGAAACCAAGCTTTACCAAAATTTTGGCCAAGCTTTTCTGAGGTTTCAATGGCATCCTCTGCATAGTATACATCATACGCATTTGTATTTTTTGCCTAAAGATGAACATGTGTATTAGATACACATACACACAGAATATATTCGGTGTTTTCTGAGCTTATTCATACTAATGCCATTAAATAGTAACGTGCACATCCTTTACATTTTGGATACATCTGCCTGTGTTTGTAAGCTTTTCTTTATTATTCATGGTAACATTAATGCTCCAAATAGTCACTAAAAATAAGTGACACATTAAACATAACCATTCCCATATCAGATTACTCAGTGTTCGTTCCCAGCTTCCATAAATTGCAGGTGGTGTGACTGCACATGTACACTTTCTTGTACTGTTTCCACTTTCATGTTTCTCAGCTCAGCCCCTCCAGTGGTGAGTTAAATCAGCATGAAGTAAACTCAGCTCAGCACATGCAATCTGGCTCACAGGTGTGAACTGTTTGTACAGCAGAATGGATACTCTCTCAAAGTTACTTGGTATAAGTACTTAAAATTTCAAGCTGTGCCTCTGTCATATTTTTCTTTACTCTTTCCAACCCTAAAGTCCCTCAACATGGAAGCAAGTTGTTCCTCATGCTTTTCTTAGATTTTCTCAGTCATCAGCTAACATAGTCAGCTTTTTTTTTATTATTTATTTTCATTTTAAGCAATAATACTGCAACAACTCTCCCACAACTAAAACATCACATACCCATTGCTCATCTGAACTGCAGGTATGTTCTGTATTAGACTAGCTGAAACCGTGTTCCTTTCGAATGGACTGCCAGCACGCTTGTCCATGAGAACTACTGCTCAGATCCTCCATGCTAATGATTTCAAAGCTTAGAAGCAAGAAATGATGCCTCTGTCCTCATCCATCTGTCGCCTCCGTTATTTTTTAGTTTCCCCACCCTCCTCTTTTATTTTTTTCTTTGCCCTAGTTGCTCTGCCAAGGAATCGTTTACAGCAGTTTGACACTTGAGTAATGAAAAAGGCACTGTAGTGAATCTTTCCACTGCAGAACATTACAAATCAGGAAAAAAAAAAAAAAAAAAGTTTGTTTATATTTTAATTGCTTGTATTTATTTTCTAGTGTTTGGAAATTTAACTAATTATTTTTAGTGATCATCTCTGTGGGTGAACATCATACTCTGGCATGATTAACCCTGCCTATAAAGTAGAAATATTAAGAATATTTTTACAAAATTCAGAAAGTGGTTTGATTAGCTTGTGTGAACTAATTTCTAAAATTTTGGAAGAGATGGGGAATTACAGACCTCTTTATGTTCTCATAATGATCCAAAAAGCTAGGTAATTTTGATTTTTAAAATAAATTACCTTTAATAGGTAAAATAAAGCCAAAAAGCAAAACAACAAAACCTTTAATAGTTGTTTCTGCATTTGAAAGTGTATGTAATAAGCATTTGACATGCATGTCATTAGGGTTTTATATTTGGGAATCTTCCTTTTAACTGTGCAATATCAAGTATCATAGAAGTAAATCTTATTAACTAAGCCTGCTCTGCATTTAGAATTTTCAAAGTACATACAGATGCTGAAACAAAATGTTCAGCAATGAAGACGTGCACTAAGTATATTTTTTACAAAGATATTGTTTTATTGTGCCTGCCTGTATGTTTACTGTAACTTTTTGAGTGAGTGCTTGTGTATATAATATATAGAGATGCATTCTATATATTATGTAACACATCTGTGTCTGTGTGTCTGTGAAAATGTGTTAATATGTGCATATATTTATAGAGATTACTTAATAGTTATAAGTATTAGCATTATTTTGAGTTTTCTAACTCTATTTATATACAGAGAGAGCTAATCTGTGGTATTTAGTTCTTACTTTGTCCTCACACTATGATACTATATGCCTGTTTTCTTTTGTGGTAAGAAGTAACACACCTCAAAGATCTCAAGCACTATTTATCATATGCACCAATTAAAACTCTAATATGAAAACTGAGTTTGTAAGATTCTAACACAAAAACTACATTCATAAGGATGCGTTTGTGGTCACTTGACTGGGAGGCAGTTCGAAGCCATGTGTTTTTTACGTATGTGTACGGTGGCTACTGCTTCCTTCAGCAGTGTCCAAGCACATTGTATGGACTCCTTTTGCTCAGGCATATGTTTGCTTTGTTGAGGTAGTAATAATCCTCTGTAAAAGTTACCTCTGACCATTCAGGACAGAGACATCCTACAAGTTCTCTTGCATGTGTCCAGACTTTAAGTTTGTCCACATCTGGAAGGATTTGGTCATTTGGACAAACTACCAGAATGAACGTGTTGTGCATGCCTAGGAAAGTAGCTCCTTTGCTGATGTAGCAGGAGATGATTTCTCAAGCAAAATTAACTGCACCAGCAAAGAGACTTTTCTGTTCGTACATTAATACTTCATTAAAAGTTCTGCCAGCATAACTATGTCAGTTGGGAAAAAATTCCCTTAAACCAACATAGCTTTGCCAGCAAAATTTTAATTGAAGACCCAGCTTCTAAAACAGCAATAGAATTAAAAAGTCCTTAAAACCCACTGCTTGCTGATGGGAGAGTACATAGGAGAAAGATCACTATACTTGCCCTACTCTTAAACTCTTGTCATAAGCATTAACAACTGGTCACTGCAGAAGATAGGCTGCCAGGCTAGGTCCCTGTTGGTCTGTGTCAGAATGGCCATGTTACTGCTAAGTATGTGCCAAAAGATTTGCAGGGTCAGGTTTCTCATACAGCTTATTTTGTACATCTGTGATGGTGTTTATAAAGACACTGCAGTAAAATCACAAAAACAGGCCTTCGCTAAGTAGTCTTTTTTGAAATTTGGGACTGGAATTTTTCATTCAGTTTTTCAAGGATGTCATCCCATGTTTTCTTTGGCCACTAAACAATACCCTGTGGCTGTACATGCTGGGGTTTTAGTGGCAGTGTCTTAATGCCAAGAGCCAAAATCTTATTTTTTTTTTTTTATTATTTTTTTTTTAGAATACTTTCACAATCCAGAGGTGTACCATAAATCTGTATATTAACTGAGCATCATTCAGTTTGTGTTCTCGTCTGGAATGTTAAAGCTTTGCCTATATGTTGTCACTTACGTGCTTGTATTTTTGCCATTGTTAAGACAGAGGAAAAGACTAACAATAATGCTAAGGTTGTTTGAGGTCTCTGTCTTGGCAATGAGTGTAAATTCCAGCTGGAGACTCGCAGGAATGGAGTAGGACAGAAAAAGAAAAAAGCTGTGCTGGAAGTTGATGCAGCTTTCTGCCTCTTGCAGGGGCCAATGTCAGCTGGGGATGCCAAACTGGGGCTGCTGCCTGCAGCCAGGCGAGGGGAGGGCAGCGGATGGGTCATTGCCATGCCTTCCGCTGAGTATAAAACCAAATGACATCTTGCAAGTGGCATTTTTAAAAGGGGGATTTCTTGGGTGGTGTGGAAGAGAAGCCAAGTTCAGTCTGTTAGTTTTGCTTGGCTTAAACATGAACCCGTGACTCAGATGTCACTTCCTATCCGTTGTTTGTGTTCTGGGCTCAGTGTGTATCGTGTTTTTTTTTTTTTTTTTTTTTTTTTTTTTTAAGTAGAATTATATCCACACTGGCTAAATTGTTTGAACTCTTATTAGAAAGTTAAGTCCCCCAATTTTAGCTATCTTACTTTTTAGCTATTCGATTTTAGAGCGATCTTTTATGATCTGGTTTTTAAGAAAGCATCGCTTTTGTGTCTTTATATGCAGTATAGTAGGTAGCCAGTAGATGGCAATAGCAGACCAGTGTAGTTAAGGCAACAGAAAATGAACTATAGGTACAAGGTTCTCATGTTTTAATCAGGAAAGGTCCTGTAAATAATTCTAAGTAAGATGAAACAGGCATTGTTTCAACAACAACAACAAAAAGGAATAAATTACCAAATTCCACACTTGCAATATAGTCATCAAGAAAAATTTAAATTTATAGTTAGCTCGTAGCTACCCTTTAAGTAGTTGATAACCAGAAGTGTGTTGAACCATTTTCCTGAATTTAGAATTAGAAACTGTTCCCAGTGTTGGAAATATATGCCATGCTCTTACTGAAGCACAAAATGGCCTTTTCTCCTCATAGGGCAAAATGTGAAAAGCATCATAACTTCCAGTTTTAAAGTGTCTCCCTCAAGATGTTTTCCCCTAAAATCCTATTTAACTCAGCTAATGATGTCTCAACCGTTTGCTAGTGCAGCACAGGAAGGTTAGAGAAAACAGCCTGTTTTCTTTGTTCCTATGCACATTATTCTGCTAACAATAACCTAAATTTCAAGATCTATATTCCTTAAATAATACCTAAAGCACACTTTACTGGACACAATATTAAGTTCATTTCCATTTTGACTTTAATTGGTGCAATTTAAAACCTAATAGTTTTGTACTGTTATCTTTTTGAGCATGAGGTGTAAGCTGAAATGATAAACAATGTTATTCATGGCTCTGAGTAGCCCTCTCCAAGGTTAACACATTTTTAGAAATGAATTACCATGATTGATGGGGTATCAAAACCTGATTCTTTTCATCTTTACACATTCCATGATTATGAAGCAGTCTAATTTAAGCCTTGTGTAGTCTGTCTAGCCTGCTCCTTGTGATGGTTGCACTGCATTTTTTAGAAATTATTAAACCTCTCAGTTTAATTGCAAAAGATAATTTTCCATTACTGGTATGTGCAACTTAAAAGGGCACTTCTGTCTTCGGAGGTAACAAGATATTTGTCAGACTTTTAAATGAATGCATTATGCATTAAGTAACCTATTTCACAAACTCCATTCTAGCTTGAATAAATTGGCTTCTAATTTAGGAAGACAGACTCAAAGTTAGTATCTTTTCCTTTTGTTTCTTTATTTTTTTCTTTCTCGTCTCCGGTACATAGCTTTAGGATGCTAGATAAGTGCCTTCTGAAAGTGAAAACAGTAAATATTGCACTTAAATAAGGAACGGCTTGCTCTGGAGTCTTAATTCTTTAGCCTAATGTCGATCCACTGAGTTGCCCCGTTTCTCTCTGCTCAGCTGGACCACGGGTTTACCATCAAGAGATCAGGGTCTTTGGACTACTACCAACAACCAGGAATGTATTGGATAAGGTATGAGATGGTGCAGCGCCAACAGTCAGTGTTTCCATGGCAACGTGCTGGCAGTCTCCATTAACCAGTTCCTTCGGTGGATAAACATGCTTTTT
Organism: Oxyura jamaicensis; assembly: GCF_011077185.1. Lineage (NCBI taxonomy): Eukaryota > Metazoa > Chordata > Aves > Anseriformes > Anatidae > Oxyura > Oxyura jamaicensis. The sequence goes on from NC_048893.1 coordinate 180,107,622, forward strand.
GATTTGTTCTCCGGTCCATACGCTGCTTTTATCGGTTTCGTTTGAATCTCGGTTGAGATGCCACCTCCCCCCACCCCTTCCCATTCCCTCTCTTCACCCATCCCTCACACCCACATTGCCAGCTTTCTCTCCATCGCACATGCTCAGTCTCAGTTCCCCTTCTAGTTAAAAGGACAGTGTATATAGAAACCCTTCCAGATATGCTGGGGTGTGCCCCCCCCCATTGCTTTTTAAGGCATCCGCTTCCTGCCTGCTCCTGCCTCTAAACGCACGGAGCAGCAACAGGCTCTCAGCATATATATTTTCCTCTTTTTTCTCCATGTGAGATGTGGAGCTATATACTGTCGTTTTAAACCCACTGAACACAATCCTTACCTTAGATGGAACAATGCATTTGCAGAACGTAGTATGTAGAAACTCTCCCAAGTTCAATGAAATACAATGCATTGTATGTGCTGGTAAGCTTGTGTTTCTAACGATGCATTCTTTCTATTTTGTGTTTAAAACCCTTCTGATACCTATTTCTTTTTCTTTTATTTTTTTTTTCAATATTGCATGAGTCTTTTTAATATATTTTTTCTTCATTGTGTAACTGTGCCAGGGTTGTCGTTAGCTGGCTGTATGATAAAATGGGGCTCTGGGCGGGAGGGGGTTATATGGAGCGGGGGCAAGGAGGGATCCTGTTCTGATAGCCCACACGAGGCCCACACACCTCCTCAATCAATCAAGGGCCCTGCAGTTTCCATCAAGTGGTTATTTTCTGGCTTTTTTCCTCATTATTACTCACAAGACCTGGGCTTTGATAGCTAAGGAGATTTTTATAAGTTTCTTGCGAAAGCTGAGTTTTCTAACACTGTAATGACTGAAGCCTTTAAAAACTCGTCTGTGAGGTATTCGGAAAAAATCAGCAAAGTAACCACATTGGCGAAACGGCAGAGCTGATCACTGCAAGTGTTCCAGTGAAACAAAATTCCACCCCTGGATCATTTCACTGAGTGCATGGATCGGGCTGCAGCACAGTTTCCATAAAACCTAGCGGTTCCCTGAGTGCACACTGAGGATTAAGTAGTTTGTGATATGGATGTTCTGGGGAAAGAAAAAAAAAATCCTACTTTTCAGCCAAGAAGTAGAAAAGTAGTTCCCATCCATCATTTAAACACTGGCTGGCAGGAATTGAGCAACTCTTCCACTCCAAGTGTTTGAATGTGTAGCAGTACCTGTAATTCTAGCCTATCACACTTGTCTTCATGGCTATAACCTTCTGCAACCTGAAAAAAAAAAAAAAAAAAAAAAAGGAAAACACGCTTTGTCTGTTTTGTCCCTTGGCATCATTCTTCGCAGGCTCCAGTCCTGTAACATAGCTAAGTGAGGCGACAGCAGCACAGCAGCTGTGCTTTTTGGTTTTGTTCTTGAAGAAGGGGAGAATGGGTCCTGAGTGCCCAGCTTCAGCCAAGTGTGATAGTATTAGAAGCATTTATCTTTTCCACTTCCTAGGGAAAGCTGGCATTTTGTGTCAGGCAGGACTTTGTCAAATAATTGCAAATGTAACACCTTCTCTGTAAAACAGAGGAAAGCTCACAGGAGCTTCATCATGGATTTATTTTCCCAGAGTTTAATTGATACCCATGATCAATTTACACTCCTTTTCTGCTTTACTACTTTTTATTTAGCTCCTCCCCGGCCCCTCCTAAAAAAATAAATAAATTTGAAATCTGTCTTTCCATTTGTTATATGGAGTATCGGATTTTTTTAAAATTCCAGGTTCAGGGAGAGCAGACAACCAGAAAGAGGAGACTGTGCTAGAGGAGAGTCCTGTCTCAGATTGGCCTTGACTCAGTTTAACTGCACAGCCCAGATTTTGAAATAAACCATATGCATTTTGGAAAGGTAGGAGGAAAGACTCCAATCCTGCAACTTGGTAAATAAATAAACTCTATAAAAAATCATAATAAAAAAAGGCCATTTAACTAAAGCACTAGTAATGGCTGCCATCAGCATACAAAATGACACATCCCTGAATAATGGGCTGGAGCAGATGGGCGATAATCTCCCTTATTCATACATAAACTGCTCTGTTTTCCAGCTGGGGGCAGTAACAACAATGTTTATAATTAGTGCTTTCTAAACAGTGCACCTAGTGTGCAAAGGCAAATTGGGAGAGCAGGGCTCATAGGTGTAATTAGGAAATGCTATAACAGGGGTAGCTTAGAACAAGCCCTGGTCTGTATTTGTTCCTCTTTCATCTCCAAGAAACAAGCAACTGCTGTAGTGACCAGCATTTTAGTATAAATAAAACCATTTTCGATTTAGCAATTGTTTACTTTTAGTGGTAACTGCGAGCGCAAATGCAAAGCATATGAAAGGTTCATCAATTTCGATCTATAAAACAGTTAATTTGTCACAGGCCCATGAAAATTAACCTGAATTCACAAGTACAGTGAAAAATGAAAGCAGGTCCCAAGGAAAATGTAATACTCCCTTTGTTAGTGTTAAACTATTCATTTCTTCTCCACTCCTTTGATCATTTTCATCCCTAGTTTCTAGCAGTCTTCTAAAATATCTTTTTAAATAGCACTATTTCCTCCTTCAACCAACCAGAAAACCTTTTCCTTTCTCTACATAAAAGACTTTCCTATTCAAAGTGCCTCTAAATCCTAATTCTCCAACTGCTCATTTTGCATCCCGTTTTATTCCTTGTCAGGGAGATAATAAGTGCAAGTGTTTTAAGTGACAGGACTTTTTCAAGGTACTAAAATGCAACAAACCTTATGGCCAGTGATAGTCATTGTAGCTCGTGTAAGATGCAATACATGGAAAACCTTTCAATATTCCTCCAATATAAGGAGCGAACAAACAAACAAACAAAAAATAGAGGGGCCAAATCACTAAAATCACTTAGACCAAAGATGATAGGTTTGGTTGAGGATATTCTTGATGGCTAGGAAAGGCAGCTTGGGGGTAGGTGGGTAGTGCCTATGGTGCATTCCCGTGTTCATTCACCCCAAATTACCAATGTCAACTCAAGTCAAAGACAGCTGAGATCACCCATTTCTCATCTCTGAGGAGAGGCATTATGTTTGGAATTTTTTTTTTCTCCAAAGTCAGCCCGTTTGCTAATAGGTTAATTTCTAAAAGGGTCAAAAGCAATATATTAATCTTCTACAATTTTCCTTCTGCTGGAACTTAGCACAAAAAATGACCACACAAAGTGACCACAAAACATCCAAATGGATAGGATGGCACCTCATTGTCCTTCAGAAATATCTAGATTTACTTTCTTACGAGGAACTTTTTTTTATAATCTTATTAACTGAGGCTTTTAACATCATTGTGGCTCACGTTTTTTTGGCCTTTTTCTAAGCCAGAATATTAAGAGTGAAAGTATTTCAAGCCTTACTTCCCTTTAGCCCCAAGTGTTGCAATGTCCAGAATTTAGCCTTCTTCAGCTGTATTACCAGCTCTTGCCAGTGGCAGCACATTTTGAAGACAATATTTTGTATAACTTGCCAACGTGTTCTTTGACACTGCCTAAATTTCCTTATTGGTTCTGGCTTATGTCTGAATCTTGACACGTTTTTAATCTGCTACTGCCAACATGGCCATTTTCTGCCTATTTGGGCTGCTTCAGACTATCAAGGGAACACCAGAGTTGGTGTATCTAATATAAAGTATCAGTACAAAATATTAGTATATCTAAGATTAGTATAAAATGTTAGTGTATATTATTTTGTTATATCTACAGGCACTATGCAAAAACTAAAGGAGCAAAATAAAACCCAGGAAATGTATGGGAAAGTCATTAATTAGCTAAATAACGACAATAGCAAGGACACCAGTTACATGTATGTGTAATGAAATAATCAATCCTGTTGATAATGAAATCATAAAATACTGGATTTTTAAAATGCACTTCTCTCTGTCCCAGTTAAAAAAAAAGTATCTGAATAGCTCATTTGAAAATTCCTCATTCCAGTCTGTGTTTGGTACCTAATCCCCAGTACTTTGCATCTGTCAAGTTACTTACACCTGTCCCAAGTGGATACAGTACACTCTCAAGTCAAAAGTTAAAGGCAAATGTCTTGACAATGGGCAAAGTGGTTTGGAATTAGGCTTGCTATCTGTAAAGTGCCATTTTTAATGCAGTAAAACCCTCTGTAAACTTAATACTGGTGAAAACAGACAAACATCTAAACTCATTTAAAATCTCTTCTCCTGCTCTTTGACTAAGAAAACCACAACTGATTTACAAACTATAAATAAAATTCACCCATGCAAACAACTTGGCACTAAGTCTCTTCCACGTGTAATTGAAACCAGCTGAGGAATTGTGTCTCCAAAAAGGGGGGATGTCAAAGAGTAAACACAGGCTTAAATATGGCAATATGAATTCAGCAGTTATATGTGTGGAATACTTATCTTTGTATTCACTCACCAATACTGTATGAAGCATACATCAAATTGATTTGGTTTTCTTTCTTTTTTACTTTTCGTGTCAGCAAAATTCCAAGCCCGAAGTTACATGGTGCACTAAAGCACTGGCCTTTTGCATTTGGAGGTCTAGGTTCAAATCCACTCGATGGATTTGTCCCCTCGATGTGGTCATTTGCACATCTCCAAATCACCATGTAACTTGACTTAGTTACGGCTTGTGCCTGAGGGGCTAAAAATAAATGTGTCTTTCACTCCTGGACTGCGGTGCATTGCTAACTTTGAAGCACTCTCCAAGAAGTGTCTGGAATCATGAATCAATCATACCTATATACATATATATATATACACACATATATATATAACCTGAGAAGCCAATGGAAAACAATACAAAAAAGGACAGACTGAAAGGGTGCCTGGCATGGCCTCATGCCCTTGCATTGTAAAGCTGCTGCTATTGCTTAATGGTCGTTTTTACGGATGGGAAATCTGCCATTACATATCTCAATGTATCAAGGTCACTACTTAAGGAAATAGGATAAAATTATGTCGGAGTGAGCATTTAAATACATCTATGCACATATGTGTATATAAAAGAATGCACTGGAAGATGAAGACCAATGTTTCAATGCATATGTCTGTTTAATTCTACACACTAATAAAGCATCACAAAAATTACAGGCAAATTGCAAATATGTTCCTGCAGAATGAAAACAAGTGAAGGGAAGGGTTCTTAGATTAATGCATGAACAGCTGCATCCCCAGTTCAGTCTCCTAGCTGGTATGAATAATGGATGGGCTAAGAGGCAAAATGCAACAATAATGTTCTTTTATTAATGAAATGAATCTATATCTATATTTGGTAGCCAGCAGTAAATTAAGACAAGTGAAAAGAAAAACAGTCACTGCTTGCATCATAAAATGCTGTTACTTCAATCCAGTAATTACTGACCTGACAGAAAATATCACCCCGCAGCTAAAATAAGGTGCTTCCTTCTGCAAATCCCACATATATATCAAAGCAGCTGTAGTTTTTGAATGTCTGTTCATAAACACGGACTTCCACATCTTCCAAGAGTAAAAGAATTTGGATGGATCGGGAGTCCTGCAACATCATGAATTAGAGATCAGGAAAAAGATGCTCCCTGTGGTAAAATCCTGCAAAAATGCTAGCTACACCTTACTATATAGATGACAGAAACAAAAATTTTAAAATAATGTTATATTACTTCAAATGAAACTTATTAAAAAAAAAAAAAAAAGGTTTGTTAACCATTTGGTACTGGGTGTCAGGATTACTAAATGTTGATGCAAAATACATTACTGCTTAATGAAGTGCTTCAGACACATCAGCACCAAACTATTAAAGACAATCCACTTATCTGCTGCTGGATAAGAAGCTCTACATTTCCTCATATGGATTGTAAGAGGACAGCCACATAGCTTAAATAAGAACACTATACTTACATTTTAGTTGCCATTATTATCATATAGTGCTCAAAGTTCTCACTCTCTCACCTCAGGCTGGGAAAAAAATGTCAAAATGTGATAATGAAAATCTGGGCTTTGCAGCCCTGTGAAGCATAAGTGCACTTCAGATCCTCTTATTATTTATTGAAGGAGTAGCTTAAAGTAGAAATACCCTGAAAATCCATAATGGACCAGTTCATGCACTGGCCAACCACCCAGCTGAATGATGAAATAATAAATCTATTAAACCAAGGCAATACATATAAGAGGACTTTGTTACAAAAATAGCAATAATAATGAAAATGCCGATTTGGTAATATGCCCACATGCACAAGAGGTAGGTGAGATGACTTATAAAACACATGCAGTCAATACTCTGAAGTATAGTGCCACCTCCCCTGCATTGCAAAGCATGAATCTATCATATTTTAAAATTCTTTGGAGGTTAAAAGTAACTGGCCTCATGAAAGGAAAAGTAACATCTATGCAGAATGCAGAATGGCAATACTGAATGGCAGTGTGATGGACACTGGAAATGCAAAATGCCACTGTAACATTGGGTGGAATAAAGCAAATCTTGCAAGTCTATTAGGAATTGTGAGTGCTCTGTGTGTGTCCAGAACCGACCTGTTTTGTGGTTCTGACATGTTAAATCATAGACGTTAGAATACGATCCATGTATTTTTGATTTCATTAGATCAGTATTCCCTTCTTTGATTCATACATTTTTATCTGTTAACCTTGTTGGGTGAGAAAGGCTCTGAATGTCTCAGCACAGGAGAGTAAGCACATAGTGCCACAAAGTCTGCCATGGCTTTATAGATAAAAGCCAATCAGATCAAATTCAAGGGAGACTTTAGGTAAAAATGTAAAGAAAAATAGTCTCAAAAAATATCTCAGGAATTTTCTGAAGGATTAAGAATACTTGTTCCTGTAAACTGTAGCATAAGATGCCTGATTAAGTAGAACCATCAGAGTTTTTTTGCGTCTCTAACATTTTTGGTTATTGAGGCAAGAAGTGCCTTTACATATATTTAAAAAAGTAGCCCCCAAAGCTTCCCTAACAATAGTAGAAACGCAGTATCTTGGATTTTATTTTTAAATATGTATTTAAAATGATGTCATGATGTTTAATTACCTAACTAGTTTTGCAGTTTCACAATTTTGTCCTTAAAAAAAATACTCTAGGCTAAACTTCAAAAAGAATCTTTTATTCGAGAGTATTCACTTCTGTGTAACTTGCTTAATTTTAAATACTTTCTGTTTTTTGCATATACGTTTACCATTCTCATGTACCAGGCTTTAAAAATAAATTTTGAATTTAATACAAGCAGTTTTATTTATTCGGCCAGAAATGTTTAACCTTCTCAGAGGAGAGTATCTATTACCACAGGATGATGTGATGTGGTTTAAACTTTAAATAAATGCTTATTTCCTGTAAGCATAAAAAAATCTTTTAAATGGAAATCTGTATTTTATAGAATGGTAATATATGCCATTCTTTTCAATTTTCACACAGAATTACATACTGTATGCAGTATATTCACTGTGTGTAAAAGATCTAGGTATTCTTCTGTTTCACATTAAAAAATAATCAAAAACTGAATTCTTTCAAGGCTGAGAAACATTGAAGGCATTGAAAATACTAATGAGAACTCTTAACCGAAAGATTAACAGTAAACAAAGAAACTCTCAGCAGATGATAAGTGTTGGATTTTGTAGCAATTATTTAAAATACAGGGATGAACTTATCAAAGTTAATTATTTTACCCCCTTAAAGTAGTGCTCTGCAGGTTCTGGACGCAGAAATAATAGTTCAGCAACTTAGCCTAACTAAATCCATTTGCTATAGTAGCCCTGTACTCTTGTCCATCTTTCTGTCTCTGTTACATCATTATTGAATGCTGATTGCATTATTTTAGAGCATGGATTGCTATAATGCTATTCTGCACTGGTATGATGGATTTAGTTTTCATTTTGTTCTCAAAAATATGTTGGCTATAAATGCATCTCTGCTCTCCTATGAGGCTCACACTGGTACATTTTCTAGAGAAATCAGTCATGTATATCTCAATAGAAAACAATAAATCCTTTGAAGCAGAATAACCTTAAAAATGCAGCCAGAATAACCTTTTGGCTGCATTTTTTTAGATGGAGATTTTCATACTAGGAAAAAGAAAGAAAAACAAAACAAAACAAAAAAAACTTTACAAGCCTTAACAGTTAAACCTATTCAGTTCTCAAAGTTACCTTTGCCTGAAGTGCCATGACCAGATACTTGTTTCCATTTTGTGGGTCATCTTACTAGTCACCTGCCTTTTTCCTTTTTGCTTTTTCCTAAACAAATCATGAGTGATATTTTAAGAAATCAACCCTGCTTTAAAAAGCAGTTAACTATGTGTCAAAGTGCTCTTGCTGAATCAAGGCCATCCTGTTGAATTTGTAATTTTACAGTGCTTTCAGGGACTGCAGTCTAATGCCCTGTAATCAGGAAAATAGTGAAATCCAGTCTCATGTTTGAAGTCAGACTTTGACTGCCCTTACCTGGGTTGCAGTTTCACCTTGTAAATGTCCCAGACAAAGCAGAAGAAAGGATGTGGCTAGAAGTTACAGTCATCTTATTAAGACTTGCATTCTCAAAAGTAGCAGAAAATGATCCAAAAAGTAAAGCCCATCAAGTAAACGTTCTCCCTTCCCTTTTTTGGATTTGCCCATCCATATCTGGACCCTAGATTAAAATGAGCAGACTATTTAATTTGATAGACCTTGGTTAATAGGAAGAGACAGGATGGTCAGGCTTAATGGTCTCTCCATCAGAGCTCTTCAATGTTCTCCCTAAGAACATCCATTGAGTGGCATGAGGAGGTGTCAAAGAGCTGGGCTAGCTCCCCTCAGTGTTTGTTTTTCCTCTCTTGTCTGACAACTTCATCACAATCCATCTTTGTTAGCCAATTGCACTGACTTGAACATGGGTGAGTGTGTATCAACCCTCATTAGGTCAAATCAAAGACAAACGTACATCTCTGCCTTGCCTGTAGAAAACAGATTTATACTTTAAGAAGGGTGGGGGGAAGGTCAGTTGGTATTTGGCTTGAAACCTGAATCTATTAAAGTATGAAATTAATAGCATCCAGAAGTAGAACATATGGCATCCATATATATGGTACTGTATCTGCTTGATGATGTCACACTTACCTCTTAAGGTTTGGGAAATGCACTTTTTAAAGCATTTAGCTATGTTGTGGGCTAAACCTTTCAGACCTGACTGAATCAGAACAGGTTTAATTTGGTCTGAACATTTATTATCCCTGGTATTTCCAGGCCACATACAAACTCATGGTTTTCATTAGCTTTGCATTTCACACACAGCCTAATTTCATTTATTCTTATTTTATGCCCCTGCCAGACCACCGCTCTTGATAAGGAGAGGCAGGTTTTCCGACGAAGACGCAACCAGGATGTGAGGGGACGATACAAGGCACAGCAAGCTCCACCTGAACTCAACTCCGAATCGGAAGACTATTCACCAAGTTCATCCGAGACTGTTCGCTCACCTAATTCACCCTTTTAATAAAACACTTTTACTCAAAAGTCTTTGCTTTAACCCTTTGAGACCCTGAAAATCCTTCAGACCTGTGTGAGGTGATTACATCCGATTTATCCAGCACTAACTGCTGGAATGGTGGAACACAAAAGGGTGCTTACAGAATCTTTGTAAGAATAATTTCCTAATTGATTGAAATACTTGTTCTCTGTTTAGATTGCAAATTGCTGCTAACATGATCCTCAAAGGGTTAAGGCTATTTTGCTTTTTTATTTCAAGATAGAAGCAGTGAATGTTTTCATCAGTGAAGCTAGGAACTGCAGTATGTAATTTTAGCACATGTTAACCCTCTGAGTAAATGATCAGCTTAAATCTTGACAGCCCACATTAGGGCTTTATTCTGGCTTTTCTGCTTTTATACGCACATATCTTTTATGGTACCCTAAAGTTCCTTGCTAATTTCTGGCCAAAACAATATCAAACACACTCTCGCTTACAAGCTTTAAAAATGAAAATAAAGTGAAACTACCAGTATCTTCCACTGCAGCTCATTATAAACCTGTGTTATATGTCCATAGAAAATTGACTGTTGTTGGAAGATACCGTGCAGAAGAAATGGGAAATTCAGTTCAGGGCAGCCTCAGAGTTTACAGAAGATGACATGATGATGGCCACAAAAGGTTGCTTCCATATCGTTTACTGCTAATGACAATGCAGTGTCTTGGGAAATGGCTTGAGGATATATTCTGTCATGTAATGGTATGTAATGATCTGGCTGAGAAGTTCCTGGATCCTTTGCCTCACATTCAAAAATGTACAGACATCCTCTCAACATTACCTGATTATTCCATAGATAGCCACAGTTACTGATGTGGCAAGAGTTAAAGATTAAAATTGAGAATTACCCTTAAAATAGCTAGATTATTTCTAAACTGAGGAAGACAAAGTCATTTAATATATATGTAAAGCCTAAGCTGCATTAGTGAAAGTTTTGTCTGAGAGTGGATAAACTAAAAGACTCACCAGTTATATTTGTAATATATCATAAAGTGGGCATTTACACAGAATATACATATTTTCTGTTTGTTAAAACCTCAACATAGCATTCTAGCATTTTTAACTATTACCATAAAATTGGATTCCACAGAAATAGTACGCTTCATAGACTTCTGCTTCAAATGTGATAGTTTGAAACAAAAATGATTATAAATTCACTCAAAATTCCGCTGGAATGAAAAATGCAGCTTCCAAAATCTTATTCTAAAATAAAAAATAACATTAAATTTATACTTTATCTTATTACGTGAAATTGACAATATTTCATGTTTTCCTCTCTAAAGTTAAAATTTTGTCATGGTGTTTTTAGAGTCATAAAAATGTTGTTTCCTCTTTCTTCCTACCTCCTTTCCCCTTTTTTCTCTTTCCTTGTCCCTTTCTCTTCCACATCTTAAAAATAGAAATATCAATATGCTGCCCAAAAAGATATGCAGACTTTGCTGATCTTGCTGGGAAGTATAAATAAAGTTTGGAGGAACAGGGCAAGTTGCCTATAGTGCAGTTTCTGTTCTGAGTTGTGTTTGCACATGGAGCTATCACTACAAACAGTTGTGGCACTGAACCTGCAGCTTGTTGGATCTGGTGTAATGCTCTTTTGCATTTCTAGTTGGAAGTATCATGAATTGTACTTTAAAAAACACTGAAATTGTTTTGTTTCTCCATCCTTTAAAATGCATCTTTCATTGCCTACGTCATGAAAATTTGTATATTAAAAGCTTTGAAGATTTTGGATACAAGAATTTAATCTTGTGAATCTTCACACAAGTGATACAAGTATTTCATACAGAATGCAATTAACTTCACCCAATGTTAAACTAGAAGTGAGATATTTAGTGTTAATTAGATCTCCAGCCTTCCTTGGCAATACAGGGAGATAAGCATTTCCAGGTTTGATTCATCCCACCTGTTACAGGCACACATTTCAGGAAGGACTCATGCTTTGATTCACCTATTGTTCCCACTCCGTTGAGTATAGAAGGAAGCACTGATAGAAGCTTACGTCAGACACTAAAGTTCAGGTTATTGAATTTAGTAGGATGAATCTCACCCTAAGTCATTAGGAGACTGATCTCTGAATACACACCCACGGGCAGAAGCCCAGTGCTGGCACATGGGCTCAGTTATTCTAGTTAGAACCTGAATAACGACATTATAACCGAAGTGAAACAAATAGTTATCTTGTTGGAGAACGCCACAGGTGCAAGAGGTGAAGGGATAAAGGAACTGCCATACCTCAGTTTTCAAATTCTAGGGTTTGGGAAGGGCTGCATCTATGGCAGATCCTTGACAATGCCCATCTAACCCTAGAGTCCCTTCAGGGAGAAGTCCTTTGGTCAATAGGGCACAGCCACTGCCATGTTAATGGCTGTAGTTTCATAACATTTGGATAGGACATGGATTATTTTATCATGGGACCAAACTCTCTGCTAAGGTAAATTCTTCCTTGCTACTTACTTACCTACATCACTTTTTAGTAGTTCAGGATCTGGCACGTGTTTTTTCCAGCATGGTCCTTCCCACATTGTATTACAGCTATCCCTTTAGAATAGATGCAGCTCAACCATGTAAATGCTAGACATACATTTGGTAACAAAAAGCTGTCCATTAATACCACATGTTCCTTGACTGCTGGGAAAATTTGGCAGGCATAACGAAAAGGCCAATGGTCATTCTTCTTAATTAGAAAAAAAACATTTCACCTTACGCATGAGAAATATTATTCAAAAAACGTTTGGGATTTTGCATCGCCTTTGCTTTGCTTTGGAATACAGGGTTATCATTAAAATAAGATGTTTGGCTCCTTCATCTTGCACCATCTTGCACTACTTAAAATGTATGTAGAAATAATCCTAGATCCTGAAATCCCTACTCATCTCCAGCATCTTATGTGTTTCTGATCTTTGGTTCATGTTTTATGAACATAACTATAGAAATATTTATTTAAAGTTATTTTTAGGTCTGTGAGAGATTGAGTTTCAAATTGCTGATAGGTTCTTCTTAGGCTTCAAGGAATAGTGTCTGAGTATTTAAACTGTTTTAAAAGAGGTTTCCATGCTGGTTTTAAATATATTTGTATATATTTTAAATGTAACCATATATATCTATATGTACGTACGGTTTTGTGGATATAGTAATGGTTCAGGCTTGTTTGCTAGCATCTGCCCCTTTTCTTGTGTAACCTCAGAATTCCTGGGGGTAAGTGAAGGCAGAATACATGGCCTAAAAATATCTGAAACACCAATGGGGAAAAAGAAAAAAAAAAAAGATAATAAAGAATCAGACTATTTCTAATGTGATAAACTGAGAGACAGTATAGCACACCTTGGTCATTTTATTGTAACGCATACCAGTTCTCCTGACTGCTTCCTTCATTTCACTTTTGAATCTTCTTTGCATCGTATTGGTGCTAAATGTGATGAGTTTTTTTTTTTTTGTTTCTTTGGTTTTGTTTTGTTTTGTTTTTAATGTGTATTATGTATAGAAGACCAGCTTCCTCCCACCAAGCTTATGTAGTTAACTGAGATGGATGGCAGTCATGGTGGGCACCATCTATCATGAAGGAGATGGAGAGAAGCACTTCTACAGGGTGACTCAGGTTATCTAATACTTGGTCTCGAGATGCCTGTTGGTGTGATCTAAGTATTAACAGGAGAATAGAACAGGGTCACTTCCAGCTTGATTCCTCTCAATTAAATGTAAGTGGGGATAAGGTGGAGTCTACCCTAAGTGCAATATTCAGTGAGTTTGCACGCAGTAAGCAAACTTCAATGTGAAAATGTAGTGATAGGTGATAGCACAGTGAAATGGTCCTGAAATGGGCTTCCTCTCATCTAGATGCATCCATCTAAGAGTTAAGCATCTGATCTAAGGCAATCACCTCAGCTTCCCTTATAGTTCCCCTATAGAGACTAGCTTCTCTAGCGAATAATTAAAATTCTAGGATGGATGAATCGCTCACAAGATGAGGTGGCTAGCCCGAATATATTTTGAACATGATTTAATAATTCATGACAAAGAAATTAATTTCTCAGTTATAATTTTCCTAGCATTAATGTACAAAAATCCAGAATACCATGGTTATACTCAGAGGGTTAACAGAAAAGCACAAGGCATGCTGATTACATTGGTGTATCCAAACTGCTTTGCTTTTTTAGCCAGTGTTTGCCGATTTTTTTCAGAAAATTCTTGAAAAATTTCAAGTTTGAAATAATTTAAGTGTTGTTGTTTAAGGAATTTCTATAACCAAATTAATCTTATTTTTAGCTTAACTTATCACAGGAATAATATGTATCATTGATGCAGTGTAAGTCTGTAGTTCTCAATTTTATTAATTCCACAAGTGATTCCAGAAATCTCTCTTTTTTTTAAGTACTTACTCTAGAGCTTACAATGGTGGCATAGGTGACTGAGACTGTCTTTCTTATTGGTAAACAGACAATATTGTAATTTCAAGAAAGTCCTCAGAATCAACTTTTCAGTTTGGTAGTGTACTAGTTAGGGGAAAACTAACTCATGACATGCATTGTGTAAATCATCTTTGTAGATGAAGATCGTTCATATTAATGAACACTTTTCTTTTTCCTTGACATTGTAGCAGAAACTGTTTACTTGTTAATGAACAACCAATACATTAATTTGCTTCAGACTGTTAGAGGGGAAAGTGAGATTCCAGTCATTGATGATGTTATTGCTTTACAGTAGCCCTCATCTAATTTAAATGTGGTGCATACTACAATAAGCAAAGCCAAACCTGTGAATAAACTCCTGAAAAAGCCTGGTGGGTCTTTATTCAGTTGGGTGCTTGCGTACAGTAGTGTGTGACAGCAGGAAGGCTTTCAAGAATTGTTGAAATGAAAGTGATATATCCACAAATAAGAGCTAAATTGCAATCCTTTCCCTATGGGGCATATATATGTTTAATAATAATAATAATAATAAAAAATAAGAAAGAAAATAAATGAAAAAGAAAAAAGAAAAATTGGCTCAGAGGTTTGCAGCACTACTATATTACCACAGGGCAAGCACATTAAATCATTGTTATATTTGCTAGCCTGGGGTGTATGTTAGAAAATGGCATCTTTTTTATTTAGTTTAGATTGTGGGCAGGGAGAGCTTTCCTAATATTATTGCAGTGCCTGCTAGTGCTGCCATGGTTAAGGCTGTGTTAGTATTTCCATTATAACCTCTTATTCTCAAAGGTTTTTAATTTGATCGTAAAAATTGGCTTCAGGCAGAAACTTGGCATACAGTTTTTCAGCTCAGAGTGATTCCTTTCCTAAAATACAGGGGAAATCAGCTTGACCCCTTCAACATTTATTTTCTAACTGTACACAAACATTCACATACACAGACACAAATTGGAGGACCTTAAACAAAGGCCAATTTATGCAGCCAATTCCAAATGTGTTATGTTTTCAAGCATATCTTCCAGGCCTTAACTACAAAGCTGACAGCTCAGAACTTTGGGGCATTTTGAAAACCGGGGAGAAAACTCAGTTATCAAGAGCAAAAATGTTCCACATGTGGGACGGTTTTATTTCAACGTGACTAGCATTTAAAGTCTGTGCAGTAATGGGGTTGTATATACACCCCGCCGAGTGCTCATGTAATTCCTAAACCCATTAGTGTAAGTCATTCCACGTAGCAAAAGCTAAATGTGAATAAGCTGAATTTCCCCATAACCTTGGGAGAGGAAGCAGTTTCATCTTGTGCTTTAGAGTAGCACCATGGACAAAGCTGACATGCCACCAGCCAAAAGTGTCTGGAAAGAGAAGAATCAAAGGAGCATGTTTTCTCTTAAAGGAAAAATGTATATATGTCTGAATAAGACAGGTTTGAAAGCTCGCACTGAATAAGAGAGGTATTAAAAGCATTTTCAAAAGCAGAAGTATGGAATCATGCAACTATAAAAGTGCAAGGAGCCACTCAGTATAATGAATCCATGTGCGGAGCCAATCAGCTACTAATCTGGAGCAAATTTACAGCTACAAACAGACATAATTAATATACAAATCAAGCACACCCAGCGGCAGATGGAATTGAAATCCTAGTTCTTTTAGCAAACATAATGCAGACCTCTTCCTCGTATATTCACTAAATGAGACCGTGTGTAGCTGTTTGAAGTTGTGTTACATACAGGCTGGTGGGGAAATTAGGTGTTCAAAAAATGACTGTAAGTTATTTTATTTATTTAATTATTTTTTAATACCAATTCCACAGCATGCTTCTACCTTAATGGTTCCTTTTGGAAAATGACAGCTTTCAAAAGTGATGTCTATGCATTTTTTACTTGTCTGCATATATACTTGGATAGCCCATGCCGAACACCTTCAATAAAAACTGAGTTGCCATACTGAGGCTGCGCTTTGTGTTACCTGCAGTTTTCTGTGGCTGTGGCCAGGGAAAGGACCAAAACAGTCACAAAATAAAGAGCCACCTGTAATCATGATGTCTACCTAATCCTTCCTAGTGACAGACTTGAGTCGTGAACTGCAAAGCCAAGTTATTTCTGATAGTGTTTAGCCTACCAAAGTGCTTGGGGAGGGGGTGCTGGGGAGGGCTTTGCCTTTTTTTTTTTTTTTTTTTTTTTTTTTTTTTTTTTTTCCACATTCACCTGCTAGGGTACCGAGCTCCTACAAAATGAATTGTCTGCACAACCAGCGTGGCTACATGTTCTGTCAAGCCACAAGTAAAAGTCAGATTGGGAAAATCTCTCCTTACATTAAATGACAGAGCTGGGAAAAAAGGAGATGGGTAGAAATTAGCCATGATGAATTTAGACTGGCATTTTGAAGATGGTTACTGACTAGCTGATCAAACAGATTTTAGAGCTTTTTTTTTTTTTTTTTTTTTTTTTTTTTTCCCAATTGGAGCATTGGAGTCAAGAAACTGCAATTAATTTTCAGGTGGAACTTGATCTGTTTATGAGAAACTTTCTTCTTGAGGTGTGTCTGATATATTGTAGTATGTGTTTTCCTGTTGTAGGAACAGATTGGACTCAGAAACCCAGAAGATACCTTGTATTTTTACATTCCTAACAGGTTTTAAAGCTAGTGATGAGAGTTATTCATACACTTTTAACTTTAAGTGCTTGGAGAAAAGAAAGAGGTGGTGATAAAGAAGCCTTACTTACTTGTCCAGAATTACTCTCAAGAAGAATTGACATTACAATTACATCTGTTACTACTACTACTACCACCACTGCCATTCTGAGGCAATGACTTTTTTAACCTTGGTAGCCCATTAGGTACTGGTAACGCTGTTAGCATCTGCTAACAGGACCAGAAGTGTCTTATATGAATAACAGCACCTATACATTTATTAAAGCAAACAAACAAGAACAAAACAGAGCAACAAACAGCAATAACAAAAACAACAACAAAAAGATGCCGACAGCTATTGAAGCTGGGGTCCACAGTAGAATGGGATTTTGAAAACTGGTAAGAACAAGAAAGAATTATTTGCAAAGTGTGGATACAATAGATTGAATGTAAAATGAAATTGCTGGTCTGTATCTTGCAAAGGAGAGTGATAAGATTTTTTTTTTTTTTTTTTCTCTTCAGCAAAGCCAAGCACATCAGAAAAGGCAAATAAACCTTTAAGATACAACTTGAATTTCTGACAATTTGGTGTTCATAAATCTTAACTAGGTGTAGTATTTTTGTGAAATTTCTTTGTTAAATTACTTCAGTGTAATTGGGAGTTAAAACTTAAGGTGGGTGACACCAGATCTTAACAATTCCTGTCATTCATTGTTCAGGAGCAGGAGGAATCAAACTGAGTGATGCTAAAACCAAAAGTAGTTCAGGAGACGCATCTCTAGAGAGAACGGGAGGAAGGGGACTCCCGACTAATTCCCAGAGGCCAATTTATCACTTGCCATTTGTGCTGATCTTCAGTGTCTCATCTGACAGAAAAAATATTACTCAAACTGGTCCAAGGTTAAAGACATATCCCCTATAACTTATTTTTGATTTTATTAAGGAATTAATAATCTTTTATATTCTGCCTGAAAGAAAATTGTTAAAGGATTAGTGGAGTGTGAAATTAAATAGCGATTTTCTAATGCATGCTAAAAAGCTATCTAATGAACTGGTTGCCTTTAAACAAGTTTCTAAATAATCTCAATTTAGCAAATTTTTTGTTTCCTTTGAAAAAATAAGAAATTTTTTATTTGCCATGTGGTTTGAGTGTAATAGATAAATCTAATTTTCAAGATATTAATTATATATATTTCCTAAATTATGTATAGTGCTGCAAAAATCAGGAGGGAAGACAAGTGATATTTTTCAAATCTTGCCATTTACACTAATAAACATAAATGAGCAGGAATAAAGTTCACCTTATCTTATTAGTTAAGTTTTTAAGAGGTTACTTAACTTTATTTAAAATGTTTGCTCTAAAATGGTAATTAAACAACAAAACAACAAACAGAAAAGGACAAATAACTTAATACTTCAGCTATAGTCTCAGCTTCTAATGAGCTTGTGTTTCCTGAGCAGAGAAGCATTGCAATATATTTCAATTCAGTCATCACAACCAAACCACTAAGGACTTATATAGAGCTGCATTCCTGAGAGGCTGTGCACAGGCTTTAAAAATTAGTCATGCAGCCACATCCTAGCTTTCCCACATAAACCTCTGCACTGACATGAGTGAGTTTTGATAAGCATGATTTTTTTTCTTTTCTTTTTTTTTTTTTTTTCAAAAGAACTATTCAAAAAATTTGCACTTCATGTGTTAATTTCCCAGCACAGGAAGTGAGTTTGGGTAAGCACATGGAAATCAAATATAGTTGTGGACTGACAGCTTTTGTATCTGGTGCCCTTCAACACTATACATACCAACTCTCATGAGAAATGTGAATACTGTTTTACAGTAGAACCCTGCTAAATCCCACTAATGACTGGAAGGTTCATTGTAAACGGCTGGATTTGAGGAATTAGCAGGTGAATGAAGAAATACGATAAAAGACCAGAGGATAATGCACTGCATAGTGTACTTTTTCATTTGTTCTGACAATTGATTTAGTTTTAATTTCATACTTCATATATTATCAGTAAGCGCTGGAGTGTAAAAGCTACAAATAAAGAGTCTGAGTAATATGAAACCCCACCAGGGCTCTCTGATTATTTTTGCTGAAAGGCAGAAAAAGTGCTATTTTATCTAGGTTGATAAAAACATGTATTTTACCCTCCTCTCATTTACAAGTTAATAGTTGCTATTTAACAGCTGGTTCATAAAACAATTCTTAATGGGGGAGATAACTCCAAAACTAGAGACTCAAAATCAGTCTGTCTAGAAGATGAATGTGTATCTTCACAGGGACGATAAACAGACAACAGGGTCATAGACACGTGATACCACAATTTCCCTTTTGGACTTTTTTTTCCCAAAGGGTGTGTCCTGCGTCTTCCAGACAGCACAAGTTTTTGGCATGGTGAAATGAAGGCTAGTGTTGCGAGCCCACTTCAAACCTTCATAAACCTTTGCTGTCTTCAAAAGAAACATCCCTCTTCTTCTCTGTGCCATCCCATAGACCTGCAGCCCCTCCAGGCCGCTTGTTTCCTTCTCCTTCCTACACACCCCTTCTCTTGTGCAGTGCACGTTGTACATCCAGGTGGTAAAACCCACCGGGGAAACTACTCCAGGAGAATAAAAGAATAATATTAAAAGAATTATCCCCTAGTTCTCTTCATTGCTTCAATGCACCAGCATGCAAGGAGAAGGGGTGTGATAATGTGGCTGCTGCTGTGGGAAGGTGGGAATCAGCTTCAACAGAAGTGGTAGCTTCAAGTGTAGATGTGAGTAAGGGGTAGGGGCCAAGAAGTGTTTGTTGTGTCTGTTGGGATCAAGTTCCACACTTTTTCTGTTGTTCTTTACATCTGGATCTTTCAAAGGTGAATGAGGTGAAAGAGTGGGGTGATCTTGTGAATAAAAAAATGCAGTCATAAAAGAGGAAGGACTCGGAGGACATTGGAACATGACTATTTATATTTAAACATTGCATACGTTCAGCAAAACTGTGACTATGTGGTGAGACAGCATCACATTTTACCTTCAGATTTTATAAGTTTTATGTTTTTTAGTACTTCCTAAATGACTATAGTGGAAGATACACACAGACTCCATCCTGTAGTCACTTGCCACAAGGTGGCAAATGACATGGCTTCATTATTTTTTTCCACTTGATGGCCAATTTGTGCAAAGGCAACTACTGGAAACCTTAAGCCTGGATGCTGCCCTAGTCATAGACTTTTCCTCTGCCACAGAGCTGTGCTGGCTGGGCAGGATTTTCATTTGTGGTGGTGTAGGCTGAAAACAAAACCCTGGCACAGGAAGGCTTTGCATGGCTGGTCCCTGCCACAAAATAGCAGCAGCCAGGAGGCTCCTCTGCACTGTGCGGTCATCGTCAGCTCCAGACAGGTAAAAATGGATGTGGCATTAAGTATCTGGCTAAACGAAGACGGGTGAAATCCTCTTTTTGACAGATGTTTGGACCAATAAACACCTCTGCCTAAGGAAGAGAACAGCAAGACAAGTTCCAAGCAAAAGCTGAACAGGTGTTTAATTTCACTGCTAATATTAATATTGGACTAACAGCACTGTTGCCAGGTGTCTTGAAGCATCCAACCACAAGAAATCACTCTGGAGGTTCACAGCTGTTAGCAAATGGGATGAAGGAATGCCTTAAGGCTGGTGCTCTCTGCTCTCACAGTGTCCTGCAGCCATCACAAAGTTACTGCTGAGCATAGAACCAGCATGGGGTGTTCTTCAGCCTGTTCATGATGGCTTGCCCACATTTGAATTGAGGGTCGCATCCTTCCCACTCTCCCCAGTCTGATACTGATAACCATCAAATGATAACACTTCTGCAAGGGGACTGAAAAATGCAGCTACTGCATTTGCTGCCTCCGTCCTAGCCACGAGCATGTGCCAGGCATCCGGTAGCACAGAGGAAGCCTGCAGACCACTTGCAAATCAATAGTAAGTGGCCATAACCAAGCAATCCCTGGAAAGCAGATGGGTCTAGTGTGGCGGTTTTTTCTTTTCTTTCCTTTTTTTTTTTTTTTCTTTCTTTTTTTTTTTTTTTTCTGCTTTTTTATTATTATTATTACTATTATTATTTTTTCCTGATCAGGAAACGTTCAAAAGTCAAACCTGTTTCCTATTGTTTGTTTCTGTTATGTTCAGGGAAATGGGATTTTGGCAACAACAACAAAAAACAAGGTTAACATCATTACATCAAAGAACTGTCCAAATCTCACATTTCTCCTCTTTGGGGAACAAGCAGATAAAGAAAATAGGATTTAGATTATGTCCAGCTGCTCATTCTGAAATACAGACATACTGCATTCCAGGCAGAAAAAGCACCTGTGTAGAAAATTTGTTAATTCTCCATTTATTTCCTTTCATGTACCATGGAGTTTGTTGTTTATTTATGGGCAATTGCCACATAGTCAAATCTATAGTAACACAATGTTTCCTGATACCTCCCCAAAAGATACCTGTTTATGTCAACTCTAGGTAGGAGAAAAAAATACACAGGTAGCAAATTTAATGAATGACATTACAATTAAGAAGTTAAGCTTTTAACATGCAGAGTATTGTGTCTTATCAGAGCTTGTTAGATATTTGCTCAAAAACACTGATTTGTGTGTATTTGAGTAAGTACTGAACTTCAAAATAAATCAAATTTAATTATGCAATCTGGAGATAAGAGGACAAATGTAGGGAAAAAAGGACATCTCTGGTCCAAGGCTTCTCAAATCACCTGCACAGAGAGAAATCAATTTATTCTTTTCTGTTAGGCCCATGAAGAGATAAATCCACTGACCCTGAAAATAGATCTCTTTTTATTCTTGGCCACATCCATAATCCTCCTTTCTTAATAGTTGAAAAGAAAGTCATAATTAATATGCCACCAGAGAGTTTTCATTATTTCTTCAGAATTACCTCTTAATTTACTAGATTAGCCTGATTAAGTAATGAATTTGTCAGTTCCAGTTTCTTTCTTAAGAATATGAAATATCTCATTTTTGACCATATGATGCTGAATTAAACTGCAACTGAGGAAGATGTTTTGGTCTAGATATTTTTTTGGTTATTTTTTTTTTAAAAAAAACATTTTCTTAATAGAGGTCTAATCACTGAAGACTGCAGATCCCCACCAGCCCTTTCTACCTGCAGACTTTGTAGCCACCCAGCTGGAGGTGAAGCAGAGTCAGCTCTTCCCCTTCTGCTGAGAAGGGAAGGCTGTAGTAGTCCACAGACCCGCTGCTGTAGCACTGCAATTTATTCATTTACTGAAATGCTGACTTTAATTGCCATGAAAGATGTGCAGTCGTTCTTCTGGTCTTCTGCAGAATCAGTTCCTTCCACTTGTTCTAGGAGGAGAAAATCCTTTAAATCCTTTTTTTTTTTTTTTTTTTTCTTCCCCAATATAGTTAAAATTTCCTATGCATCAGCGAACATCCACCTTCCTTCACCAGAGTGTAGCAAAATTCTCCTGTCGTTACAGTGCTCATTTATGGACAGCTGTGGGCTTTTCCTTTTAATGTTTTTTGTTGTTGCTATGAAAACACCTCCATGTACTTTATTTTCTTCTAGGTGTGAGTCTGTAATGGATCAGAAAGTGTCATCCTCTTCTCTTTACATGTCAGGAGAAACTGCTTGTTGACTGCACTCTTACACATAAAATTGATTGGTTAAGTAGCTAACTCACTGACTGCATGTATTAGTGTGCTCAATAGCCTAATTTGTGTAAAATATGCAGTGGTTGCCATTAAAATGTCAACCTTTACCCCTTATGGCAGCTATATTTGGAAGAGAGACTTGTAGGCTCCTGCCTGCAACTCGGGGTTGATCGCACCATAATTGCAATAGGTGGAAATTTTCTGAGACCTTTGGAAAGGTTTAATGCATGGTTGTGTGCCTGCATGTGAACAGCCAGAAGTTGGTGTTTTCTGCCAGGATGCTGCCAGTAAAACCTAGAAAGGGGCTGAGAACACAGTCAGTATTAGGAGCTGGAGCAGGATGGAGACTAGAATACATGTATATATATGAAAAACGCTAGGTGGAGAGAGCCAAACCACAAATAACCATGTGGCACTGAAATTCCTAGAGACCGGCAGTTCACAAATCAAGAGAACATACCCAGTGAAGAGTGATGAGCTGAAAAGGAGAGCACAAAAGCCTGATGCCGCCAACCCAGCAAAAGTTTCCAGGCTGCAGGATTTCAGTGACTCACGGTCTGAAAGGCCAAGCAGCTCAGGAGCTGGCTACTCTGGCTACGGAGCATTTTATACTGTGCAAGTGTGCAAATGATGCAGTGATTTCCACTCGATTCCCAAAACCACAGATTTTCTTTTAGGCCCAAAGAAAAGGTGACAGCTGCTATTGTTTTAACCTCCTGTCTGCAGCTCTGACGTTGTGTCTGTGCTACAGGATTACACCCTGCTCAGCAGAGACGTTGCTGCAGCTGGTGTGGAGCAAGCCCTAAAGCACATCAAACAAAGGAAGATTTTTTAGAAATAAAGCTCAAATAGCCTCATGATCATATGTGGGGATCAGTGAATGCAGAGAATTTTCAAGTTGCCCAAATGAAAGGAGCAGCACGTGGCCTTGCTCCATCCGCAGCATCAGCTCAGGGCAAATTTTACATCCTTGCAGCAGAAGTAC
>NC_048893.1:180130810-180182832 GCF_011077185.1 Oxyura jamaicensis
AGGCGGCCAGCACAAACCTCACTGGGTGCTCCACCAAGAGCTGCTTCTCCAGCCCCAGGGGTGGCAGAAATGGTGAGACTGCTGAAAACAGCAAGGAATAGATATGGTCCAAGCTTGAGAGTGAGGGAAGGAGCATTTGGAGGAACAAAATGAACTGGGAAGAGTTTGCTGCAAGCAAAAACCCATGGAGTTAACTGAAGCCGAGGCTGAAAGAAGGGGTCTATCTTGCAAGAGCCCAGTGAGCTGGGGGAAGTGTCTTAATAAATACTTTTTATTTCTATTCTCTTTGGCATAACCACTATGAGTTTAAAACAAATTGGCTGGCTGAGCTTATGTTCAAACACAGCCTGTCTGGGTGGTTCAATGGCTCTTTTGGGGGCTGTCTCAGGGCCATCACAATGTGCATTACAACAAGCAAATGAAAAAAAAATATATCTTACGATGCATTTTGTGACCAGCTCCTAAACAGGCATCCATTTCTTCATGTTTCAGTGAAGCAGACTTGTTTAAGCAAATACAGTGCCAGCAGGAGGAGAAACATCAGCCAAGCTGGCACCAGAAGCTGGTGCCCCTGAAGCCTTGGCCATGGGGATGAACTAATCCTGCCATGGTCATTTGGAGGCACACAAGGCCAGGATGGCACAGACACAGATTTAGGCAGCTGTTAATGGGCTGTACTGAGACAGTGACACAGAGGGAGACCTCACCGCTCTTGAAAAGTTTGCTTGTTTTCAAGCCCTGGTGCCCTGTTCCCTCTCCTCCACTCCAGAGACTGGCTCCTGCTGCTGACTTGAGGGAGAGGAGGAAAAGGGTGTTGCTTTGTTCTTTTGTTTCTGAAATATGAAGGAAATCAGACAAATGCAAAGCTTTAGAGATCCATTCAACCTGAATACTTTTGGACAGAGCCAGCCTCATGCACTCTGGCTCCTATGCCAAGAGCATAAATTTGAAGCACTTTTCCAGAAAGCATTATGGAGCCAGGAGAGCTAATGAGGTAGAAGGTAACAGAGACAAGTAATACAGGGAAAAAGTGAAAGAAAATAAGATCAGGGAGGCAAACCCAGTCACCAATTTCAATGTGAAGGCACAAAGGTGAGAAGGTCCTGCCTCCCTGCTGTGCTGCCCTCCCTTGTCTGGCTGTTTTGCCAGGACACCAGGGCTGTGCACACATCTCCCCAGTGGCCAGGAGTTATACAGAGCTTGTGGAAACCTGGGCTAAGTCACAGAAATGAATGGGATATTCAGTATCCTGGTTGCTACTTCAATATAATTTAGCGGGAACAAAAAGACACCTCCCCCAGGCCTTCCATTTCTCGCAGGGGTCAGGGGCTCCTGGTGAGAATTGAACTGACTTTCCCCTCCACAAGCCCAAAGCAACAGCATTTAAACAGAAATCAAGCCTCAGACTTACTTTGTTATGTCACTGAAGTCAAAATGTGTAAGAAAAATCACCCAAAGGACTTCCATTCAGTCTCGTGTGTGCTGCCTTTCATGTGTGTCTTGAATTACACTCAAATGAGGCTCCTGTGCCCACAGAGCTGTCAACATACCACTGCTTGACTGCGTCTGTTGGGAAAAATCCATTAGTCTGGGTGCCAGAATGCCATTAGTTAAAATCTTATCTCTCTTCCTCTCTCTTTGTCCCACTGTCATCAGCTCCCTCTTCACCCACTCCTCCCTTAACTTCTGAATCTGTTGGCTGGTTTCAACCGATTTGGAGAGAAGTGGCAGATTTCTCAAAAATAATTCAGTACCTACAAGCATTGTGATGATCAGCAGCTCAGTAGCTGAGAGAAGCACAATTTAGCTGATCTCATGCCAGAGACAGGTCGATGGGAGCCAGCAGTGCTCCTGCCCAAACAAGAAGCCTGGTGGTCACACCTGGCCACCTTTCTGGAAGCAGTGCTGGGCAGAGGTGGCTGAAGACACAAGTAGAAAACTGGCTTGATGCTGATTTGGGCAGCAATGAGCAGTACACTGTACCTTCAGGAGGCAGCTCTTGAAGCATCTTTGCTATCACATTTTCACACCTGCAGGTGGAGGGCTTGATCTCAATGTCCTGCAATATAGCTGAATGGCAAGAAAGCCCCGAGAGGACAGAATAGCTCCTTCTTCTTCTTCCTCCTTTCCTCCTACTTCTGCTTCATTCCTTATTTTGAAGGGATGCTTCTATCCTTCTTTTTATATGAAGAGAGAAGTGCCCTTTTGCCTTTATTTATTTTATTTATTTATTTATTTTGTGCATTGGATTTAAAGATGAAAATGGCTGCTTGTAGTCTTCCCATCCTAGGTTCAGTTGTATTATTGTGATCTTTCCAAATGGGCTGTTCTGCAGTTCTGTGACAGGGATTGTAGCTCTCACTGCAACAGACCTCTTCCATATTGGGGTCCTGTGAATACTTTTGGAAAAAAGAAAAAAAAAAAAACAAACCAAAACAACAACAACAAAAAAACAAATAAACAACAAAAAAACATTCATTTGTTTAATAATTCTAATTTTCTTCTCAGAATAAAAAATATTTTTCCAGCTAGTTAATGACTTTCCTTAGAAGTCATTATTCAGCCTGTACCAAGAAAAGAAAAAGATGATAGAAAAAATAACCAACAACTGAATATTTTGCACATTTTTAGCATTATTCTTTTTAAAAATTTACACAGGCTAGCTACGCAAGGGACACTGCTTTGCGAGCCTATGTGAACAGTTTCTTGGCTAATGATCGTCAATCTGAGGAGTGAAACCAGGCAACACACAGTGAAACACTGCCCCTGTGCTTGTCCCCATGCCATATGGCAGCAGAAGCTGGCATTGTCCTTTGGCGCTTGGACCAGGAATCTCTTTTGCCCCAGCCCACTGCTGTTATAATACTTCACTCTTGACCAGTAATGATGTGCATGTGTCAGATAATAATGCTGTAACCTGCAATAACCTTGTAGACCTGGGGCACAGCACAAACACTCCAAGGACAGAGACATTGCAACATCTGAGTAAAAAAAAATAAGTTTGATGTGGTTTAATTTACTGGAAACAAATAAAAGGAATTCCTTTTTTTTTTTTTTTTTTATAGGAGAAATCTGGCTGGAAAGTATCACAATTCTGTCCAGTCTGAGCCACTTGCTGGCTTTTTCAGGGTGAATCCACCCCATATAGAAATGCTATAAGTCTCCTGATGCTCTTCAGTTCCAGTGTTAAATTCTTTGATAACTGTCTCTTGAACTATTTCCTTTGGCAGCCTGATCTTTAACCCAATAACCTTCTGAGTTGGATTTTTTTTCCCATCATCCAGCTTGAAACTTTTTCCTTAAATTCAAGTTTATGGCTGTTTCCCTTGTCTCTTTGCTTTTCCTGCTGAGACCTCAGGTTTATTATAGGTTGAGTCATTCCTACTTGAAGTTTCTTTCCATTCTTTACTTTGTTTGTTTTGCTAATTTAATCAGCATGCTTATTTTTTATTCATGTACAAGAATAAACCCTTCTATCTTCATCATTCTTTTGTGCACTTTATCATCTATCTAGCCTGCCCTGTGATGCAATCTTTCTCTGGTGGCCTCAGTTAGTTTTATATGGAAATTCAAAAGCAAGTTCCTTAATATTAATGACTGTGTTTTTGGTTGTTACTTGTTTTTGTTTTGATTGTTTTGTATTGTATTGTTTGTATCTCCTGGATGACACTATGCCAATATCTATGTCTTTGATATTTTTCCTGCCAGAAGGTTACCATCCATGTCAATTTGGCATTAGTTATGCTACTTTGATGACTTTTACTTTGAAATGGGCTTTTTGTTTGTTAGTTTGTTTGTATTGCATTGCATTACACTGAAATTATGTGGAGTTTTTCCTTCTGTTCCTCTCCTTTCTTTGTTTTTGAGTACCCTTTTGATCAGCTGGTGATTAGATAAAAATTGTTCCCCTAACTAAGCACATTCTCCATTTTGACAGATGATCCAAGAGGTACAGAACACAGACTGGGGACCATTTGACTCTGCTTAGAGCTGCATAACTTGCCATGTCTTTTACATCTGTGCCCCCTTATTTTTACCTTCTCTAAAGTGTGAATTGGTTTGCATGCCTTATCTGAAGCAGTGAACAAGATCTATTTTGGTCCTTAATCCACTCTACCCAAAGGATTGCTTTCCCACAGTAATGTTCTTTAACACAAATAGACCTGCAATCCCTGTCTTGTGATCTCATGGTCTGCAAAAGGGCAGATCACACCCTTCCACCTCATAATTAAATGACAATGTCAACAAAATACAGCTTTATTACAAGTGGGAGAAAAAAGACTAAAGTAGTCCAACCTTTCTGTGTAAAATTAAACAAATAGCCAGTAGACCCAATTCTTCCTACTACTAAATCCATGAGCACATATAAAGCTCAGAATATGGAGATTCATTTCCCTGTTCTCATTTTTCTTTCTCAGATCCATGTGCAGCATGTTCCTCATCTTTCCCTGCAGAGGTTTAGGATCAGTCACCCCAAATCCATTGCTGCCACACTGTGATGGATTGCTGTCTTGTCTGGGTGCAGTCAAAAGATGAGTAATGAATTATACACTGCCAGAGTGTATAATAAGCTTGCATGATTAAATACAAAATGATGGAGAACAGAGGGTTCAATGAAAGATGTGTTCCTTGCTGAGCCAAACCAACAAGGTGTCAAAGGGAGGGGGCAAGAGGTTCAGACCTCTTTTAGCCACAATTTTTTACCAACCAGTTAAGAAGAGCAGACTCCTATTGCAATGTTCCTTAAAACATTAGTAAACAATTAATAAAAATACTGATATGCTATAATTGATCCAATACATTATGAGTAAAAATGAATAGCAGACTATGATGTTGCTGTGGTTGGGAAGCAACTTTTACTCTGTGTCTCCTACTGATACTATCTCCTACTTCAGGCAGAAAAATAAGATTTAGAGATGAAAGATGAAGCCAGTCTTTACCCTTCAATAGGGTTCAAAAGAGCTTTTGATGATAAAAACTGAGCTATCCATTCAAAAGTGAGGCATGGGTAAAGGCAGAAACTCTATCAACTCATCTGGAGGTAAATGGCAAATCCACTGAATAATGGAATGAGGGAACTTTATTGTGTTACTTTAGTATAAACAGATTAAGCATATTTTTGCTTTTATTTTTCTGCTTACACCTCCTATAAGCATTTGTGACTGTGTTGGCTGTTTTGAATATTATGAATAAATGCATGTTTAAGTATTTGCTTAGCCTGATCCGTGCAACATGCTGCTGGCTCACCCCAGGCTGCAGGCCACCAGCTAACAGCCAGGCTCTCCTCTCCCAGCCAAGCCACAGAGCAGCAAACCCAGGCCCTGAGCACGATACATCCCTCTTGCATGTTCTTCACTGTCTCCAAAGCATCCTGCAGGTCAGGGCCATTTGAATTGCATGAGCCACGTGGGGAGCAAACAATGGGGTCAGGAAAGGCAGAAATACTTCCCAGTTCACCATCATTGCAGTGGAAAAAAAATGTTTATCCACTGTGACAGCAAACATTAAATGGCTCAAAGCACAACCATGCTTTGCTGTTGGATGTGTCAGATGCTCAGATAGCCAACACTATCCTGGGTTGCTTCAAAAACAGCGTGGCCAGCAGGTTAAGGGAGGTGATTCTACCCCTCTACTCTGCTCTCTTGAGAACCCACCTGGAGCCCTGCATTCATCTTTGGGGCCCCCATCACAAGAAGCACAGGGACCTGTTAGAGTGAGTCCAGAGGAGGGCCATGAGGATGAGCACCTTTCCTGTGAAGAGAGGCTGAGAGAGTTGGGGTTGTTCAGCCTGGAGAAGAGAAGGCCCCCGGGAGGCTTTACAGCAGCCTTCCAGGACATGAAGGGGGCCTACAGGGAAAATGTGGAGGGACTCTTTGTCAGGCAGTGTGGCTCATTAAAGGGGACTTATCAGAGTCCAGCTGTTTCAGAGCTCTGCTAAGAGCTTTCACTGAGACGGTCTCAGAAAGTTCAAAGTATTTATAGTTCAACGTTTGCCTATTTCAGAGCCTTGCCAAGGATTTTCACTGAGACAGTTTCATGAAGTTGAATGTATTTAATAAGGTGACAGATATAACAGATTCAGGATTGCTATTGATAAATACACGTATTGCAAAGCACTAGTATATAACAGTGCTAGCAAAATGTTGTCCCAGATATTACTCACCAAAGGATGAAGGCACAGAGCTTACCAAGAAGGCTTCCCTGTCTTGGTGGAGGAGAAAAGAGCACAGCCTCTTCTAGGTTTTCTTTCCCCCACAAGCTCTTCTTTTTTCCTCACTCTAACTTCATCTTCTTCACTTTTTTTTTTTCTTTCTTCTTCTCCAATAAGTTTACACTGACTCCTAATACAACACTCTTTTACATTCTAACCATATCTATTCCCTCCCTGGGGTGACATTTAGCATGATTTGGGTGAAGTGTTGAGCACTACAGTTACATATGTTTAGCATGTACATCTTTAAGCTCATTATCATACCCAGGAGTATGAATTTTAATATTATCTTTACACATAGCAAAGCAAAAGGTTTCACTCAGGCCCTCAAAATTCTGTTCTGCCACCAAAACAGGGGTGTTCCAACAACACAAGTCTCCCTCCTTCAGCAGCCTCTGATACCAAGCTTGCTGACCTCCATCACCCAAGGTTTGTATAAGAGATAAACAAGAACAAATTGCTTGATTCCCATTTGCCCTGGGCTGGTGCTTATCAGAACGAGTCTGACTGTTCTCACCAGAGTGTAGTGGTAGAACACAGGGTAACAGCTTTAGACTAAAAGAAGGTAGATTTAGATTAGATATAAGGAAGTTCTTCACTCAGAGGATGGTGAGGCCCTGGCACAGGTTGCCCAGAGAAGCTATGGATGCCCCATCCCCAGAAGTGTTCAAGGCCAGGTTGGATGGGGCTTTGAGCAACCTGGTCATTTGGGAGGTGTCCTTGCCCATGGCAGGGAGTTGGGATGAGATGATCTTTAAAGGTCCCTTCCAACCCAAACCATTCTTTGATTCAATGTGTAGGGTGCCTGGCTAAGGGAGCAAAAAAGACCGGCAGGAGGCAGGAAGTGAGGAATAAATACACTATCAAAGTCAAACAGGTCAAATCAAGCACCACCAGTATGACTCATTCAAATGGAGACATCTGTAAGGATAACATTACTGGGGAATAGCCCCTTCCTATTTTTGTGCTTTGGTTCTGCTGTACCATTTAACTCCTGAACACCACCATGTTACCCTTGTGCTTTCCCAGTGACAAATTCCTCCACATTTCTTTCTGTCAAGAGCTGAGGACTCAGTGCACAGTCAGATGGAGCCTCTTCAAGCCA
Source organism: Oxyura jamaicensis (assembly GCF_011077185.1). Lineage (NCBI taxonomy): Eukaryota > Metazoa > Chordata > Aves > Anseriformes > Anatidae > Oxyura > Oxyura jamaicensis. Next base: position 180,138,127 of record NC_048893.1, read on the forward strand.
CCAATAACTAAAAGGTTTATTTCATGATTATAGTATTTTTGCAGCCTCAGATGTGATATGTTGTACGTACAAGTAACTAGCATCATTCAGTGATTGACACTGATCATTTAGAAACTGAGATATTAACAAAGATGTCCTAAGCACTCAGTCAGACATTATTTTGAAAACATGGTGTTAGAAATTTGTACATCTCAACCAAAGGTCTCCAGAACAAGTTACATTTTCTGAAGATGTTGATACTCATTTGCTCAGATACTTGCACTGTGTCTCCAATCTCAGTTTTCCCTGTGATGGAGCATTTTAAGAGACCTACATAAATAAATGATCAAATGAAAACTAATAGCCTAACGAATGTGCCTCAATTCTGCAATTTCATTTGAGAGCGCCAGCAAGTAGGGGAGCACTGCAGGGACCTGCTGGTTGTCTCAGCCCAGGATGCATGTTGCAATGAAATGAAGCAAGGAACTAATTGTGGACACCCAAGTATGTCTGGTCCCTTAAATAAAAGCAAACCGTGTCCTTCCAGGAAACAAACAAACAAACAAGCAAGCAAGGAAACAAAACAAAACAACAACAACAAAAAACTTTAAGGCTATAGGAACAGACATGGTGCACATTGCAGAGGAGTGTAATGGATGAGGAATGGGAAAAAAAGCAGGCAGGACAATTCCTTTTCCAGCTGTCCTGAAACAAGGCACAAAAACCCAAAGAAGAAGAAAAAGAGCTGTTTTGCGACTGGGGGACAATACAATATCTGGAAGATGATCAAGACAATGAGAAAAACACGCAGCAATGCCATGACCCTGCTGCTCACAGGTGTGACAGGCATAGACACACTCTGGTTACAAAGGGTGAAGGAGGTCTTGGATCTGGTCCTGAACCCTTCCTGCCAGCAATTCTCTTTGGGCAAAGGTAGGAACCAAAACTTTACTCTGAAAGAAAATGTGTGCTGAACAATCATTCTGTGATTTAATGCAATAACTTCACGCCTGTGAATTGCCTAACAACATTTTTGGCCTCTTAATCATATGGACTAAGTTAATAAAGATTGAGTCTTTCCCATACAAATAGTGCAGTTTTTTCTGCCTCTCACAGCAGCGTTACTGAAATGCAGAATTCTTTCCTATATCTTTACAGACATTTCAAATATTTTTGAATCTTTTTGCCTTTGTTGTGTGTGTATGTATGTCTTTTCCGTTCCTAACATTTTAGATCCTGGCCTTACAGAGAGAAATAATACTAGGTCCTCTTCTTCCAGTCCATTACTTGGCATTTTTTCCCCCATAAAAACAGGGAAAGAAACCTTCACTTTAATAGAGAGCATTTCAAAGGGCTTTAGTCCATCTTACCTAATGTATACTTCTGTGTGGATAATATATTTTCCTGCCACAGGCATTCAAAGGACAACAAAATGGGTATTTTACTGCTCGCGTCTTGATCCCAGCCGAATGCCTGTTTGTGGATGTCGCTGTGTTCTCAGCTCCTGTCTGGAAATGGCTTTTTCAGAAACTTCCTGTTTAACTTCCTATTAACAAGCTTTCACTCAAAAATTCTTGTGCAGCAAACTTTAGGGAGAAATGGAGGAAATAACTTTAAGCCACTGCCTTAAACAACTTCTCTGGTGCTTCATCCTTTGCTATGTTGTATATTAAACGCTAATTGTGGAGACTGGCTGGATCCAGAAATGGTAATTATGGCTTCAGTAAATGGTAATTAGGACCTTTAAAGGTTGTTTTTGCGAAAGGAATGCCTCGTCTCTGTAGATGCAACCAAGTCACTAGTGTTTGTTGGGGCAGTTTGCAGAAGCAGCCAGGTTATTGAGTACTGTGAAGAGCTTATTTGCCTTACAAGTTGATGTTGATGGCAAATTTTGGCCAGTCATCAGTTAGCCAAAGATGCTTTGTCAGATCTTTCTGCTAGCAAGTGCCTCTGAGAGACCAAAAAACTTTCAAACAGTGATGCGCCATGCTTTGTTCACATCTGGACTAGGGTAATTAACTGCCTTCCCAAGTAATGAAACTCCAAGTAATTGGCTCAGGCAAACAGAAATTACAATGTTGTGTGGATAAGTCTCCCTTTTCCCTGGGCTTCTTTCTTCAGGACTCATTTTTAGTCATCCCAGGGACTTTCTTTTCCTGTGGTGGAGTTGTGAACAAGAAGGGGAAAACTCCGTTGACTGTCTGCCATACCAGGTAGTAGCATCTTTGCAATTCAACTGTTACTCATTACAGAAAGGTAAACAAATTGTATTTTCTGGTTATCCGTTTCAAACTTATTTTTGATAATATCTACTGAGTATTGACAGTAGAGAAGACACTCTTTTTTAGTTCTGACATAAATGAGATGTCTAAACTGAAGAGAGTTAGTACTTTCTGAAGAGGTTAATACTTCCAGGGAAAGGAAATTCATCTGGACCTAAAGAATATAAAACTGGTAGAGGAACATTCATTTTAGCTGATGTATAGATTTGTGACAAGAAATGGATTATGGACTGATCTAAATGCTGAGATAGAAAGCTACTTGTTTCAGTTACTGAAAACAAGTTTTAAACTTCAGTTGTGTACCTCCTCATGACTGAGACACAAACTGAAATACACCTGGTTTAGTGCAAGGCTGAGGTTTCACATGAAGTTCTTCGGGTAATTTTTTTTTTCTTTTCTTTTCAGAATGGGTTTCCATAATTTCTCTGAACAAAATGAGGAAATTTTTATAGTTCTTAAGATTCTAAGAGATTTGGAAAAATGTAGATAATTTTTCTTATGTCTGGATTTCTTAACCTTTATTCCTTAAAATCTAAAAACATCATCATCATCATCAACAACAACAACAACAAAAACACAACAAAAACAAAGCAAAGCAAAGCAAAACAAAACAAAACAAGTTCCATAAGGAAAAGTAAGTTTCAGCAGTTTCTGGTGAACACAGTCTGACTTTTGTGAGTCAGCCATGGCTGATTATTGTTTCATGTGGCAAAACTGTTTTTCATGATGTCATGCTTCACACCTAGATTAACCACAACAGTTTTAGCTGCATTTAATTTAGTTTCTGGTTTGTTCAGTTCTGAAGCACTATAAAAACAAAACACTATAAGGGGCACGACCCCTGTAGAAAGAAAAACACAACAAGGTCTTGCACTAATAACTGTAAAATACTACTGCTGAGTTCAATGTTGCTCTAACAAATTCCCTAAACTTTTCCAGTCCTTATCGATTAGAACGTAGAGGATAACTCTACTTTCTACATTGCACCTGCTACTACTCCAAGCTGCTGCAAGCTACATATATATATATATACACATATATATGTGTGTGTATGTTTATACTCTATGTATGTACTATATATATGTATAGTGTTTGTCTTTCTACCTGAGTAGATTGAGAAATTTATTTGAATTTCTTAAAGCTTAATGATTAGCTTTAGGAATTCATGTCAGTGGCCAGGAGAGGTATCCAATCAATGCAGCATAGATTTTGCAAGTGGAAAAGAAAACATCTTGGGTGCTTAATAATTGCAAAGTGTTCTGACACTTTAACTGAATTCTCTCTGCCAACCAATAAGCAGTCATCTGCTTACCCTTTCCAGTCACTGTCTGGGCTATTTAAGGACCAATGGTACATACAAACACAGCTGAGTAACATGTTCCAACTTTTTGAGCTCTCTGATGGTTTCCTCTAAGCCACATGTGGCTTTGCCATGACTCTGGGTTGGCTGACTTTTCCTGAAAGCCTGCTCCCTTAGCATTAGCTGAATTCTTTCACAGAGGAGGTTTTCAGTGGATACAAACAAACAAACAAGTGTGTACTCTTACACAACATATTAAAATGCAAATTAAATAATGATATTTTCTGCTGATGATATAGTTGTATCCTCCACTAAGACTGTGGAGGCTACTAGAAGGTAGAACTGAATGGAAAGTAGATATCCATGAATCATACAATAAAATAAGATATTCCTAATGTGGGCTAAATTAACTAAACAAAGTATGCTGGTGGGGTGGGCTTCCTTCTCCCAACTATTTCACAGGCTCCAAACCTGAAGAATCCTCCCAAATGAATCTGAAATGGGAAGCTGTTCTAATACTGTAAAGTAGTGCATAGAAGCACCAGCCATAAATCAGGAAATCACTGCAATAAATGTTATGAAAAAGAATAAAAAGCTCATGACTGAGTTCTGAAAAAGCCAGAGGTAACTGTAAAATGAACATTTTATTGTAGATTTATTGGAAGCCTCGGAGCAGGAGGTAGTATCTATGAAGGAGAGATTTCAACCTATCATGTGACAATTTGCTCATTATTTCTTTTTCTCAAATACAGCTACTGCCATTCCATTCCTTTCCTGTACCATCCTCCTGCTATATTTGTCAAGATAGGATTCTAGGTTTAAAATATCTGAATTTAGAGCTTTTAGTAGTTTTATTTTTGCCCCATGTTGCTGATAGAGTGCTTTTAATGTGCAATGAGAAAAAAATAACTTATATTAATCATTGATTTCATATATATGCTGAGAGATGAAGTAAGGCTGAAAATGGGAGAAAAGCAGAAAGTCTCACTACATCAGTGTACAAGGAGTGGAAAGTTATAGCAGTTCCTACCTGCATGCAGAGGAGATGAAAATCACTAGGTTGCTGGAAAAGAGAAAAGGTCTTTTGCAAGTAAGGGCTGGGAAAATGATTTGGAAAAGGAAAAAAATAGCAACTGTGTGTTTGCATGTGTACATGCCAAGGTTCTGTATGTATCCTGTTGTTATGAGTAGATGAAACTCTAATTTTGAAACTTGATTTTATTTCCAAATTTTTGAAGACCTCCTCTTTTGATAAAAATGCGGGTTGCATCATTAGTTGTATTACAGTATTCAGTTTTCCTTATTTTTGCTACTTGCCTTTGCAAGCTTAGTAAAATTAAATATAGATTTTCCTTAGTTTTATCTATGTTTAAATCTTTATAAAGCCACAATAAACACATGGTGTTATGGTACCCAGTACATCTCTGTTTTTCATTTCAGTTAGTAAGTTAAACAGCAGTTCCTGTCTCTTCTATCTAATATCAGAAGAAGCAATAATGTTGTAGGAAACTTGGAGATCAGATGAAGAATTCCCTTTTGCCAAAACACCTGGCTTTGATGGATTCCCAGAAGGCTTATGTAAAGATTTTTCACAGTTGCTTTTCCATCTGATAGGGAATAAGTTCAGTAAATCTAGAGAACATGGCTGTTTGCCATGCAAGAGTTTAGCATTTGAGCTAAATCTAATAAATGCCCAGAATGTGATGCTTACTTCCTGATTTCACTGAGTAATGTAGATGTAAAGATTTTTATCAACTATACTGGCCACTAGTCTTCAAGACACTATCAGAAAATCAATTCACCAAGATGAGATTGGTTATGTTCACCACAGACATGTGTTCTGTAATGTCAGACACTTAATTAATATACCCCAGATCTCCTGTAGATTTAATCTCCTCTCCGTCTGTGCCTCATCTCCACTGATGCTGAAGAAATATTTGACAGTGAATTTCTATTTATAACTTTATCCACCTTTTCAATTCCAGAGCCACTTTTTGATACCTACAGGGTTTGTAATCTTCTGACTCTGTAAGCAGAAATCAAGAGAATGTATCCAAGACAGGTCTGGCTGTAGAAAATTGTATTACATAATCTATTACATAATCTCTCCCCTGTTCTTTTCCTGTAAAATTTGTCTCAACTGTTAAAACAACCAATACTAGAATGAGGGTTGTAGTTTCTTCATGTACTTAAAATACATATATACAAAAATATATATATACATATATATATAAAATACATATATATATAAAAGCTCTTATCTGTTGCTCGTCCTGTACACCCAAAAGGCTAAGAAAGAGAAAGATATACTTTTTAAAAAGTTAATTGCTTCTCAGACAGTAGAGGTGTGGAGAAGCTGACTCACCCCACAGATCATTTTTTCTATGTTTAAAATGTCATAAAGTCATTTATGCACAGCCCCCAAGAGTATCTGGGCCTTAAATGAAGTTTTAATTAGTCATACACCTTCCTGAATTCTCAATTAACTCAGGATAGACACCTGGGTACTATTATGGGAACCTAATTATGACTTCTACCCAATGTGCGAAAACAATAAAGAAAATAACCTCAGTAATATTTTAGGAAAGGGATGATAATAATTCTGGAGATATTATAAAGCAATCTACATAAATCAGTAGTTATTTCAGAACAGAAGAAGCACTATATAATATATTTAGTTCAGGTTATCTCAACAGGAAGGGGTTTAGCCGTGCAGGTATTTAGAAAAATGCAAATGATTAATTCATACTCTGAACAGTTTACTATAGATTAGAAGAGAGAGGAAAAAGTTATCATAAAAATCTACTAAGCAATAACTGATAAACATAGAGTGTATAGGCTAAATGTTTTTTATGCATTCTCAGAATACAGAAAAAAGGGAGCATGCAAGGAAATTGAAAGACAATATATTTCAAAAAGATATAACAAAGTATTTATTCTTACTACACAATCTGCAACAAATACCTGGAAAACCTGCAAAAACTTTGTAGTCATAAGCATTTCTAAAATAGAGTAGAAAGCTTGTAAAGAAATATCTGAAAATTTCTATGGAGATTTTATATCTAGGGAGTAATTTTAATAAGATTTAGAAGGCATATATTCCTGTATGTTTCAAAGCATAAGCTAGTTTTCAAATGGTGGCTGGTAGAAATAAATGTCACCAGAACACCAGTAAGTTAGGCCATGAGTGGTCTGCAGAAAGCTTCCTGCATCTTTCTTGACTAGTATGACCCACCATGGATGCAATCCACAGAATAATGTCCTTAAAATCTAGGCACTATCTGTCTTGAAAAAAAAACAATGGAACCTTGGTGACTCAGGAAGTCTGGTAAAGTGGGGGAGTCACACAATTGATTCCTGTGTTGTAGATTTTACTAGGATTCTACAAGAACCAATGATAGAAAATACAAATGCTGCACTTACTGAAGAAGGATTTACTATAAAGAATGTTTGAAACTGTAGAACAGGCATCCTACAAGTATTAGCTAGTGTTATCAAGAGCATATTCGTTATATATTATCTTTTTGCATTTTTTTTTTTTTTAATATTTCCATACCTCACAAAAGTACCCTGAGATTGATTCTTTGCCTGTTGTCTCCAGATGTTGATGACAGTTCAGCATTACCCAGCTTTGGACTCTTTTGTTCAGAGAATGCCCTCCTACCTCTTCTGCACTGCTTATTCAATCCTGCTTTCATTTAGCTAAAAAGATTGCAAACTGATTAAGCCACTTGGCACATCATAATTAGAGAACAGGGTTCACTGCTGTTGGATCTGCTGTAGCTGTAAAACAGAAGTACAGAATACAGCTGTCTATTAATTGGAAATCTTTGCAGGAAGTGCTCTACACTTGTTCTCTGTAGTGTTCACTAGCTTCCAAACTGTTTATAATAGTAGTATAAGGAATTGTATTTGATGCTGTAAACCCCCTGGAAACCAACAATTCTGGTTGTTCTGGGGATTGCTTTTTCTACCTGTCTGATTTCAGTATAGTTGCAACTCATTTTGCATGGGAAATGACTGCTGGTGCATAAGAGTTTCTGAGGAGGATTCTTTGATCTCAGACTTCTATCCCATCTTTTAATCTCATTGTGTCTTAGTTTTTCTTTGTTGCCTTGATAGCAGAATTTGCATGCCTCTCTGTATTTTTTTCCTGAGTCAGTGAGGTTAAAATAATGTTACTGATTCTGGTTGAACAAGCAGCACCCATACATGACATTCAAACCCAAACTATTGTCTTAGCCAAATCCATTCTTTTGTGAGATGCTTACTAATCTGTCAGCTGTAGTGATTTGTAATTAGTGCATCACCTTGTTGGCCTTTGCAGAATGGCAGATTGGAGTATTTTACTGAGAGCATAAGTAACTGATTATTTGATAACTCATTTCGGAGACTGTGAAAAAGGAAGAGATTCATCATGTAATTGCAGGAGTTAATTGAGGTGAGGAATGTGGAAGGCTAGACTTGCTGCTAATCAATATAAATTCTTTCAGGGAAACATGATGGTTGTGGACATGAAACAGAACATAAAGGGGAAAAAAAAAGTATATGGCATGTTTGTGCCATATAAATATACACATAGTTTTTGTGAAGGATAAAAATATTTTCAAGACAATAAACTTGAAAGTACCTGTTAGTGTTTAGAGCGCTACGTGAGCGACTCTACACTAGGTAATGAGCAGTCAACTGGAAAGGAGACTTAGCTAAGAGTGAAGTCAAACAAATTTCCTGCATCTGTGTTTTCCATGGAAGGTGCTATTCAGAGGGCATTTCCTATGGGAAATCAGACGGCCTTAAGAGAGATTGCAGTCTCTCAGGAGGAAGTTATGAAGCAACTTGAGAAAGACAAATGCAGTGAATTAGCAGAAGCAGATGGTATTAATCTGTGGAGTCTGAAAGAAATAAATTGTGAAATAGCAAAGAAATAGCAGGACTGATGAGGTCCTTCCATGTACAGTGATTGTTACTGGGGGCTTCAAAACCATCTGATTCAATCCATTTGATTATTATTATTATTATTATTTCCTTTAGCAAAGGAGGGTTTATACTGGGATTTACTGCCTGGATGGGGTTCCTCATGGTCTCTGGCTTGGGAGGATCATCACGGTGCAGGATGTGAAGAAGGTTAATTCAGCTCACTTAGACCAGTGTGGTTGATCAGGGGAAAACCTTTAGTGCTTAAACTGTCTGTAGACAGACAAAGGAAATGGGGAAAACCTGATTCCCAAGTTAAGTCATGGGAAAGGATTTGCAGTGAATGGCTGCTTGTTAGTGTCAAGATGTCAGTAGTGAATAGGGAGCTGAATAAATCTGGAGAAGATATGCAATTGTGGGAACTAAAAATTATAAAGAAATAGGAAATACTCTAAACTGATTTGCATATGTATATTTGGGTCAAGAAACAAGATATCAGATAAGGTAAAATCAAATAAATAAGAGTTAAGTAGTAGATCCAGTATAAATAATGTCTCCTTATAAAGTTGGTGAATTCATAAGCTTTGTGGAGGAAAAATGGAAAATGCCAGAAGAGGTTGAACAATATATCTGCAGATAAGAAACTTAAATTTAGCAAATTCTTGTGTGGAAAACATCAGTACTATGCAGCAATGAGAGTGAGAATTAGAAAGGTGAAGGTTTTATTCTTACGGCTATTCATATAGATATTTTCCATGAACAGGAAAGCCAAAAGTGTGAGAAGTTTCAAAAATTGTTTTCACTGGATCATAACCATGGCGAGATAGTGATAAACACTGTATTTGTAAGTTAAATCTATGTGAGTGTTTCCTCTAAATGTTCAGTTGTGATGTTAAAAAGAATGTTCCTTGTGTAACTGCCATTTTATAGTGTGTGACCTCCGATTATACATTTTTCATGGGATGGAATACTGAAAATAGGAAATGGGATTAGGTATCTGAAAGACTCTAGGAAATTGTGAGATTTTGTTTTCTGCTTTAAGGACAGGAATTAAGAAGAGGAAGTGATGTGGCTACTGAGACAAAAAATGCAGCCGCTCTGGGGGTGGGAGGAGAAAAATTAATGAGATCTATGTTCTTATGAAGGTGGTTTCCCAATACACATTTCATTGGTGTTCCAGCAGTAGATGGAGGAGGTCCTAGAGCAATGTGCTTTATGGAGTTTAGAAGAGGGTCTACAGACATACTAAATCATCTTCCAAAGAAGATTTGGAAGTCAGCCGGCTAGCTAAGGAGAATTGCATGTGGCAAAACATGGTTAAAGGGAGAAGGCAGTGTGACACTACAGAAGTGGAATAGAATTAATGCATAGGTTTGATGTGCTGAAGCAAAAAGCTTTCAGGGAAAAGCAAAAGCAAAAGAATATAGGAAGAATATAGGTGATAAAGAGAGAAGCGAAAGCAGCCACAGGGAAAAAAAAAAAATATATATTGTACAGCAGCTGAGGAGGCTGGAGGAAAGAAATACTATTCAGGTAATTATGGCACAGAGAGATGATAAGACAGAATGATATGTGGACGGACAGAAAACCATTAGAGAAGAATGTGAAATTTCTTTGAACACAAAGAATAGAAGTTTTTATGAGACAAATGATAACTTACTAATGTGAGATGCTAGGCCTCTATGAAATAGATGCAGTGAATGAAAAGATGTGCTTTGGATACACATGAGTCTGGAAAGGATTCTGGAAGAAAATCTACTTGTAATCCTTCAAATGAGGACAAATAGCAATCCAAAATTCTCACTGAAATACAGGAAAGGTAATTAACAGGGCTGACAAAGACACTTAAAGAAATGGAAGCTCCATTGATTCTAAGAAGAATCCTCCTGTTCCATAGAGGAGTAGGGTGAAAGTCTGACAAAACTATGAAGATGATAACCAGCTTTGAATTTTTGGAGAAGTTTTGTGGTATTGACTATATTCATAGAAGGAAGAGATTTTGCATTTCTGTGGACTACTCTTAAATAACTGGATTTCAGCCCTTGGGACTTGGGTTAACATGACTAGTAAAGTGATCTTTAACTTCAGATGCAGAAAAGGAAACTCAGCAGACAGTTTTATAGTCTCCATGCTTAGGTTCAATATATACAAATATGACAATCCAGCAAATTTTAAATATATATATATATATAGGGAAGTCCTGCCCTCACAGGTGCAAGCAGATTATAGAGGGATAAGAGAAACATGTTAGAATAGCTATATAGCCTAGGTCAGCTGCTGAAGAGTGCATGCAGTTCAAAGAGACAGGTGTAAAAGCAATGTTAGAAGGGTAGATTGTGTATGATGAGATGGTAAAATATGAATAAGAAATGATGGTATGAGAAAAGGTGAGTCAAAGTCATGCAAGTGAAAAATACCATCAAAAATGAGTATTTGTTGGTGTACCACTAAGACTCTTCCAGTCATTCTATACATCTTGTTCCCCAATCTTCAATGTTTTTGTTCAAAGCTGGTAAAAATGGCATATGAGCTTTCTGATTCCCTTGGCTTGCCTTCCCATTTCCCCTTTCTCCTAGAATTATTTTCCCCTGGATTTACCAGGAAGTTTCTTGCTAGTTCTTCTTTTGACACTATTGGGTGTCCTTCTGGACATAATGGTCTTGGTCTCTCAGCATAGTTCCTTGGCTGTATGCTTGCAAGGACTGTTTATTATGTTACTTGGTTTCTGAGTTTTCAGAGCAATCTTAGTACACCACCCAGCACAGCAGGATCCCACTTCATAACATTTAGGTATGAAGATTTCTGGAGTGTTCAGAAATGTTTGTAACCTGTATAAGGCCATATATGAAATCCTAAATTGGGAATTTTTGGTCTCCTCTCTTGTGTGCAGTCCAAAAATGTACCACCAACCTGAGAGGAAAAGTCAAATAAAATGATGATAGGTAATTCCTTGTGGCTTCAGAGATGATGTGCAACCAACAACGTGAACAGCTTAATTATGTGAGTTCCAGAAACTTTTATCCCAAAGCTAGAGATGGTGAAACATTTGAAATGCTGGTTCCTGTTCCTTTTAATAAGACTTTCTAAATCATTTTGGGTCATGTCCATGCTATAAAAGAGGCTTTCGTTCTTGAAATTCTACAACTGTTCACATACTTGGTCTGACTGATTTATCTACTTTGTTCTAGTATAGCTTAATTTTCCAAATAAAAAACTATAAACCTGCATTTATGTGATGTCAGCATCTTCTGCAATAGATTAGTAAAATGCATCTGATTGGGTTTTGCTATAAATTTTTGCTTGATTAGTGGATTTAAAGTATCCTTTGACCCAACAGCTGTGAGGCCAGAGAAAGGAGGAAATAGAGGCATACATCTGCTGCTCCAAGGGGACCACAGAGATAGCTTGCTGAGTCAACCAGCAGGATGCTCAGTACTTTAGCTAATCCAACTTGCTTATAGTCCCATCCTTGAAATGCACTAGTTTCTCCAGATACATGCTGTATCTGCAGGAAGAGGGAGGCCTAACCATCTATATGAGAAATCTCTGCAATCAGGGAATTTATTCTGCTGTGCAAGCCCAGCTGCTCTTGCTTTCTGTGCTTGCACTCTATCTGTCAGGGAATGCCAGCTCGACAGGGTGTGGATCATCTCTTAACCCCTTGCATTGCAGCAATGCTTGTTTAACTACAAACTATTTCCAGGTTATTCAAGTACATTTGTGAGTGCATTTCGTAGCAAGTGGCTGAAATTACTTTGGAGTGGTGAGATTTTAATCTGACCTATAACATCTGAAACATGTAGATTTTTAGGTTAATTTGTGTGTCTGGCTACCTTAGCCAGACATTTTAATCAACTTCTAACATAGACACTAGGCTGAGCTGTCCTTTGCCTGGTTATTGTCAAAACGTTAACATAAAATGCAGGATCTGTTAGGGATGTGAAATGCATCTCCTTCTGCAGTGAATGGCAGTGTTTCCAGAAGGGACATTTTTTATGTGGAAGTTAAGACTGCCTCACCTACACCCAGCTCAGACAGAAATAATCAGTTTAATGTGAGTATATACTGTCATGTGGTCAAGCTTTAGGTGAGAGCAGATTTACACAGAGAAATCAAAAGAAAATGGCAGGAGCCGTCTCTTGCTGGATTCTGTGACAATAAGTGGAGACACAACGGAGAGCTGCCAGCTCTAATCTCTGTTTTTTTCTCCATCCTTAGAAAATGTTCTTTCATGTTAGACAATACCAGTTTCTAAGGTACCCTTCTGCATCAGTTAAATACTGAAATGTATTTTTTTTCCTTTTTAACAGGAGACATATGTAAACAAAGGATCCATATTATTAAAGAGTTTGTTGGAAAAATAGAGTTATAGATAGAATTATAGAATTCTACCTATTTTTTTGGAAAATTACAGTTAATATCAAGATTTAGAAAGCCATATCTTATACACTGGTTGTAAGAAAACAAGGTGTTTGGGTGGTGAAAGTGGACAGACATCTCAGATCTACAAATACTTTGAGATATATATGTAAGAAACAATGGGGAAGTGTGCTTTGGAAATATCAAAAGAAACCTAAAGAGGAAAAGAACAGAGTAGAAAGCTATGGTTGCTGAGAAAATTTTTGACAGGGTATTTGGCTGAGAAACAATCTCCCAGGGGAAAGGTCCTCTGAACAAACAAAACCAGGCCAGACAAAGGGCTATAAAAAGTTCAGAATTATGTGCTGATATATAATGGCTGTAATTGTGCTGGTTTTCTTGTTTGTTTTTCTTTCTTGCTGCTCTTGGAGTTGGTTTTCCTGGAGAGTGTGAGCTGATTCTGGTAGGGGCAAGGACCCAACATTGTCATCTGCATGTCACTAGCAGTGCTGCTCACTCAGCAGCACAGAAGGAAGTGAGGGGATGGGTGGCCCGTGGGAGGACGGCAGCACTTTTTTCCCGCAGCCTGACTGGGCTCAGCGGTCCTGGCTGTGAGCAAGACAGCCAGAGGGGAAAAAAGAGCATCAGGGAGGGAGCTGTGGGAGTGTAGATATTCACAGGACCCTACAGCAGTGGAGATGTGTCCTGGGATCCCACAGTCAGCTTTTTTAATGCTTCTCGGCTTTTTTTTTTTTATTATTATTGTGTCTGTCAAGCAGCATCTGGGATGCCTCCATCCTGCTTCTGCAGCAGCACCCGGGGGTGTTCTGGCAGCCACAGAAGTGACTGTAGGAAAGGCAGGCTGCTCAGGAGCCCTGCTTTCCTGGGCTGGGGCTTAGTTGTCAAAACTTATCACAGCAAGCCATTGTTCCCGCACAGGGTAGCTAGCTCCACTCCTCAATGAGCATCTTGGTCCTTGCTTGTCTCAAACAGCTGTTTGTTTCAAACAGGAAAAATAGTATTGCAATATTATAGGTTTGTTTTGTTTTGTTTTTAAATTGCTGGTGAATAATTGTGCGTGTGTGTAGGAAAGAGGTGCAGACCTATGAGATGCGTCTTTCTGCAGACGGGTCTGTGCGTGGGGCTAATGCAGACAAGGGGCTGTCATCTGCTGCAATACGTTGTGCACAGTAGGAATGGCAATAGGTCGTGTCTTCTGCAAATAGCTGTAGAGAAGGAGATCTAATTTATGCACTCGGGTACTCCAATATGATACTGCTCAGTGTGGTATCTGAGCACATTTCAGATGTCTTCAGCTTCTGGAAATGAGACATTTGCAAATCAAGCGAGACAAGTGGAACTTGGGGAGGGTTTGCTAGGGTAGACTTTCCAAAATTAGATTCTTCCCCCTGCCTCACATCTCACCCCACCCCCATGCATTTTTGTAGGGTTTTCACTCTGAATCCAAACGTGCACCAGAGAAAAGAAGCAGTGAGATCTGGGGTCAAAGGGTGAACTCTGCTTGTTGCAACATCTGTTCTTGCTTACACAGGGAAGTTACTTGGGTGTAAGGAAGAAAAATCAAAAGAAGTACTTAGAAAATGATCATGAAATACTGGAGAAAATCATTTCTTGTTCCTGTCAGCTTTCCCCTCCCCCATGGTCCTGCCCTTTTGGCAATCCTTAGTTACATTTTTGACTGAAGAGTAAGAAGTGGATCTGAAGAGGCTGTGACCAAATGGAAATTGGCACATGAAGGATAAAAGGATTTTAGCAAAAGAAGATGAGTTCCCATTTTTAATAGGAAAAGCCAACCTTCCCTCTTCAGAGGATTTTGCTTGCCCATCCAGCTGAAGACACGGCATATGGTTTTTATAATGAGCTACAGCTTTATTAATACAGAAAACAAAACAAATGGGGCAGATTCATTTTTGCAGTTCCAGGTGGAATTAGGCCCAGTGTCTTGCTCTTTGATTTTCATGGCCAGCTCTTTGCCTGGCTGCTCAGTCCTCTGCCCAGGCACAAGATGGTCACAATGCCATTGATCCCAGCACAGCTGGTTTGCCCACTGACTGCTGAATTTCAGAGTCTGTTTTAGCTCCAAACACTGAATTCTGGAGCAAAGGCAGAGTTGGTCAAAAAACAACAACAACAACAAAAAACGTGACCTTGTATCTGGGAAAGCTAAGATTAATGAAGAGAGCAAGTCAGCACAGTAGCTAGTGATTAGATGGCAAAACAGAGAGTTATCTGAAATGCAGCTGCCAAGGAAACATCCAGCAAATAACTGTCTGACATGGCAGTCACTGTCAGGTGTCTTGACATCAAACACTTGCCTGTCAAAGGGCCAGTTAAAGGGCACGACGTAGCTTCTCACTCCTTGCTACTAGGAAGAGATACAAAATAAAATGGATTTACCATGCTTTCAGATATCAAAAAACTGTGATCTCCACCCAGAATTGAATGGTTTTACCTCCCTAAATTCATAGTGCATCTGCACTTTCCATCAGAGTTTCATGTTTTGCCAGTGACTTCATCAGGACAAGACCAGTCTGTTTAAGGAATTGTTTTCCTTACCAAATTTTATTTTACCTTTCAAGTGCAAGATCTTCACATGTGCACATGCAAGGGCTTTATCCCAAGTACTTGCTGTTTTAATTCAGACTGCCTGGCTTGGCTTAGTCTATGAGCTATGCCAGAACGAGCAGAAAATTTCTCTTTTGCTAAATCAACCACTGTCTGCACTAATCCTGCGATTGTTATTATCATTTTTTATTTTTTTTTTTTTCAACTGAAGGTTTTATTTCATTAAAAAAATTCCAATGAGTCTGACTTATGTTACCTCAAATGCAGTTTTATAGGAAAGGAGGACTTAGGATAAGTCCCTTGTAGATGATTTGTTAACTGTTTGATGGTGTTACACTCTCTGAGCCAGTTTGTCGGATCAGAGCCTGTCCGCAGTGTCTGGACTGTCTATCCTCGGATTTTGCTTTGTTTCTCTCTTGAGCCTGTAGCAGTAGTGCTGAGCTGTTGCCCTCACTTGGTGCTTAGCTTGTAGTTTAATGTGTGTCTTTCAGACTGGAAATGGCTCTTGTCTCCTAAAGCCCACTTGTTTTCTGCAAGGTTTTGAACTGGTCTAGTGAAAGATATTATGTGTCTCCCCAGTAGTACATGATAACATACAAGTGATTTAATGACATCCTTTAGTTGTCTCTGCGCAGCAGCCCTTCAGAGTGCCACACATGATGTACACATTTATATAGGAGCTTCTTTCTGTCTTTTCCCCACATCCTTAAGAGAAGTGAAACCATGTTTTTTAGAAAAACTCTGCATTAGGCTGAGAACCAAGGGATTGCAGGTTGATGTTGCCTACCAGTTGCCACCATTAATTATCTACTGTTCATAGCATTTATTTTGCTCTAGTGTCTGTATTCCTCCACCTGCAAGCATCTTTTACCCATTTTGCAAGATAATTTATGCACAGGTTTTCTAAAGTAATGTCTGGCAAAGGTGGGAATAAAAAATCTAGGTTTTAGCATGGCCGTATCCACTGTTCAGGCATTTACTACAGTATTCCCCAGCCAACCCTCTACCTGCCCTGTCTGAACACTGGCTGTGCCAGTCTTTGCAGTCTTGGGACTTGGTTTTTCTGTATGCAAACATTATGCTAAAAACATCCGGCCAGCAAAGCCAGAAACAGCAGTGGGCTGATTTCCTCGTTTCTGCCTCACAAAAATCTGCATAGTCCATTAACAACATACGTGCCATGTTTCCATTTAGTATGTTCCAAATAACATCTGCTCCGTTAGCTGCTCAGGAAGAGATCAGTAGCATGAGCTTAATTCAAATAACACCAATGATGTGTGGGGAGAAATGGAAAGAGCACCAGTTATGCATATCGTCACATAACTGAAAACTGCCCTTGTATAACAGAAACAAATCCCCTCTCATATGGCATTTTCTGTGAAGTTTCATGGATGCATGGCTCTGCTGAGCAGCTGCCTGGGAAGCTGGAACCTATGAGGTTTGGAGGGAGGTGGCCTGAGTCGCTTGTACTGAGAGGCCCTGGTTATAACCAGGGATGTTTCCATACAGAGAGATGCAGATTTAGATGGGTTTGCAGGCTGGGATTCGGTGCTACAGTACCATGGGCTAAGCATTTCACAAACTACAATTGCTTTCTTGTCCAGGTGCCCTCGAGTGAAAGCAAGGTAGGATATGAAAAACTCTTCACCTAAGGGTTTTTGCTTGTATCTGCAAAAGACCAGACTAAAGTCCATGGGTGTAATTTCCCTGTTGCAATATATTTTTAATAATTATGACCCAATAGAAATGACTAAAAATTACCTAGACATACACATATGTCTAAGAAACACTTAGACAGATAAGAAACACTTCCGTAATGCTGGGTTGTCATAACAAGGACAGGAACTGACACTAGGGGATCCTGTCTGTTTGCAAGGTGAGAGGGTGGCTTGTACCTGCTGCCCTCGTGATGCTGTCTGTAAGCACACATCTCAGCCACGGACTTGTGGTTTTAGATGCTAAGATGCATAGGGCATAAACACATGGCTTTGTGTGTGCTAAGGGGGGGAACTCAATGTTTTAAAGATCCTCTTCCTTCCATCTCCTGGGTGTCTTCATCACATCTTCCATGTCCCTGGATGTCAGGGAGGGGTGTAGAGCATTCTGCTTTGGGCTGTTGTCTCAGTGACCATTATAATTTTTTTTTTTTTTTTTTTTTTTTTTTTTCATTTTATGATTAATTTTTATGATTTTAATTTTATTTTTATTTGTGTGTGTGTGTGTGCATCTTGAGAACTGTCTTCCTCCAGATCACAGTTCCAATTTAATCTCCTTGTGCCTGCACTGCAAAGTCAGTTCTATTCCATAGTGGATCAGCATAAATCTGGTATTTTTAATGTATTAACAGAAGTGGGAAAGAAAAGCACTAGAGAAGCATTAGAGAGATTTAGTGGTTTCTTTTTTTCTTTTGGGATAAGAGTAGGGTGGCAGAGAAGAACAGGCAATGATCCTGCTCTTTGCTGATCTGTTCATCTCTGTGTCTATTGCTCTCTTTCAATCTCGTGTGTGAAGAAAGTTTGTGATTTGAGGGGAGTGAATTAATATATTCCACGGTTCACTGCTGTTCTTCAAATGATTTCTGTAAATTAGATTAAGTGATGCTGCTATTCTTTACTGGTAACTCTCCCTATTCAAGTCCCCTGGTACATGTGTTTATCTAGCTTGCACGAAGGCTGAAGTACATGACAAGGAAATATGTATAATTGTCAGTGTTTTATTTAACTAACACAGGCTTACAAAAAGGAGAGATGGATATTTAGAATAAGGGCCTGATATCTGAAATCTTTTCACTTACAGGGCTTCTTTAATGTAAAACAGAGACAGTAAGATTAAGTTTCACTCTAGTAACTTGACTGTTTATATCTCTGTTTATAAAACCAGCCCCAAAGTATATTAACTTTACATTGTGATAAAACTAGCTATTTCTAGCTGGAATATTTATCTTCTTGTAATGACATGGTGACAATCTTCTAATACTTACTTTTTTTTTTTTTTTTTTTTTTTTTTATCTTGTTTTTGCTCATTTTGAAGTGAATATTATCCTGGCTTCATACTAATGTGTTTTTTATTTCTCAGTTCACAAAACAAACCTTGGGGTCAGATTGTAAAATGGGAAGACCAAACTTTGAAACTTCAAAGTGCTATGCTGTAAAAGTGGCTAAATATTAATTTTGCTACTGGGGTGTGCATTAAGTTGTTTAACATGGCTGTTCAGTGGTGATTATGTGTGGACACACCAGTTGAGGGAAGTGAATTTGAAAAAGTGTCCCACTTTGGTGCTAAATACAGTTTCTTGCTGAGTGGCTTTTTTAAAAAACAACAACAACAACAACAAAACAAACAAACAAAAAAAAACAAAACAAAACCAAAAACACTTCAAGTGCTATAAATAAAAGCTTCAACCGGATGAACACTGGTTTGATTTTAGCAAAATCTTTGTTCAGCACAGTAATATTTCCTATGCAGAAAGTTTTCCAGCCACTTTTAATACAGTGATGCCCCCATGTCGTGTGACCTTTCATTGTGACCAACCATCAAAATTAAACTGATAACATGAAATGAAAGCATAAGATAGTTGACAGGTGTTTGAACCTGAGACAAGGGCTAGAACACGGTGTGATAGATAAAACTGTGACTTTTGTATATCAGCAGGAGAAAAATGAGTAATCCATGCATCAAACCTCACAGTGGCCACACAGTGGGATAAATGCACAGCCTGAGCTCTGACTGGCTGCCTCCAGGCCCTGGGCAGGAGCTGGCCTGAGGCTGAAGGCTGGCAGTGCTGTGTGTGGTGACGGCTGAGTGAGCTCTAGCTCAACATCAAGTGACAACTGCACGGATAGCAGCACTGAGAAATGCACAGAGAAGACTATTTTAATGCAGTTCTCATGGGCACAGTCAGGCCTAAAGTACTGCTGCCACAAGAAATAACAGCTGGGTGGCTCCCCGAAGCAGCTGTGGGTGCTGCAGGTAGAAGCCAAGAACCTCTTCAGTTGCAGTCTGAGCCCCATGAGAACCACACGAGGACAGGTACTGACACAGGACTTGCATATTCATTTATAAGCATGTGCCTGAAGTTCATGTGACCTGTCACTTGCTCAAGCTGTAGTTCTGACATCGTTTCCCTTAATCCCCTTTGTCACAATCACTGAGTTTCCCAGTGGGTCTCCTGGGCACAGATTTTGCTAAAGTACATTTCTTTTGTCTCTCCAGTGCTGTTGCTGTAAGTCAGCATTTTATTTCTGTAAAAACAATTTAGTTCCCATTTCTTCTGTGTGTAACAAAAGAGCTCTCCCTTCCCCCTAAAATTAAAGTTAGTTCCAGGAATTTTAATTTACATTAGTGCTCAGTGGCCACTACTAACTTTAGTTCTTTTTATTATTCAAACAATAACTTAAGGCATTTTGTAAAGCTTCTAAACAGATGTTAACATTTTTAAAATCCTGGAAACCAGGACCTGAAGGGAAGTCAAGGCACCGAGCTCTCTGGAGCTGTCTCACAGGATCAAATATAATGAACCTCTATATGTCTCCATTTTTTATTTTATTTTATTTTATTTTATTTGTTTGTTTGTTTGTTTGTTTGTTTTTATAGCCAGTTCCTTGAAACAGGAATTGTCCCAACTCAGACCCAAGGGATAGGCACATGCTGACATGCTGACGTCCCCTTGCAGTAGCTGCTAGCAGATGCTGGTCATGGTTATCATGTTGGCTGACTTACTGGGTATAATTTATTCTAATTCTGCCAAAGTCTTGCTGATGTTGTGTGCTACTGATCCTCTCCCAGTACTTTTTGGACCCTGTGATTTGAACTCTTGGATCTCAAATACTACTGATTATAAAGTCTAGAGGGACTGATGCCATGCATCCTAGGGTCCTGAGGGAACTGGCTGATGGAATTCCCAAGCCCCTCTCCATCATTTTTGAAAAGTCCTGGCAGTCAGGTGGAGTCACCAGTGACTGGAAAAAGGAAAACATCAGTCCCATTTTTAAAAAAGGTAGAAAGGAGGACCCAGGGAAGTACAGATCAGTAACCCTCACCTCTTCACCTGGGAAGTCCATAGAACAGATCCTCCTGGAAACAATGTCAAGGCACATGCAAGATAAGGAGGTGATCTGTGACACCCAGCATGGCTTCACCAGGGACAAATCATTCCTGACCAATCTGGTGGCCTTCTATGTTGGAGTGACTGTGTCAGTTGACAAGGGAAGAGTGATTGATGTCATTTACCTGGACTTCTGTAAGGTATTTGACATGGTCCCACATGACTTCCTGATGTCCAAATTGGAGAGAGATGGATTTGAAGGGTGGGCCATTCAGTGGATAAGGAACTGTTAAGAAATAGTTTTTATTCCTGTCAACTATCGTTGCTTGTGCAGGGTAGCACATCACTGGAACCACCTCAATATATAGTATGTAATGAACAATTTTGTCCTCTGAATATTAGGTCTTTGACAGCTTACAGGTAAAGAGTAGGACTTTGTTCTGGAATGATGCTCTTCCCACAGTGAGAGGCATAGTTTGGCCCTTCATCTCATCACAGGAAAGAGAGATGTATGCGAGGTAGGAGGGAGGCACTGATTGTGCCTGATTAGTTTAGCACCAGAGATACACATGGTCCTTCAGAAGGAAGGAGATGAACTTTAAACTCATCTTGTTCCTTGCTGATTTTTGATTCAGTGAGTGGAAGTCCAGGATTTGGATTTGATGATCCTTGTGGATCCCTTCCAACTCAGTAAATTCTCTGATTGTATAATTCCACTAAGTTTTCTTCATGCCAACCCATTTGCACTATGAAAATATCCCTACCCTCGCCCAGTTCAGTCTGTGCTATGATCCCACCTTCTGAGAAAGCTGACTGTCAGGAACATGCACTGATCCTGCTTTGGTAAAACAGGGTGGATGGTATTCCTCTTGCATAACTTCTGATGTCTGCATTGCAGACTTTATTTTTCTTTACTGACAAAATGGAGTGTTTAAAGTGCTTAAAATTCAGCTGAAGTGCTTTAAGCTAAAGTGCTTAAATTCAGCTGAATCCCACATGGCCAGTCTTGTTTGCATAATGGGTGTGCTGGGATAGGGATCTTCTGGATGTATATGGACTGTTACAACGTGGAGAGAGAGACACTGCATGTTTCATGTTGCATTCAAATATACCAGGGAATTTCCTGATTACCAAATATCAGCAAGTCCCAGAATATGGTTAAAGATTAAAAGCTTTTGCACAACCACAGTTCTTCAATGGTGTATATGCATAATGATGGTCTGAAGATCAGTCCTTCAGATACATAACTCTCTACCTGGGAAGAGCTACATTTTCTTAAAGTTAAAGCTAATATCTCAGTGGGAGACAGTGATTTATAGAAATCTGATTACCTGTACACTTAACACAAGCCACCTGTTCTAAATATGTTTTCTTCTTGAAGACTAACAAACAATAAAAAGTCAAAACAGAAATCCAGGTTATGCTTACTGTTGCTAGAAAGGGAGAAATGTCAGTGCTTTAGGAAAGCACCATTCTGGTTTGATACTGTGCTTGAACATTTCATGGGAGTATGGGTCACAACATGGGGAAAATGGTGATAAAAGGTCCTGATATTTAGATGAAATCCAGAAAATGTGGTAGGCTGAAATTTAGTGTATCAATGTAACACTTAGCATGTACCTGAAAGATGGTGCATGGAGAATCAATGAACCAGTGCTTGTAGCCCACTAATTCAATTCATCTAGTCTAAAAGAGCTCTTGGAAAACCACTGTGAAAAAGAACAAACTTAGAGCTGCCAGACTCATTGCTTCCTGTGGACCTGGTAAAGCTGCTCTCTGGTAGAGCTCCAAACTGGAAACTAGAAGTCTGTGCAAAATAACACTGAAGCTTGACTGAAAACACTGATTGTTCACTTCATAACACATATATTTGGTGAATAGGGATAGATATAAGGCTATTTTTTTATTATTATTATTTTTATTTTTATCTCCTTGTCTAGCATTCTCTTTTGCATTTTGTAAGCTCATAAAGCAGCTCTCCCATGGAGTCAATAAGAGGCTTCCACAGCATCCCTGTTGCAAGGTGTGGAGTAGCCACATCTCACTCTCGGTGAAGTAGAAACTTCACTATTACAGATCAGAAGCCATGATATTTGCATCAATATTTGCATTGAGAACTGTGCCACTGATCATCTAACTAGGCATTTTGATGACTTGAGAGTATGAAGCCCCAAATGATAAATCAGTAATACTGAAAACATCCTATACTTCTGCTATGGTAATGGGAAGGATCCCCATTTGCTTATTCAACAAGTTTTCCAGTGCAGAAAAAAAAAAAAAGAAAAAAAAGAAAAAAAAAAAAAAAAAAAAAAAAGCAGTACTTTAACCGTATGTGTTGGAAATGGTTCACATATATCACTTCTGTCATGTAGTGATTAGATCTGTGGTTAGGTCTATGACTAAATATTAAGATATAATGAACAACGTAATATGGAAAATATGTTTGACCCATTAAATAAAACCAAGATCTAGATCTCACAGTGTAAGTCCACTCTCTGTGTTCGCCTAGAGCAAACAGGCAGGAAAGGGAAAGCATTCATGTGGAATATGGATGAATATAATTCAGGAAAGGTTACTGTAAATACTGCAGAAAAGTGTTGGTGAAAACAGATTAAATTCCTACTAGAGACAGGTCCAAAATGCTGTAACACTAAGGCATAAAATATAGAGAAGAAAAAAAAAATAGATTGGTTTAATAGTCTTGTGTATATGTTAAAGAAGAATTATGTCTTTCTTTTGTTATAGTATCTTCAACAATTTCCAGAGCATATAGTCCTCTTTCAGGGATTTTCTTTGTAAATTAACCTACAAAGTTCCTTTTCAACAGAAGAGTACGTAATTTATTTTCAAGATGAGACAGACATCTGTGTTTTTTTTCTCAGGTTCCACAAAGCCATTGTGCTGGATTTTTTATATTTTTACATATTTCCTTTTATGTATATATATTTTTATGTATATATTGTATTTCCTATTAGCAAGAAGAAAAAATCCAATATTAAGAAAATTATACCTTTTTTATTCTTTACCTTTTAATAAAAAATGTATAAAATCCCTTTTACCTTACACAATTGCCTTTGATTTTCATTTTTGTGGAAACAATTTAGTTCATTGCAGTACCTTAATTATTTCGTGTACACAAAGGAATAGGCTTACAGTCTTAATATGTGCTTTGGTAGGGAAATGATAGAATTAAGTGGAATTACTAGGTTCTTTATTTGAAGACTTACAGATGCTGCTTGCTTCATGGGATTGGAGATATTTTAATTTTTTAAAAGAAATAAAATATTTTTGACTGGAGTACCTTCTTACAGAAGCACTGTAGATGCATTTTGGTAGTGATTTTGGTGTGCCTACTCCATTTTTGATTGCCATCAAGCCATGCAAATCCATCCAGCTGATGCAATAGCATGAGATACAGGATACTTCCTGAGAACACGAGTGCTGGTTAGTGAGATGCGTGCTTTGTGTCTCGGGCCATTGGTGGGAGTCAGCCAGCCACAGCTGAGCACAGCATTTGCTACATGAAAGCAAAATGTGGTTGCATCACATCTTGTTTGTAATGCTATTTTCTTAATCTTTAATACAATACTCTCTCCTCTACACACTTCTTTTTCTTCTTTGCTTCCTCTCTCTGTGTTCCTCTATATGTAATTTTAAAGTGAAAACATATGACTTACAGCCTAACTCTGTCCATTTACTCAGCTGCACCTATTTATTCAATTTAAATTGGAAGGAGAGTTTACCAACTTTCAAAAATAAATCCAGGGCCAGTGCACAGTATTGTATAAACAAAGGTCTAATTTCATTTCTGCTTCTTGAAAAAAAAATATGTGTGTGGGGGGGAATTTTACGAATGACCTTTCTACATGAAAAAAAAAAAAAAAAAAAAAAAAAAAGAATAGGGAACATGCTGGTTCTTTACTTGGATTCTTCCTCTTCTAAGGCCACAACAAAATTAACAAGCCCTGAAACAAAACCAAGAGTTTAAATTAATGGCTTCTGGCAAACTGTCAACTGATATTAACTTTATCATTCAACACAATGTCAGTTTTAAGAGCTTCAGGATAGGACATTTGAATGTTAGAATCCTGATTATCAGATTAAATGAATTCCAGTTTATCTTTCAGCCCAGTATTGTGGACCAGGACACCTTAATCTTCTCTGACTTTTGGGTAAGTATCACTGAGTGCAGCTTGGACTCAGGCTGTCATAAGACAGATGAAGACAGCATGGCAGATAGCTTAGCTGCTGTTTTCTAGCAACTATTTTGTTATTTTGGCTGGCCATTTTAGATCTCATTAATGCTAATACTGGAATAGGCTCATGACACACAATCTTAATCTATGTTTCATGTGGCCTGAATTTTCTTGGAAGTAGAGGTTGTTAAATATTTATGTTATGTTAGCACTTAGTGTCACTAAGCTCCATGGGCCCATCTTGCAATGTTCTGTAAAAATATTTAGTTCATACAATCCTTCTCTTTCATCAGTGGCAGAAAGCTGTAGGCTCTCTCACCCAGGCCAATGACTTGGTCATTATTATATACTTATTCCCACTATAAAAACTACAAATTTTAAAAAATTGGCAGCAAATACCAGCAAGTTTTGTTTATGCTATTGTTAAGCAGTCATTATTTCATAGGTAACATTGTAATGAGTTTTACACTTCTCCCAGGGTATTATTTTTGTTTAAATGAAAATAGCCATTTGCAAATTAGAGATCCTTTAGGATTTCAGATGTGCCAAAAATTCAGATGTACAGTTAAATATGAGACTTTCCTTCTGGCATATGAATAACTGAGTGTACAAAAGCAAAAGACCATTTTCACAGTCAATTTTGTTTTTTTGCTTGGAACAGGAACGTTGCTAATGTTAGAAATAATAACACATGGAAATGGTTAAAACCATTCAGAGGTCCAAACACCTTTGTTTGCAAAACACCATTCTCAAATTTCCTTTCTTTCTGTAGACAGGAAGATTACCAACAGCTTCATTTCTGTAAGGAATTACTGTGTCATTGAGGCAGGTATCATATTTTGGCAGGATGATTTGGAGAGGAAATTCATCTTGAGATGATTCTTGGGATGGGCTTCCTCATGCCAGCTTATTATGTCTCAATTTGAGCTAGTCAACCTTAACTCTAGAAACAAAAGAAAGAAACAAGCATTTTAAAACAGGAGAACTCCATTTTAAGTGTTTACTTTAGCATGAGAGTAATTCTACTCTGGAAACTCCTAATTATCTCATTTGTTGGCAAAGGGAACCAAGGACAACTACCTCAGCTGTGGATGCCCACAGCACATACCATTTGTGTGAACAGTCGCACCCTGAGCAGCATGTTTCATTTCTTGTCCCCTTGCTTATTCCCAAGGACAGATAGGTCCTAATCTATTCTTCCCATTCAGCTCTTCCTCCTTGATTGATTTGTTGCTGAGAGCAACAGAAGCTTGACGTTAAGTAGATATTTCCCACCATTCAGATTTTTCTCACATGTCCAGTAGATGGTATCTGTATTTTCATCTGTGACAAATTTCTCATTTTGCTACTTGCTATAGAGCTTCACTTTCAGGAATGTGTGCCTGAAATGCTGTTCCTTTCTAGTTTTGTGTTTTTCCCTCCTTTTCCAGAGAGGGCAGTATGTGCTGGTGAGGCCATGACAGCTGGTTAACTCCTGTTATCAGGATGTTTCTTTATTCCCGGTAAGTCTCTTGCAGACTTGAGGTTCCAGTTTATAGCATCACTTTGAAGGGAGTCACATTGTGCTCTTTTGACCTTTTGACCATTCTTCATTAGAAATTCATTGTTATGCTTCCCTCAAGAAATGTATATATCTCCTAAAGCATGTTTCAACACTGTAAAACACTAAAATATATTTTAAACACTTTTTGCTCCTTCAGAAAATATTGCAAAGCTGTGCTTTTGCAGTGTCTCCCACCTAAGGATGCCAGAGCCCTTCCAGACACAAATACACAGCGGAAAAGGAAATGTCGTACTCACAAGATGGGCAGTGACAGAAATTTTTCAGGAATTGCCAAAGCTCACATAGCATACCATGGCGGTATACAGTACCTTCTTCATGATACTCTTTTTGATGTCTACTCTTTGCCTTAACCACAGCAGCTCATAGGAACACATTCCTCTCTCCTTTCTGAGAACTGATTTATTACCATAAAGATGGTTTATTATACAGCACCATGCTATAAATCTTTCCTGCTCTAATGGCTGATAGAGGTCTGGCACCGCAGTGAGTTCCTGCTCATTTACTCTCTGGATATCAGGTATGCTGCTGATGTGAGAATGAGCTTCCTGGGAAGTCTCTCTTAACATAGAAATGTGAGAATCAAAGAATTTGATTCTGGTGGGATTTTTCCCATTAATCAGGGTTCTGAATGGTTTCACTACCCCTTGTTTCCTGCATCTTAATTTTTACTGAACCAAGTATTGTAGGGAAGCATTTTTTAAAATCAAAAATCAGAAAACAAAGGACCAAGCAATTACTGTGAACTACTGCCACAGTGAGAGAGAGACAATTTTTTCCACACAGTAATGCAGAGTTGGTGTACTTTAAAAATGTGTGCAGCTTCAGTTTTTTAATTACAATCTGTCTCAATGAAGGCAATAATCAGCACTGCATATATCTGTGAGAGAAGGAGGAGGGCTGGGAAGGCAAGGGATCCCATGTGTCCTTTGAAATGATTTCTATAGTCTCATGAATTCATTTAGGGCTTTGAAAGGGGAATTTCAATCTCTACAG
This sequence comes from Oxyura jamaicensis, assembly GCF_011077185.1. Lineage (NCBI taxonomy): Eukaryota > Metazoa > Chordata > Aves > Anseriformes > Anatidae > Oxyura > Oxyura jamaicensis. Next base: position 180,165,344 of record NC_048893.1, read on the forward strand.
GAATTGCTTGCCAGTACAAGCAAGGCTTAATTCATAAGCAGTCAGGTGTTGTAGAGTGCTTTACAGTCCTTACACTGAAGGTGCCCCTGTCATGCAGAGTATTGCCAGCACAGAGAAGTAGCAAGGCAATGTGAAGGATGACTCTTGGAGGCAATGTCTGAATGGCAGTCATAAATGTAACCACGCCTGTGCTAGCTGCCGGTAGGCTATTTTGGGTGAGGCCTGTCCCATGCCCACCACAGTCTGAGAAGCTGAGTGAACACAAATAATACTTGATTACTTCAACTTGATAAAAATCCAACTCATCTAATTACAGGATGTTGCCAACAGAGTAATGAGTTAATGTGAACATGCCACCCTGGGGTCAGTTTTCCCTTCTCTGTCATTAAAAAAAAAAAAAAAAAAAAAAAAAACGAAAAAAATCAGGGCATGATTCAAAATATGTATCTTGTGTTTAGAAACATCTTTAGGTATAACCCCTATTGCCTGCATTTCTCCCACAACAACTGCATTCACTGGGAACAAGAAAGCTGGCAATGATCTCAGAAGGTGCATGGGAGGCAACCCAGTTCCCACTGCAGCTGCAGAGGGACTTTGGGAAAATTCCTGGAAGACACGTTACAATGGATTTCATAGTTCAGAAGGAAGATGTACGTCTCTTGAACCACAAGCAGAGTTGCTGCTCTCCTGGAGTCCTGCATAACTTGGTAAGGGCTATGGTGGGAAGAGAGGATTGTCATTTTGATGCTGTAGTAGAGGTGGCCCCTCTGACACACCTTCATTTCACAAGGGGAGGAAGGCATTTTCCTTCCTCTGAGAGATGTTTTACATGTGCTGGGTCTCCAATAGGGGATCTTTTTTCCTGAACTCTTATCTCAAATAGCCTTCTATTCCCTGTTTCAGCTGAGCACAGTGTGGTTTCCACTTTGCTCCAGCCTCAGCCCGGAAGTAGTGAACATCTTGATCACATTATGCTGCTGTAAAATGAGGGAACGGGAAAGGCTTGGGGGATGGCAGCCCTGGGTTGCAAAGTGGTTAGGAGGAAAATATGAAGGACACAGGCTCTCACGTGGAAAACTGCAGTCTTGGTAAAGGTCCAAGTTCTTCTGGGGCAGTGGGGTTTGTGGCTAATTTTCTCAAAGTTAAGTCCACAAGAGAAACTGGTGAAACCCTCTGTGGAAATCCCAGATCTTCACACGGCGTCTGTTCTCTGTGACCTCTCTGCACACACCATTTGTTTCTGGATGTCAGCTTGAAAAATGAGAGTAGCTATACTTGGACATCTCTCTAGAGCTCTTTAATCAGGTATATACACCTTGTGGGTGGGATATAGGCAGTCTGAGACTTCTCTTCTCCTTCCTCTAATGCTCCCCTTCCCTTTTGTTTCAGGCATAGCTCTCTGGTATGCTTCCCAGCCTCAGACCCTACTGTCAAATATTAGCCTCCAATTTTAGGTTGGAGGAAACCTGTAAAATTTCAGTTAGGGTAATCCCTTTCCATCAGAGCTTACCCCTTCAGGGTCATGTTGTAGTTGAAGCTTCAGTTTTCACTGAAGATGCTCTGAAACAGCTGTGTATGTTTAGACAGCACAGCAGGTAACAGAGAGGTAGGGGAAGCAGGAATTCATCTACCTCCCTGCTCCTGACTGTCCACCAAGGCTTTGGTCCATTTCCATTCAGGATTACTGGTCTGGTCTAATTACTTCATTTCAGGAAGCTCTGGTTAAAAGCTCCTGAGTCCAGGAGCTGTCTATTAAGCCCCTTCAATTTTGACAGGTTCCTCAGGAAACCCTTTGCTATGGAACCAAGTAACTTAAGGTTGAGAAGGGGCTTCAGTTTCTCTACATCCTTTTTAAAGAGTTTTATCAGCATCTCCAGCTCTTTCTTCCCCCTTTGATTTTCATGCACTAAGAAACTGACCTCCTGGGTCATTTGAGTTGAGTCTAATAACATAGAAGGCAACTGCATCATGGAGTATCCACTCTGTGATTGCTAAAAACCTTCTGATTCCCAGTCTAATTTGTATTTACATAAAGGTTGTACTTTTTTTTTTTTTTTTTTTTTTTTCCTGCTTTAATAATTCTTTATTTAAAAATATTCCTTTTTGTTTGCCCGTCTGATCTACTTAGCCTGGTGACTGTTTTCTGCACCTGCCACATTTTTAATTCATTTCTCCTAGTAATGGTGGACCAGAAATATGTACCATACTTCTGACAAAATCTCATTGCACTACCTTTTCTAATGGCAGTGAAAGTGCCTCCATCTCTTGGAACCAACTCATAGAGGTGCATTCAAGGTTGTATTTGGCTCTTTTACTGGTTGCCCTGGCTTTGGCTGAGATAAGGTTAATTTTCCTCAGACTGGTTGGTATGGTGCCTTGTTTTGGATTTAGGAGAAAAATGATGTTTGCTTGGGTTTTGCCATAAGGACAGACACCATTTATGAGCGATGACATGATGTGGGTAGTGCAGATGCATAGCACTAGTGTCCTGGATTAGGCTGAGATTTATTTTTCTTCCTAGTAGATGGTGTTATGTTGTGTTTTAGATTGAGGATTAGAATAATGCAGATAACAATGATATTTTAGTTGTTGCAGAGCAATGTTTACACTAAGTCAAAGATGTAGATCTCTTGTGTTGTCCTGACAATGAGGAGTCTGATTATGCACAAGGTCTGGGAGGGGACAGAGCCAGGACAGGAGACCCAGAATGGCCAAAGGGTTGTTCCATAACATATGGCATCGTGCTGAACAATAAAACTGGGGAGGTGGCCAGGAGGACTGCTGCTGCTTGGGGATAGGCTGATCATTGGTCAGTAGGTGGTGAGCAATTACATTTTATATCACTTGTTTTGTATATTCTTTTTATTGTTATTATTATTATCATTATTATCCTTTCCTTTTCTGCTTTTCTGTCCTATTAAACCATCTTAATCTCATCCCACAAGTTTTATCATTTTCCAGTTCTCTCCACCAGTCCAACGGGGAAAAGACAGCAAAAAGCTGTGTGGTGCTTAGCTGCCTGTGTGGTTAAACCACGTAGGGTACCTCAGGGGTACCTCACATTGCATGATAACAGAAGATGATGACAGATGGGACTTGTCAGCAGCAGAATTCAGTGTGCCTTGGATGTCTTACCTGAAATGCCCTGTACATGTACTCTGAGCAGGCATGTCGGGCAAGGCAGCACATCCAGCTACAGCTGGAGATTTAGGGCATTCAGCTCATTTTACATCATTCTCACTTCCTCTGTCCCAACTGCCAGATAGTCCCACCTGTACCAACATCAGGATAACAGATTCAGCAGAAAGGGTTGGCACAGCCTCCAAAAGTGGGTAATCAAGGCACTCTCCTACACAGTGGTAGATACGGAATAAAATTCCTTCAGGCAGAGAGGAAAAACTCAAGACCCTTATTTCCACCTTTGGGTAAATTGTGTAACCCACTTGACCAAAGTTCTGTGGTCTTATTTGATGACATCCTGAGAGTGAGAGGACGGTGAAAGGGTGTATGTGAATTTGTCTGATCCACTGGTCCTCACTACTGAGACAGACTTTTTTCCTGTCTGGTTTGAGCATCAAATAGGATTTAAAATTGAAATAAGTGTTAAGAAGCTCAGCAGTGCTTGGACAAAGACTCTCGAGCACTTCAGCAGTGGAAACGTAGGTACTAAAAAAGCTCTGATATCTACAGGTTTGAGAAAGGCAGTGGTAAGGGTGCGTGACTGTAAATACTTATAGCTTGCCTGAAGTATAACAGAAGCACTGAAGAGTGGATTCACAGTCTAGTCAAGTTGCTTTTGTGTGTCTTTGAAGTATGGCTTACCACATAATACCTTTCAGCAGACCTCTCTGACATGAAAGCCTGCTTCTTCCTGCTGGAGTCAGTGGAGCTCCACTGCCTACTGGAAGAACAGCAGTGTGCTGTATCTACCCAGTTGTGAGCAACAGCTTTAGGTGTTCTACATAATTGTCTGCATAATATCTGAATATATAAATATTTTTAAGAAGTCAAAATATGTTTACATATTTAAGGTTTTCTGAGCATATGAAATAACAGCTTTCAGAAATCTAAAGCTCACTGACATTTAGAGAATTGATGTTACTCACAAATTAAAAAAACAATAAATGTGAATTAAGTTCAAACTTTAAATGTAGTTTGCTACTGGATACACCATGGATTACAAATTTATCTTCAAGTTAATTTTTATTTCAGGAGCTTTAGGGTGAGAACATGAAAGAATGAACAGCCACAATGGAGACAGTCTCCTGAAGAAAGCACTCCATTTTTGAGTGCTTACTGACATTCATTTGCAGGAGCCTTATTACCTGATGTAAACCATTGTTATCCTACTTCCTTCAAAGGTGCATTAGTAGTTTACTTCATTTTCACCATCAGCTTAGAAATGCCTGTTGGTCACCACCACCACTGGAAATACACACACTTCCCAATGTCCAGAGTTTCTATGTACAAAGGTATGTATAGAATGCAAATTAGAAGTTTAAAGAACAATTATCAACAAGAGAAAGTACAAATTTGGTTATTTTGAGTGTTCTATCCAAATGGTTGTTCAACAATGTTTTTGTCCTTTCCCTCAAGCCTCCCTCCCCTTACACATGTATGTTGTGTGTGCCCTGCCCAATAGCACTGAAAACTGCAACCTCTTGACAGTCTGAGGGCTGACAGAGGGGGCATCTGTTGTATGTCGCAGTTTTTTTTTTGATGCCTGGTGATAATGTTGATACAGATACTTTGATCTTTAAGCAGTTTGACTTCATGGAAGGGATTCTGACTGTGTGGATGTCTAAATAACTTCCCTCAGCTCATAAATCTAAATGATTCTCGAACTCTCCTACTGGTTTTATGATCTCCTAAATTATACAGTCTCAAGTATTTTTCAACTGTCCTGCATTTCTAGCCACGTCTTTGGAGATGGTGAAAACTGAGCCTTTAGTGTCCTGTTTCTATTGCAGGAAGGGCACAAGCAGCTTTTGTAGGTCTGGGCAGATGAAGATGGCTTCCACCTGCTTTGTTTTTGGGCAGATGTTTGTCAGGATTAGAATCCGTTCTTCTTTTATGCTTTTATTAAAAACCTCCCCTCCACACAAATAGAAGGGAAGGTAGGAAAATGAAGCCTATTTGAGCTCTAATTGATATCTTTCCAAGGTTGATTTGAATTAGGAACAGACTTTGTTGTTGTTGTTGTTGTTGTTGTTATCACTGGAATGTAATAAAAACATCCTTTTGAACACTTTTTATGAAGGGTAAATTCTTTCTATGCCTACGTGTGGGCAGGAATATGTGAGCAGTACTGTCCTGGGAGTCAGGCCCTGCTTGGTCTTTCTCGGCATGGTCTTGACATTTAAAAAACATTTTGAATAAAGGCTCCCTCACACCCTAGATAAGCACCTTACAGACACAACTCTGGGCTCCCTTTCTCTGGTGAAATCTCAGGTTGAAAAGACATTTCTACCAGACATGTCAGAAGAAATTCCACTTTACTGGTAATTTTCTGATCAAGCAGAGGAGGACCTTAACATTCACCTCTCCTCTTCTGAACTCCCCTGAGTACTGAGTCCTTCTGGTCATTTTCAGATCAAATATGGGTTTTAGCTGATTTTTCTCTGTAGAGTGGTTCCAAGTAGGGCTATTTCATTCTATTGTATATCAGCAGGTTAAAATTGCCTAGGCATCTGTCAGAGCACTGTAGCTATCACCATTTTCCTCTTATCCAAATCCTGTGTGGCCAGCAATGGCACTTTGCAGCCAGAGGGAAACAAAGAGCCATTGCTTTCAGCACGCAGTCCTGATCAGGATATATATTGATAGTTTGTGCTAGGAAGAAGGGTTTATGAGTGCCTCTGGCAACTGGTGGTGTGAACTGTGCACATATAAATTCTAAGTTGGCAATATGAAACAAAAAATATTCCCTGGCTATAGCCTGGGGTAACAGGGAGTGGGAAAAGCCAAGCTGCACTACTAATCCATAACCACAGAAATGACCTCCATTCCAAAGCAAACACTACATAAAATTTTAAAAGCTGGCTGGCCTAATATACGTAATAAAATGTCAGTAGTATAATTCAAACCAACCTTAGAGATTGTGATATATTGCGTTTGGTCATTTTATATATTCTGTACCAGCATTAGCAAAGAAGAAAGGTCATCAGCCATTCAGGAATTCAGTACTGCTTCGTTGATAATGTTTGCTAATTACCAGGTAACACTGACATAGTAAAACAAATATACTAATTTTACAGAATCTAATTTCATTTAAAACAACACAAAAATGTGAATTTCAATATAGGTATCTTGGATTTTACAATGTAATAGCTGAGAGAAGAATCTGACTTTAGAGATTTGGCAGCAGTTGCATTTGAGAAGTGATAAACCTATTATACGCTCAGTAGATATCCCCCCATCTGTTGACAAAATAAAATTATAGAAAATCTTGGACTGAAATCAGATGTTTTTAATAACCAGGTTTCATTTCCCTACCCAACAATAAAATAAATTCAGTATAGCAAATAAAATGTAAAATGCACAACAGTTTACACAGGACAATTTTTACAGTGTCATGGGAGATTTTAAAATTTTCTGTGTGGAGTTTCTCCAGGTATTTCAGGCAGGAGTCTGTGCTATTTGTAAGGCCCTTTCACTGTAATGAATTTCATTTTGTGGGAACCTACTTAACTCACTGTTCTTAGTTAAATTATTTAACAAATTAATTCTGCTTTGTCTCTAACTGCTTGCTGCATCTGTGCTACATAGCTAAGGAACAGAAAATGGGATACTGTTGGACGCATATGTTTCATTAGACAATTGAGTTTAAAAGGCAGATACAGAATATAGAAAAAAATCTTATTTTCTGACCTTGCATTAAGCCAATGTTGTAGAGTTTATTTTTATCTGTCAATATGTTTCCTGTCTTCAGATCAAAGACCTATTGCTGTGGATGTAAAAGTATGCTCCAGTATGTTAATAAAGACATACTATTAAGTTTGGAAATGTCACCAATTGCATGATCTAAGGACATATTTCTGGGTCCAAGCACACTCCTCAAATACTGCTAAACACCTGGGATTTTTCTGTAGCTGCTAGTAGTATGTGGAAGACATTTCCTCACCTGATCCCCTGATTTTGTGTCTTTTATGGGGGTGTGCCTAGCTTTTCTTTCATTAACTTCAACCAGGGTTTTTTTGTGAATTTTAGCACTTATTCCTCTAGACACCAAATTGTAGTTTAGATTTCCTGTATGCTGCATGAGGGATTCCTTTTTTGCAAGTAGGTAACATGAACTCATACTTAATTCAAATCAGGAGGCACTAAAATGCAAGTCCACTTACTCATTTACAACATACTAACAGAAATCATGGTTGCAGGTGCTAGGAAAGAAACACAGGAGAAAGAAAACCATGCTCAAACTACTGCTATCAAGATCCACCCAGAAAAGCCCCTCTCCTCGTACTTGACTGACTTGCAGTAGATATTTTTCTGACCTATTTTATTGTAAACAGCCTGCCCTCAGATTTCACTTTGCCAGGAGTGACCTGATCTCAGCACAGCATGCCAGGTTCTATAGCTCATCACCTGCCTTGGGTCCTTTGTACTCCTCCTCTCTTCCATCTCTCACCTCTCTACACATTACCTACCACTTTTTTCCAGGAATACTTACAACATGGTGCAAAGGGGGAGAGGTGGGATGGGGTAGGGTGGTGGTCAGACAGTGCAGCTAAGCTTTAATTCATCCAGAAAACTGATCCAGACAAAAATGAAGCCAGTGGGGAACATACAGGGGGAGAAGGTATCTCTCTGATCCTGATCTACCTCCTGACTCATTTTCCCGGCAGATGGGAGAAGAAGCCATAGCAGTGTGGCAGGAAGAGAGGCCAGGGGACTAGACCAAATGGCAGAGAGGGCTTGGATGGCCAGCACTGGTTTGAAATGCCTTATCTACAGCCAGTTTTGTATAGATGTGAGTTTTTTAAATCTGAGCCAGTCACCCCAGTGTCTGTTAGTTACCAGTGAAGGGGAGTAAGTAGGTATTACCACAAGAAGTTTTCTTTCATTAGGTATCTTAGATAACCTAAGACAAATATTTAACTAGTTCAAATTGCTTGCTCTGCACCAATGCCATATATGTTTGTACATTTATATGTTTCCAGTGACAAAAAACAGGTATCCTGGACTGACTGATACTTATTTGGATATCTGATCTTAGACAGCTGAAGTAGTGGGTGAAATAAATCCTGGGTTTAGCGAGTACATTTCTGTGCTAGGCATTTCTGTCCACCCACTGGACTTGAAACTCATCTGCATGTTGGTAAATTCCTAAATGACACAAAAGTACAGGCTCCTTATGGTGACTAGCCTCAGTGGGAATCCTTTTATTTGGGGACACACTAGATTACAATTGGTAAGCTTTGAGTTTCAGTCTTCAGGAAATGTTTTTACAGAATGTTGCCCTTCAAATGCTAATAAATCACGTGTTTTAATTCAGGGGTCACAGCAAGCTTTGTAATAATTTCAGACTGCAGCCTATCTCTGTTCTTCCATGGAAGAAAGAGAGGAAACTATGATAAATTAAGTGTCAAGTGTGATATACAAATAAATGTTGCCAAGAAGTGTGTTTCTCTGAATGTAACCAGACCTGTAAAAGCCAGTGTACCACTTTAACCCAGATTTAGTAGAGGTAAAGTCAATTCAAAATGTAAAATGTATTCCTTCTGTATCTAAATACCTGTCTTTTTTTTTTTTTTTTGACAAGATCTGTGTTATAATTTTTGATAAGTTTGAAACAACTGTATAACTTTAAAAACATTTTCTTATGATAAACTTGTAGATGTGGTTTTCTATTGTACATATCACTGAGCATAAGTGTCTTGTGCAATAAGTGTCTTGAGTTCCTTTAGCCTCTGCATTCTCCATTACATATTGATTGTTAGTGGACTGGATAGATAAGGAAAAGCGAACTTGTTAGTAAAATCAAGGAACACATCTAATCTTTCCCTAATTCAGGCATGGACTTTCTGAGAAGCATTTAGCCTAACATTACCAAGTGTCACTTGCTACTTATCAGCTGGAACTGGCACGAAGGTGGGCTCTCCAGCTCCGCTTCACGGTTACAGTGGCTGGTTTCTGAAGATAGAGAGTTCACTCAGGTGATTCACTCAGGGTGTTATGACAGCTGTATTCCTATTTTCTTCTCTGATTTCACAGCAGTCTCCCTAGATAAGGCTTTGAAAGACAGAGTTAATAGGGTGCTTGTCAGCAGCATAGCTTTCCTTGTTAAGAAGCTGGGGGCACTTGTATTACTCTGACGATGATGGTGTTGCTCCCTATTTCTTTTATCCAGATATCCCTACTTCAGGGAACAACATGTTGAACAACAGTGTTCTGTATGATTTCTGCAGGGCAGCTGTGTTCCACTTCTTTGCAAAGAGAATGATATAGTGCTTTTAGCAAAGCATTGGAAAGCCATTCCAGGGTGTTAGTTGTTCCTTCTGTGGGAAAATGGGATGTCTTTTATAGATAGTCCCAATCCTTTATTTTTTTATTTTTTTATTTTATTTTATTTTATTTTTATTTTTTATTTCCCTGTCTGAGCTAGTGGTGTTCAGCCCAGGTCCTTCCTGTCAGCACATTGACAGGAAACCCATTTTGGAAAACAAAGTTTTGTAAAATATCTGTCTGCTGCCTGACTAGATTGTTGATAAATCACCAGCAGATATTAATTTAAAAAAAAAATGTACAAAAAAGTGCATGCAAATTTTGAAGTATTTGATAACACCTGCACTTCCATGATATAACAAGTAAGATTGCATAGGTTTTTCTCCTGCCAATCATGATAAACTATGTAATCTTATAACATTTGGGTGATCTTGCCTCAAAAAGATGTCATATGATTGTACCATTTAAACATAGATATATCATAACAAGTTTTATACTAGGTACACCTCAGCAGCTGTAGCTGTGTGATTATTAAAAACAGAGGTGATCTGGAGTATTTTTGGTAGTACATGTGGGTTGCCAAGTCTAGACTTTTTTCTTTTTTCAAATATAACAATGCTTTAGCTGTTTTTACATTTGTTTTCAAAGTTTGGGTTATGCCTGATAGATATAATTAGTTATAATCTCTCCAGTAATAGCTATTTTAACAAGTAATAATAATACTATATACCATAACTTTGTTTCTCACTGCATTATATAATATCACAGAATCTCAGAATAGTCTAGGTTGGAAGAGACCTCCAAGATCACCGAGTCCAACCTCTGACCTAATGCTAACAAGTCCTCCACTAAACCATATCCCTAAGCTCTACATCTAAACATCTTTTAAAGACCTCCAGGGATGGTGACTCAACCACTTCCCTGGGCAGCCTAGTCCAGTGTCTAACAACCCGCTCAGTAAAGAAGTTTTTCCTAATAGCCAACCTAAACCTCCCCTGGCACAATTTTAGCCCATTCCCCCTTGTCCTGTCACCAGGCACGTGGGAGAATAGACCAACACCCACCTCGCTACAGCCTCCTTTTAGGTACCTGTAGAGTGCGATAAGGTAGCCCCTGAGCCTCCTCTTCTCCAGGCTAAACAGTCCCAGCTCCCTCAGCCGCTCCTCGTAAGACTTGTTCTCCAGACCCTTCACCAGCCTCGTTGCCCTTCTCTGGACTCGCTCAAGCACCTCCAGGTCCTTCTTGTAGCGAGGGGCCCAAAACTGAACACACTACTCGAGGTGTGGCCTCACCAGAGCCGAATACAGGGGGACAATCACTTCCCTGGACCTGCTGGCCACACTGTTTCTTATGCAAGCCAGGATGCTGTTGGCCTTCTTGGCCACCTGAGCACGCTGCTGGCTCATATTCAGCCGACTGTCAACCAATACTCCCAGGTCCTTCTTTGCCAGGCAGCTTTCTAACCACACATCTCCCAGCCTGTAGCGCTGTTTGGGGTTGTTGGGCCCCAGGTGCAGGACCCAGCACTTGGCCTTGTTGAACTTCATACCGTTGGCCTTGGCCCATCAGTCCAGCCTATCCAGATCCTCCTGCAGAGCCTTCCTACTCTTGAGCAGATCGACACACGCACCTAACTTGGTGTCATCTGCAAACTTGCTGAGGGTGCACTCGATCCCCTCATCTAGATCATCAATAAAGATGTTAAAGAGGACTGGCCCCAGTACTGAGCCCTGGGGGACTCCACTAGTGACCGTCTTCCAACTGGATTTGACTCCATTCACCACAACTCTCTGGGCCCGGCCATCTAGCCAGCTCTTAACCCAACGAAGTGTACGCCAGTCCAAGCCATGAGCAGCCAGTTTCCTGAGGAGAATGCTGTGGTGAACACTGTCAAAAGCCTTGCTGAAGTCAAGGTAGACCACATCCACAGCCTTTCCCTCATCCACTAAGCGTGTCACCGTGTCATAGAAGGGGATCAGGTTCGTCAAGCAGGACCTGCCCTTCATAAACCCATGCTGACTGGGCCTGATCACCTGCTTGCCCTGCAAGTGCTGCATGATGACGCTCAAGATAATCTGCTCCATGAGCTTCCCTGGCACTGAGGTCAAACTAGCAGGCCTATAGTTCCCTGGGTCTACCCTCCAGCCCTTCTTGTAGATGGGCGTCACTTTTGCTATATATAAATATATACATAGCCCATATATATATATGTATATATAAATTGCATATATAAAATATATATGTATATGATTTATATATTTATATATATATATAAATATATGTATATATAAGATTGCACAAAACATATGTAAATAGAAAGAAAGGTAGAATTTAAAAAGAACTTGAGATTAAAAATTGCTTATCTGAAAACATGGTTGTGAGTTAAAATTGGCTATTGGATTTGCTAGAGCCCTGTTAGGAAATAAAGAAATGTGAGGATCCCAGGTTTGACATACTTTACACATTTAGTTGTAGTTTACACATACAGAATTAGACTTAAGAGGTAGAAGAATTTTAGATAAAAGAATTCTAGACATCACAAAAATGGGCATATATATATATATGTATAAAGTTGCTAATGAACTCTCTATTTCTGCTCCTGTCAGTCTAATCCTTATTTACCTGTTGTCTGTACCCAAGGGGTGGATATTCCTATAAAATCACTGTTAGGTTAATGGAGTCTACTTAGAAGTGGCTTTACATATAAATATATTATTTGACATTTAAAAATATTTTTTCATGCTTAGAAAAGATCCACTTTTTACAGAAGATAATGTTTACCACATTTATTGCCACATCATGTTTATTTCATTATTTAACAGATTGTATTAGATGTATTTCAAACTCTACCTTTTATATAGTCTGTTCCCTGAAAACTTCAAAAGACATTTACATCAATACCATAGTGAAAATCTAAGGGTGAAGTATTCTCAGGTTCACTGAGAAGAAAGTATTAGACTTGACCAGCATAGAGCCTTCTGAGCCAATCTTGCAAGTGAGCAGTTTTTCTTCAGAATGCATGGGGATTGTATCCATTTGCTTATTAGTAACTGCTGACAATCTGGTGTTAATCTGGACACTCCCAGCACATATACAGATTTCCAGTTAGTACCTGGCATTGCTTGCACTTAGGACATTCATTAAACTGGAAGATACCTTCAAGTTTGGAGTAACAAGTCAACTCTCAGAAAAGTTGCTGCATATTTGCTTGTGGGAGCATTTAGGAGAGTGCCTTATGTAACTTCATTGTTCTCTCTCCAGTCATTTATTTTCTGGTTGACCCCTAAATATGTTCCAATGAGTCCCTTATTATATGACCTAGCTAGCCTATAAACCCATAAAAGCTGCTTTATATTATTTATTGTCATGCATGGCTGAAAGGCCAGATGCCCTCCCCAGGCCTGCACTGGGAGGTGCATAGTGCTATAGTCCAACAAGGAAGCAGGCCAGCTCCAAATGAAGAACTAGGTGTACTCGAGGTGTTCTTCCATGCCGGCCTGCCCTGGCAGCCCCAGAAGTGTTCAATGTGCATAGAACCTGCTTTTTCATAGGAAATTTCTGTGTTATATGCTCAAAATTGCTGCGCTCTTCCTACCATGAGTGGGCACATGGCTCCCTCATGGTGGGGTTTGAAGCTCCCTTTCTTCTATTCTCTCATGATGTTGGCATGAAACAGCTATGGGATTAACAACCAGATGGAAATGAAGGAGCAGAGGCTGTCAATAAAATACTTTGATTTAGCTTGGGTGCTCAGGCTCCAAATGCTGGTGCTGCACCTTGGTGGGGACCATCTGGTGCCTCTCACGCCTCATCAACATAATCATGTAATGAGCCTGGGCAGCGCCACCCGCCCAGCCCTGCCGCCACACAGGGATTACGCCCCTATCACCGCCAGCCTAATCCGTGGCCCAGGGCTGTGCAGGTGTCACAGAGCATTTGGCCCTGCAGCACTGCCCTTGCTGGCCCCTTGGAAGGTGCTTCAGTCTGAGGCAGAGCCTGAAAGTGAGTCAGGAGGGGGGGGGGGGTCCTCATGTTGGCCCAGACACTGAGCATTTTTGTGACACAAACGTGGAATCAGTCCTTCTTATATGTTCATCAATGTTCTCCCAGACTGTATGATACAAAATTTCTGTCTCCCATCCTCCAATATTTGGATACACTTGATTTTAGTTTAATCAAAAAAGCTTTTTGCTCTACACGTAACCCCTTCCTCAGATTTTCAGATTTGGAGATGAACAGATTGAGAGCAGCCCTGAGGAGAAGGACTCGTAGTACAGGTGGATGAAAAATTGGACACGAGCCAGCATTGTGAGCTAGAAACCCGGAAAACCAGCAAATATGAAGAAAGCATATTGGTGTGAACACTACAAATAGTCACCTGTCTTTCAGTGAAAATCTCAAATTAAATAATAGAGACTACTTAATCACAGAATCATAGACCAGCTTGGGTTGGAAAGGACTTTCAAGATCATCTAGTTCCAACCCTGAACTCTGAACAGCCCCGCCTTTCTCCACCTTTATTCATAGGAGAGGTGCCCTCTGATCAACTTCGTAGACCTCCTCTGGACTCGTTCTAACAGCTTCACATCCTTCTTGTGGTGGGGGCCTCAAACCTGGACGCAGCACTCCAGGTGGGGTCTCAAAAGGGCAGAGCAGAGGGGCACAATCCCCTCCCTCCACCTGCTGGCCACTCTGTTGATACAGCCCAGGATATGGTTGGCCTTCTGGCCTGCAAGCACACACTGCTGGCTCATGTCAGATTTTTGTCCACCAGAACCCCCATGTCCTTCTCTGTGGGGCTGCTTTCAGTGAGTTCTTCTCCCAGTCTGTACTTATGTCTTGGATTGCGCTGGCCCAGATGCAGCACCTTGTACTTGGACTTGTTGAACTTAACTAGGTTCATGTGGGCCCATTTCTCCAGATTGTCCCGGTCTCTTTGGATGGCATCCCTTCCTTCTGTTGCATCAACTGCACCACTCAGCTTGGTGTCATCTGAAAACTCACTGAGTGTGCACTCAATCCCATTGTTTATGTCTTTAATAAAGATATTATAAACTGGACTGGTTCCAAGAGAGGGGACATTGCTCTTCACCAGTCTTCACCAGGACATAGAGCCATTGACCACAACCCTCTGGGTGCAGTCTTTGAGCCAATTCCTTATCCACTGAATGGTTCACCCTTTAAAGCCCTGTCTCTCCAATTTGAAGATTAGGGGACTCTATCAAAAGCCATGTCATAATTTCTATACGCTTGAGGTAAAAAGTTCTGCTAACATAAGATGCCCCAGTACAACGTTTTCTGTAACTTACCTCCAAGACTTCAGAAGGTCTGGATGAGGTGTCTTTTTTACTATTTATTTATTTATTTATTTGTGAAAGGCCTATGAAAAATATTGCATAATATTTTGATCAAGAAATTACAATCATATTTATGTCATAGTATCTAAAAAAAGAATATGTTTCCAGCATCCAAAATGTAACTATTTCTTCTGGAATCTTGATGAAACTTTTTCCATTAGAAATCACCTTTCAAAGGCTAAAACCAATGGAGGATATAGCAAGAGGACACTCTGATTACCTGGCATTTGCTCAAGGCAGAATCCCAATTTACTTCCGTCAAAAATGGATTTGTTTCTGATTTCATAATTTTCTCATTGATTTGGGATTTCAGAATTGTTCTTCTGAAAAAGCCTTTCAGCAGGTCTGCTTTACAGTTATGGTAATGTTTGCCCATATTTTCCCTGTTCTCTCAGTCTCTTATTGTTTGAAACATGCATAGTTTGTATTTGAGAGTGAATTCTTACGGAAAGTAGAGAAAGATTTTTAGCAAAGGGCTGTGGAAAAAAAGCATTATTAAGGAAAAGGGAGAATTCTACTGGATTCTCGTTAAAAGAAGGAAGAATTCTACTTAAAAGAATGACAACAAACGTTGATGTCTGTAATGAAAAGTAGTCTTCAAGAAGGACTAGAGGCTATATACACTTATATGTAGATCCACAAGAAATGCCTTGAAATGGACGTTTCTAGAAATTGCAGTCCACTATATGAGCTTCTAAAGGCCAGATACAGGGAGATATTAAACTGTTAAAACTAGGTTTGAGTGTAATTGAAGTATCAGCAATATAAATAAAAGTGTTTTACCCTTCAAACTCTTATTTGTTAATGTCTATGTCTGTTAATCTGGAAAGGTTCCTATGCACATCCCTAGCCTATTCAAGGATGGTTAGTGGAAACCCCATATTCTTTCTATGTTTTCATCTTATGAAAAATGAACTGGGGCTTGGATTTCCAGTTTCTACCTACAACCAGGTCCTGTCATATCCCCAGACTTAAATATCACAGAATCACAGAATCACAGAATCACAGAATGTCAGGGATTGGAAGGGACCTTGAAAGATCATCTAGTCCAATCCCCCTGCCAGAGCAGGAACACCTAGATCAGGTCACACAGGAACGCATCCAGGCAGGTTTTAAATGTCCCAAGAGAAGGAGACTCTACAACCCCCTGGGCAGCCTGTTTCAGTGTTCTGTCATCCTCACTGTGAAAAAGTTTCTCGAATTTAAGTGGAACCTCTTATGTTCCAGCTTGCACCCTTTGCCCCACACCCCTTCTGATTCTCCCAAGGATGCCATTGGCTTTCTTGGCTACAAGGGTACGGTGCTGGCTCATGGCCCCCTTGCTGTCCACCAGGTCCCCCAGGTCCCTTTCCCCTATGCTGTTCTCCAACAGGCCAGTCCCCAACTTATACTGGTGCCTGGAGCTGTTCTTGCCCCAGTGCAGGACTCTACACTTGCCCTTGTTATATTTCATTAAATTTCTTCCTGCCCAACTCTCCAGCCTGTCTAGGTCTCGCTGGATGCACAGCCTTCTGGTGTGTCAGCCACTCCTCCCAGTTTAGTGCCATCAGCAAACTTGCTGACAGTGCACTCCATTCCCTCATCTAAGTCACTGATGAATATATTATCCACTGTTCCCTTTTTCTTCCTTGGTACGATCTAACATTATGATGTAATGGTTTATTTCTTTTATTTATTTGTTTTTGTTTGTTTGTTTGTTTTCTGGAAAGTTCCCTAAGTAGCAAAAAGACTGATCTATATTTGAGCTGCCCTGCACACACATATGAAGGTACTCGTGCTGTGAGTGCACATGGAAGGTGCAGAGGCTTCTTCCTTCCGTAAGGCAAACACATGGTGACAAAGGGGATCACAAAAATCCTGAAAACAGGGAGGGATTTGGGAGAGAGGGATTGAGCATTAGATTGAAAAAGTCTCTGCAGGTAGATCATCTTGAGGAATGAAGGCAAGCAAACTTTTTTTTTTTTTTTTTTTTTTTTTTTCTTTCAAGTTTTTGTCCTTATGTGTATTCGAAACCTGTCCTTTCACCGTTCCTTCAATTAACGGATTGCACGTTGCAGAAAAACATAACTCTTGGGCTCTGTAGTGGTGTGTGTGTTGCCTCATCACATCCATTATGGACTGACATGGAAATCAGGAGGTATTCCTGACTAATGTATTGGCCAGATCATCCATCAAAGGAGAAAGATCAGCACCCCTTGTGATGCTAATCCCAGCCTGCATGGAATGATGTGTACGTGAGTATATTATCTGTAGCCAGCTCCTGCACAGGATCTGTGTTCAGCGTGTTCAGCCTTGCACTCAGAACCACATGCATACCCTCTCAGTGTGACCTAGCACTGCTAGGCAGGGCTTCACAGAGGCTTTTGCCCTAACTTTGTAAGTCTCTCAATGGTAAGAAGTTATCTTGTGGGAGATAGGCCTGCTAGCCAGACATGTACTATAGCACTTATGAATGCCAGGTGGGAAGGATTCAGCTGGGATTTAAAACTCCAGACATAAAAAAATGGATTGATGTTTATTGCTCTTGATAGTATGCCTAGAGATATGTCCCTATGACCTAATCAACAACTTGTATTCTTATAATCTCTTTCCTAAAAGAGGTAGTAATAGGCCAAAAATCTTTCAAAACAAGACAAAGAAAGAAAGAAAGAAAGAAAGAAAGAAAGAAAGAAAGAAAGAAAGAAA
>NC_048893.1:180182842-180222114 GCF_011077185.1 Oxyura jamaicensis
AAAGAAAGAAAGAAAGAAAGAAAGAAAGAAAGAAAGAAAGAAAGAAAAACAACAACACCCTCCATCTCCACCCTCCAAAACAAACAAAAAACTTTGGAGCCATTAGATTGCCAAAAAATGAAGGAACCACCACTTAATATTTTCATGATTGGATGTGTGTTGTCAGTCCTTTCATGGTAGAGATCTGAGCAAGTCATGGAAGTTAACATCTTTCAAGTTAAGATATATGAAATAATCTTTGTAGTGAATCAAAAGGATTATGGGTGTTCACAGCACCAAACCTAAATATCCAAACAAGTTTGCTTTCACTGTGAATACATCTGCTTTACTTTCTGATCTATTTCCTCCTGAGTGTAGCTGGGATCATATCTGCTTACCAAGTCTGATAAACTCCTGCCTGAGCAGATGTTTTGACAGGGACTCCTACAGAGAAATACAAAAGGGAAATCAGTTTGTATCAGAGGTTTAATGGTCATGGCAAGTGCTGGTAAAAACTCACTTGTCTGAGGGGCTGACTGCCACACAGGTAAGAATTATGACAAGGATTCTCTAAAGAATCACAAAGGTGATGAAATGCAGAGCAGCAGCAAAGCCGTCTTCCATACTTTCAAGACCTCTGCCTAGATGCTAGAACACGAGGTGCCAGTGCAACCATAGGTAAATGCAGACGCTTCTGGTGCCTGAAGTAAGTAGGAACAAACGATATTGTTGAGGGAAATTCAAATACTGATGAAGAAGTTATGACTGGAATAAAGGTTTGTGGCAAACCTGTTAGGAGTCCAACCTGGTGTACACAGTGGTCTGCATCCCAAGAAGTTACTGATCCCTAAATGCCACCTGTCACAATGTGTGGTATGACTGATAAGCTGATGAGCTTGGAGCCTGAGGGACAAATTTTAGCAACAACTGCGCTAACAACTTGATCGATGAGAGTTGTAGGTTTGGGCACTGCACGGTGCTCATCTGCAGAGTGTAACTGACATGCTTTTAACCTATCACTCTCTAAACAACACCCTGCAGTGTGCATGGGGTAGGATGGGTTAAAGGCTGGTCCCAGGGAGTCTGGTGGAGTGGCTAAAGCCTATGTCATGCCACTTGCCTTCGGGTCAGAGAAGGGCCCTGACCTGTGTTATTTTCTAGGAGAATAATGCTCCCACGTGACCTTTGGTTCTGCTTGAACAGGCAGTTGAAAGATAGGAACTGTAGTGAATCCCTTTTCATTTCAGGTTTTTACTACCTGCAACTCACACTGGAACAGCAAGGAACTTGGAAAATAGATTTGTATGAGCTTTCTGGAGCCTCACAAGTGTACTTTATGCTGAGTCTCCTCCAATTCTCCCTGGCAGTTAGGGATAGTGAGGGAGTGTGGTAGGTACCAGTGAGGTTCTTCCGTGGTTGAAGGAGACAGAAAACCCAATATACAGACAAGACATCTTCATGGCAAATTTAAATAAGGTGAACAGAAGGGTTAGAGGAGGAAAAGGTGCAGGACTGGGCATTGCAAGAGAGGAGCTTGGGACAAACTGTTCAGGCTTCTTTGGGAGAAACAACCCTGGTATTTTGTGACTGAAAAGGAAAGCTATCCCTCCCTCTCTGACTTTTCTCCATACCACTGGGCCCTGCCTGGAGTCCTGCTTTGTTCCTCCTGAAACAGTATCTTTTTGCTGAAACAGTTTCTTTTTGTATTAGTGCTATTAATTGAAAAGATGTGCATGCAGGGACACTGGCTACCAGGCACTATTTTATTTCCTGTTTGATAGGTCTGTACAAAGTAATGTATCTGAACAGCCATGGGCACTGGATTTTTACACATAGCTGTACAGCTGGATTGAAAGACCACTTTCAATTGTTCCGCTGCCTTTTCCAGCAATTGCTAGTTCTGCTGTGCAGTGAGGGAGACTATGTGCATCGTTCTTAATGGCTTAAATTTGCTCAAATATGACACTAGGATTAGGTTTGCCAAAGAGCTTGTTCATTGCAGCATCTTGCCAAGACTGAATCTCTTCAAAGTATTAACAGACATGAAACTTTAAAGTCATATCCACTGGTGCTGCTAGCTTTTAGCTGTTTGTAGTCTTCTGGCACCAGAGAAGATTTTATTTCCTGACTGTCTAGTTTTGTATGTAAGAACTTATTCTCTGCTCCATGTTAGGAACCATAGGCTGAAGATATCTTGGTACTGTGGCACTCTTAAGACACACAGAGCCCTTATGCCAGGCTTTTAATGAACAACAACAACAACAAAAAAGTACTCCAGGCTCTGAATCTTATGCATAGGTATCTACATTAGTTATCTAAATCCTTATTTGTGCTAGTGGGGTGGAACAGGGAGAGGACGTACTTCTGGCATGCAGAGCCGCTGTGCTGGTTAGGCCTGATGTCACCACAGAGGGATCCAGAAACCGAGTCAGCTGTTTGGCAGATTTTCATCTAAGTAAATCCCTCTGTAAACTAATTATATGACCACAGCTTATAAAGTTTACAAGAAAGCAATCTACTGACTTGTTTTCTTGTCAGTTGCAGATCTTGAAACGTAACTGTGGTTGTTGAAAAACTAATCATGGGGGTTAAAAGTCTATAAACTGTACTGTACTGCATAGATGTAATAAATTTCCAATCATTTTTTCCTTATTTAAATAAAATATTCTCTTTTATCATGTTTATTTTTAGTGTTTGTAAGTAACAGAAAAAAAAAAAAAGCCTAAATAAAACCAGTCCACAATTAAACCACTGAAAAATATGAGCATAAACTCCAGCTAGACATCTCCAAATAAAATATTTATAGGTACTAGATGTCTTATATCAGGAGGTGGTTCTCTTGCTGTTAGCAGAAGTCAGCCCTTCACTCCCTGTGTCTGCTCCAAATGCTTTTATCCCTGGCAGCACAAGGCTGGTTCAAACATCTTGCTTGCTTGTCAGCAGGGTTGATACACTATATTATAACAAGCATTCACCACATCAGTTGTTCCCAGGCAGTGTTTTTAGCTTTACAAGCACAGCCTGTGAGATTCTCTATCAACTTAATCATTATTTATCTGAAGCTCTTCCAGTAAATTGAGCCTAACTAGTCTTTCCTTGGGGTAAAATGAAGCAGCCTTTCTTTTATCATTGTTCATGTAGAGAAAGCAGTACCCTCCTCAACAGTGGTAAAATCTGGACAGGGAAAAAGCCTTACAGCTGCTGTATCATGCTCCTGGTACAACATTACCTTATAGTCCCATTTTTAGCCTAGGACAGACTGGTAGAAGCACAGCCAATAATTGTACGTTATTTACAGTGCAGATATATTTTAGTTGCACAATTTTATGTTTAATGATATGTCTGCATTAGATGAGAGATTGGCCCCATTTTGCCATTTTTGCCAGAGCTGCTTCATGTTCCACAGGCAGCTCTCAGAGACTCCCTGGAATCAGTAACTCCCATTTCTACACAGAAAAAAGATGAGTCCGTCTAGCTTTACTATGTGAAAGAGATGGGATAGTTGATACTTTGGAAAACTCTTGTGACATAAACTGGAGATCTGCACATAATAGGGGCCTTGAGCCTACATTAAGGGCACTTGAGTCCTGGTTTTAGCTGGGAGAGAGTTGGTTTTCTTCATAGGGGCTGGTAGGTGCTGTGGTTTGGATTTAAGGTGAGAATAATGCTGATATCACACCAATGTTTTTAGTTATTGCAGAGCAGTGCCCATACAGAGTCAAGGACTGATTTGCTTCTTGCACTGCCCTGCAGAGGGACCTGGATAAGATGGGCTGATGGGCAGAGGCCAATGGGATGGGGTTCAACATGGCTAAGTGCCGGGTCCTGCAATTTGGGCACAACAACACCATGAAATGCTACAGGCTTGGGGGAGAGTGGCTCAAAAGCTGTGCAGAGGAAAAAGATCTGGGGCTGCTGGCTGATGCTAACCTGAACATGAGCTGGCAGTGTGCCCAGGTGGCTAAAGGCCAACCGCATCCTGGCTTGTGTCAGGAACAGTGTAGCCAGCAGGAGGGGGAGGTGATCATCCCCCTGTACTCAGCATTGGTGAGGCTGCACCTTGAGTACTGTGTTCAACTTTGGGCCCCTCAGAAGGACATCAAGGCCCTGGAGCATGTCCAGAGAAGGGCTACGAAGCTGGTGAAGGGCCTGGAACACAAGTCCTATGAGGAACAGCTGAGGGCACTGGGGATGTTTAGTCTGGAGAAGAGGAGGCTCAGGGGAGACCTCATTGCTCTCTGCAACTACCTGAAAAGAAGGTGTGGGGAGCTGGGGGTCAGCCCCTTCTCACAGGTAACTATCAATAGGACTAGAGGGAATGGCCTCAAGTTGCTCTAGGGGAGGTTCAGGTTGAAAATTAGGACACATTTCTTCTCAGAAAGAGCAGTCAGGCATTGGGACGGGTTGCCCAGGGAGGTAATGGAGTCACTGTCCCTGGGGATGTTTAAGGAAAGGTTGGACCTGGTGCTAAGGGACGTGGTTTAGTGGGGTGATATTAGTACTAGGGTTATGGTTGGACTGGATGATCTCAAAGGTCTCTTCCAACCTTAATGATTCTATGATTCCATGATTCTGTGATCTGACATTATATAACTATCTATCTACAGTTACTTGCTATAACTTTGTAGGGACATCAGCATTTTCAGGTGATTTATCCCACCTGTTTTGTTCTACTGTGCAGGGAGTGTAGATACCTAACTTTCAATGCCTAAAACAAGAAGAATTTATTCCTGTCTTATCAGATATTGAGAGATACCCAAAATGGCTATCAACAGATCTTTGCTTTCTGTGAGGTGTATTATACATGTTTAATGCCTGTTCACAAGGATTCTTCTGCTGATCAAAGTATCTTCAGTAGTTTCTCTTCATGTACTGGCAATCAAACGAGTTGCAAAACACATTCTGTAACCTCTCTTTTATTTCTTGACACCCCAGGAAATACAACCACCCAGCATACATAATTTTTGGCATATACATTGTCTGTAAGAGAGGATTTCTTAAAATAATTGCTTGCTCCTAATGATAATGTGAACTATTTGATGAAAAGTTCATTGAAATGAAAAACTATCACTGAATTCTTTGCATATTTTATTTTTCTTTTTGATTTCCAACTCACACACATCTGGCATATTTTACATCTTTGCAATAAAACATGGTTACAATAGCTTAAGGAATTTATATATCCAAAATATTTCACCATGATCTCAAGATGAAATGAACTTGTCTTCCAGATGTTCAATAGTCTCCCAATTCTAAGCTACGAACTCAAGATATTGCTTACAGACTGGTGATGAATAACTTAATCATTACACTGATCCCCATGATTTCCGAATCTTATAAATACAAACAACAATGAAGAGGGAAATTCAGTGCTAAAATTACTAATACAAGGTGGAGAACAAATAAGTAATCACATCAATAAATAATGATATGTTTCTGGTGCAAAGTGCCAATACAAAGAATCCATTATCTTTTTAAATAAATGACTGCAAATGAGTGTAAATTCTGAGAAAATTACATTCCTGTTACATGCCTCATAGCCCTACCGACACAATATGTACATCTATGACAATACAGTCACCAAATATACAAAGAAGAAACATGAATTAAAGTGTATATACCCCTGGGTGTGTAATTTGATCAGTACAATGTGCAGAAAATTATTCCAATAATTATCATTACAGTATTGTAAAACATGAAGTGCCTTAGTCTGAGTGGCTTCAGGTGAGATTTTCAGAAGAACCCAAAAGAATAACTTCAGTCACCTCTACAATGAAGCTAAGGCTGTTGAATAAACCGAGCTGCTCAGAGGAAAAATAAGGGAAAAAAATATTTGAGGCTCTCTGGCCCAATGGTTTGTATGCCAAATGCTAATAATCCAGAAGTATAGCACTTTGTCTGTATTGGGAATCATTAAGCATTACAAAGCATTAAACTGAACTTACCCTCTTTGCTCCCTTTCTATCTAGTCTTTGAATTTAAAAGGGAGGAATTTAATTTATATTGTATAAAGTATAAATATGGCAAATGATGGCTTTTTATCCAAATGCTTTATGAGCAGAACTCCACTTAAAAGGGGTAAAGTTTAGATTCAAAAAGTGAAAAACATGTTGGTGAAAATGTCAAAATTACTGTTTGCACCCAAATTCAACCCTTTAACACAAGCTGTACCCTTAGGCAGATCTCCAGTTTGATTTGTGTGAATGCACCTGTTCCTTCAAGACATCAGGTTTAAAGTACATGCAAGTTGTAACTCCACAATAAAATTAAGAAACAATTTTGTTCTTTATACAAGGTTTTACTTTTACAAAAGTATCCCTTTAAAGTTAAGATGTGCATCTGATGTACAAAGTATCAAACGTATTTTTTTTTAATCTCAGCTTGAAAAGAGGCTGGAGATGGGATGCATGTTAGGTTCATAGCCTAAACATTGAAACAACTGGACACAAGGTTCCTCAGAATTTGCAAAAGTCTCTTGTGGCGCATCCTACTACCTTTTCTCAATAAACAAAGATATATGAAATAATTACCAAAACATCTCCTAATTCATATAATTTACATGATACAAGCTTGCTTTTCAGCAGCTGGTGTTCAGTTGTGAAAAAACACACAAAGTAAAATGGTTGCTGACTACAATGTACAGCTATTGCTGGGTGTAATGGAATGTACAACGGAGGTCAATGCAGACGTGGTTTTCCACCAGAGACTACACCTTTCATTGCAGCACTTGTGCTCTCAGCTTTACCTGGGCTTTCAGTTCTTCATTCTGCTTCAGTATCTGTTCTGATGTTCATAATGCCACCGGTTAAAATCTATATTAAAAGCTACGATGCTGCCAGAAGCCATGCCAGTAATCAGAGTTCTGAAAAAGATAGGAAAGATATTTGTGTTAATCCTCTTTTACTTAATTATGTCTTGCATAAACAGTAAAAAAGCTAAAAGAATGAGTCTCTTTAGCAATGCTGTATGAAAGTAAAGCTCATGGGTGTGCTCAGTTTGCCATGGAGACACTAAATTTAGATATCTACATATGAAACCAATTCCCATATTCTCATTATGGTCAACCATAATGAACAGAGCTCCGTTCAATTACCTTTGCAGAGATAAAAGCACCAGGACCATTTGAGATGTTCTTTGTCTTGCCTTGGCTCTAGCTGCCTCTCTTGGAAGGGAGTGTGTGGGTGGGACCTTCACTAGGTCCTCCGTCATAAGTGCCACCCCTTATGTACACCTCTGACCTCCAAAGTATCTCATACAGTACTAAGTGGCTATGGGGAGGCAACCAAATTAGGGCCCTAATCAATACCCTCAAAATAGCCTGAGACCAACTCTCTACAGGTCACTGAGCATGTACTTTAAGGTGTACTAATTTGTCCTTTTGACTTCACAGCCTGTAGTGAGTAAATCTCCTCTGGTTATTATGGGAGCTTATTATCATAGCTTTCTGTAAGCTGATCACACCCTGGTACTCCTAAAAAGCTTCATATGGAAATTTACCCCTATATTTATGTTCTGGTGGCAATGGTTGAGGTGATTTTCCGGTTAGCATCTACACTCCAATTCTGGTAGCTGAATTCTAAAATTGGATTAGATATCTATCTCCACTTCTATCAAACCATACGAAATCCATTCTCTGCTTAATTAAGCGACCAAAGCTAAGCAGGTACTTAAAGCAGTTCACACAGCTGGGGCTTCCCAGCCTAATATTACAATCAAGGGTAGAGAAAATGGGCTACCAGAAAATTTTCACAGTGTAAATAAATATCTTAGAACACAGCACACTACTGTATGAAAACTGGCAAATACTGCATAAACTGGCAAAGCTCCAGAAGCAAATAGGCCTCTTCCAGTAACTCAGTTTTGATTAGACTGTTTGAGACAAAAATCTTTTTTTTTTTTTTCTCTCATTATTTACTCATATATGAATAAATTAGGTACAAATTTAATTTCTAGGTGCCTTTATCGCTTTACAAAATGGATACATAGCATAGAAATGCTGAAACGTGTAAGAAAAAACTTTAGTGAATGTTTATGATTTTTCTAACATCCTACGAATTATTTGCAGAAGTTTGTATATCAATTAGAAATATAAGACTCATGCATGATATAAACAGTGAATCCACACATAGTCCTGCATAAATGCAACATATAGGGTTATATTATAATCACATTACAATAGTATTCCTAGGGACGGAGTTCACATATATTTACATTTACACTGTGCATTCTAGTGCCACAGCAGTCACTGTACATATCTAGGTTTGTACACTGCATCTCCATTGCACAGAGAAAGTCGAAAGGAAGGGACTGTACCCATTCCTGGTGGATAGATCCATTGATTTAGGTGTAAACCCCAAAAAGCTCTCAATCTCTACATTGCTGAAATTCAGAAGTGAGACATAAATTTTGGAATGTTAAAAAAAAAAAAAAAATCATTAATAGGTACTACTGCAGTCTGATCCAGTCTGGCTGTTTGCATGCTCTTAAGTTAATGTAATTTTACTAATATTTTGTTAGCTGAGTCTCTGGCTTACTGACTTCAGTGATATAATGCCTCACCATTAAGCATTGTGAGACTCAAGGATCAGACAACATGCTGATTAAAACTAATCAACCAGATAACAACTTGGGTAGTGTTTTTTTTGTTTGTTTGTTTGGTTGTTTTTTTGTTTTATTTTTTACTATTTACATACAAATATTAATGACAAACTCACCTCTGATCATGAGACAGATCCATCGCTCTTATGCCAGCATCACAGCCAGGGTAGATATAGAGCTGCTTGAAGTCACAGGCCTGCCATACTTCTACCACACCATTGTCTCCCCCTGTCACCAGGTTCTGCCCATCACTGCTCAGGAGAATGGCCTTCAGAAGAATAAGACAAAACCCATGTATGCAGTCAGCTTTTATGGAAAATGATCAGTGCTACTAAAATTTAATCAACTTATGAGCATTTTTTGTCCTCTGTTCACTTTAAATTTGAAGAAAAATACTTCCACTCTTATTTCTCCCAAATAAAAGCAATAAACCAACAAATTTTGGATCTCTAAATTTTAAATAAAAAACTATGTGTTTTTTAATATGATATATAACCACAAAACTTTTCCAGTGTATACACCAAGACTTAAGTCGAGGACATAACATTTCTCTGTCCTACAATACTCAGTGCCATCACTAACACCTAAAGCACAGCAGCAATATGCATTCCTAATGCTGCTTCAAGTGCTCTTGACAGGACAGAGCCCTGAAGGCATGAATTCCTGTCTTGGCTAATAAATGAAGAATGGACTCATTTCAGAGTATTTTGTTTTAAAGATATATTTCCCACTGAAATTTGATTTCAAGCAAAAGTTCCATGTATTGTATGGGACCATAAACAATTTGTTCTTATTTACTCTGAAAAAGCTCAAGTGCACTTTTGCATTTGGAGATGGAGATGAGAGGATTTGTGTTTGAATATTACTTAACTGGGAGTTGGCAACTTAACATGTACGATTTCCTTAAAAATACACTGCAGATAAATTCAATTTGTTGTAATAAATAAAGGCAAGACACAACAAATACTTGTTTGCATTTAGATTTACCCTGGTTGAATCATTGATCTCCATCTGAGCTAAGAGTTTGCCATTAATGCTGAAATTGCTGAACCGTCCTCGTTCATAGTAGATGATGCAGTGACCTTCACTGGATACTGAAATTAAGCGAGGATACAAGCAGTTTTCTGTTCCTTCCAGGGCTCTCAGCAAATCTCCGGTAATTGTGTGTACCAGACAAGGACCTTCTGCATATGAAAACATAATATATCATGCTTTTGCTGTTTATACAAACTATATACTCTGTGCACAGAGGCAATGCATAATACACATTTGTATCATATTAGTCCTGCATAGATATGAGAAGATGCAATTCTAGCCTAAAGAATTTAAAATAGACAACAGAAAAGACAATGCAAGAGCTAGCAGATGAAAAAATAGTTTAAAAATGCCTAATAGTGGTAGTTCATTATTTCCTTAAACTGGTAGAAGTTACCATTGATCTACCTCTAAAATACATTTTCCTTTTTCCAAGCATTCAGAGGCCTTGGTCTTAGAGCTTTCCTCCAAGAACATGAACTCTCCTTAGCGTGCCCATTCACATTAAAAAGATGGGGCCCTATCAGTGACTAGGAGCAACTCCCAGAGGGCATGTAATCATATCACTGCATGTTTCTCCTATAGTCAATGGCAGTTCCTATATGTCCTTTCCCCCAGTGAATGTATTACATGCATAGATTTCAGTCCTGAATTGCTTTAACAATGGACGTCATCTGACAGCCAACAGAGTAACTATGATATTGGATCTATAAGACCACACTACAACTGCATTTACTCCAGAGATTTTAATATGAAATTTTGATGTCCTATTTTTATTATTATTGCTGATGAAAGAAAAACACAGTTATGAAATCTATGAGGTACATTTTAAGATGCAACACTATGATACCTCCATTTCAAGATCTATGGGAATGCTCTTTTAAAAATAGGATCTGTAATCCTACTAAGAAAAATAAACAACACCTTCTTACTCTCAGAAGCAGCAACTTAAAAAGGAATGCAAGGACTTTCAGGGTGATTTATGGAGCTCCTCTTCTATGAAGAGAGTCTGAGAGAATTGGGGTTGTTCAGCCTGGAGAAGAGAAGGCACAGGGCAAACCTTAGAGCAGCCTTCCAGTACCTAAAGAGGGCCTACAGGAAAGCTGGTGAGGGACTCTTTGTTGGGGGTGTAGTGATAGAACAAGGAGGAGAAGATTTAAACTAAAAGAGGGTAGGTTTGGATTTGACATTAGGAAGAAATTCTTTAATCAGAGGGTGGTGAGGCCCTGGAACAGGTTGCCCACAGAAGCTGTGGATGCCTTATCCCTGGAGGTGTTCAAGGCCAGGTTGGATGGGTCTTTGGGTAACCTGGTCGGTTGGGAGGTGTCCCTGCCCATGACAGGGAACTAGATTATCCTTAAGGTCCTTTCAACCTAAAATTTTCTTTGATTCTATGATTCTGTGATTCTATGAATCTATGAATAAAATATGGAATAGGTATCACTGTAAACTGAGAAAGCCAGTGGCTGGATGAGGATATAGGAGTGGAGTGGAAATGAGGTAGGAAGAGATATAAGTAAGAAAAACATTAGGGAATGGTATAAGAAATGGAAATGGAAATAAGAAAGGAGAAGAGATAACATAGCTCAAAGGACAGTAAGAGCTATACTCTAGAGAAGGGGAAGCCAAAGAAGAAAGAATGACAGGAAAGTCTGCCAAATTAAGAAAAAAAACTAAATGAGAGAAAGAAGTGGGGGAAGAAAAGTAGATGTGGAATTAAAGGGAAAAGAAGAAATTGGGCAGAACAAGTGAGAAATAGAATAAGGAAAGATTAAGAAAACACTAGTTTATGTGAGTGTTTTATTTACATGGATGATCAAAGTTCTAGAGGAGACTGCTGCAGGTTTGTAAAGGTAATTTGAAAATTTATATTAGTAACTGTTGGATACTTTGGATTCTATAAATAAATAATGAGCAGTGTGTGAAGAGATGGCTCAAAAATTTTAATGGAAGTAGTATAATAGCAAACCTGAAAACTCCTGATTATTTGGAAACCTTTCCACTAAAAAATGGTGGTGAAATGCTGGTCTATGGATCCCAAAACAAGGAAATTGACTCTGTTTTCCTTGACAAAGAGTCTGAAGTCAGTCGCACAAACTGCCCTTTAATTAAGACCAGGTTGGAGAATTTGGACCTCGCCCTACCCTAAATCCAGGTCTCTATTATGAATTTTCTTCAGAATAAGATAATGAGTTACAAATTATTATATAATTCTTCTGTGGATAGTAGTAGTGATGCTTGGAAAAAGCAATCAACTTAATTTGTGCCTAAGCATCGTCCAGATAGACAGTAACAACGTCAGTAAGTCCAGATAGACAGTAACAATGCTCAGAGGAAGCAGCTGCAGATTCCCCCAGAATTACAGAAAATCTTGATAGAAGAAACTTTGCAAAATTAAAGTATACCTGGCTTGAAGGAAGACCAAAAAGTGCCATTAAGAAAGGCTCTAAAAATGTTATGTCTCACATCATAAAAGTATTTCTGACCTTTAGCACCACTGATGACAAGTCCCAGCTCTGCACAGACTGACACACAGACAACTTCATGGTCATGACCAGTCAGAACAGCCCGAGGAGCTGGATAATCACCTGTTAAAAAAAAATAAAATAAAATAAAAATGAAACAACGGACAAATGCCAAACCATTATTTATTTATTTATTTATTAACAACAAAAGAATTGTGCTCTGATTTGCATTAAATCAGTAAGCATCAAAGGAAAGTACAGTCTGTTTAAATATCTCATACCTAGGTTTCTGGACAAAATACATTCAGACATCGTAAAGTTTCATATATGCAGCTTCACAGTCCATTAAGTTATACACTAACATAAAGTAAACTCATTTGTTTAGAAACGATGGACTCCATGCTGTTTCCAATACTTGAATGATAAAAATACATTGATGTTTTATGATCTAAAAATACTGAAAAGTTAAATTTCACATAAGGAACACAACCTGTGGTGGTGTTATATGCATCTGTAATGTAAATATCTGATATTGAACATATATGTCTGTAGCTTTCTTCTAGGAACCTAAAGAGTAGGATAAATTGAGGATTTTCTTATGTTAATGATTGTAAATTCTTTCATAAAGCTGTAGGGGGGAAGAGAGGAGGAACAGCACTGTACTAGAAAGATACAGCTGTTGCATAGACATTATTGATTCAGAGTCACATTGAATGCTTATAGATAAAAATTATAACTAAAGATGGTTATGGATATGCATCATTTCATACATATCACTGTAGGTGTGTATTCCATTTTTATCACATTTAGTTTTATTAAAGAGTAGGGTAGACTTCTCAAAACATTTATTTTATACATACAGGAGAAAAAAATATTTTATTGTGGATTCAAATAGGTGGGGATTTATGGAGCATTTATGTGACAAATAGCAACATTTCTGTTGTTTCCAATAATAACAGATGCTGACATTTTAACAGTGAAACTCCTGTATGCAGTAAGGAAGTGCTCAGTATTTGATATCACTTAGCCAGGCAAAGAAAAGTTATGTAGTAACAGAAATTTTGTGGCCTGCTAGATAACAGAGATTTCATGTGGTTATATTTTCTTTGTACACAGGAAATACAGAAAATTGGAAAATACAAAAAGAATGGCGCTCTGCCAGTATAGTTCAGAAATGATCTGGGAAACCACAGATGAATTACCATAATATTAACTCCCCCCCCCCAAAGGGGAGAGAGAGAAAAAAAAGTAATCTAGAGTTTAGTTAACAAAGAATTGAAGACCAAAATCTCATTAATGCCAGTCTCCATGCTGTACTGGAATGGGAGTCTTGTCAAGCAAACTTCTTATCTGCTTTGACAGGACAACAGGTATAGTTGATAAAGATGGGTATTTTAGAATGGTCTCCATGCATTTTTTTTTTCTAAGACATTTGACTTAGTAGTACAAGATTTTGATTTAAACTTGTTTTATATGGAACTGTCTGAGGACAGTAGGGATGGTACAGCAGCGAGTTCACTGACAGGTCTTAACATTTTTTGTCCATAAGAGAGTATCTGCTAGGAGCTAGGTATTAGGATACTGGATATTGGGGTATTGCACTGGGAGGCGGGAATTAATTCTTGACTAAATACAAGCCAGTAACTTTATCTACAGAATAATATAAAATATTTTCTGGTAAGATATAATAATATACAGCTGATACAAGGATTCATGGGCAACCATATAATGAAGAGAGAAAGCTATTATTATAGCATTATCTGCATTGTCTTGTTAAATAATAGCATGGCCAAATGGATTTTAATTATTTTAGTTATTTTGAATGCAATCAGGTGGAAGGTTGCCACTGCTGGACAAACACAAGCTCTGCTCACTGGAGACGTTATTTTGGTTTGGAAAGCACTGAGACAGAGAAAGATTTATGAAGTCAGAATGCAAAACTGCCTCAACATTAGCTTTCAATGCAATGCCCTAAACCAGCAAATAGGAATCAGGAAATATCTTACTACTTTAGACTAGAAAGAAAATTGTACCCACATTTTCAGAAATGAGCTCCAATAAAGGTCACACAACTGATACAGAGAGTATCATAGGAGGTTGCACAGAGTTTAAAGTGTTTTCTCTCTTCACTGCACAGGCAGCAGAGCAGTGACTTGGCTACCATATCCAGGGAGTTAAAGGTGTACAAGATGTCCAATAGCTCAGAAATTTATCTTACAGTTAATGGTACAGCAGGGTCCAGTGGGTGAATGGCTGCACATATTTCAACCCTGCTATAAAATGCAGTTTCCTACCTGCGAAAACAGTTAAACACTAAAACAAATTAACAACGGAACTACTAGAGTATCTGAACAATAGCGCAATGGTTTCTGAAAGATATACTTTAGGAACAGGTCTTGAGTAGAATTTTGTGGGTCAATGAATTTAGTCTTTTTTATTGCAGACACTCACACTATATAAACCTGTAAATAAATTAATGAAACAGCTAGCTGGCTATGTGACTTGGAAGGATATTCCAGAACTTTCCTACTGTGAAGGACAGAAATATTCTGATTGGCAGTGTGAATCTATTCTTAGCTACCTTATATCTCTTTGTTCTTATGTCAGCACTGTCCTTTAGCTTCAGGTCTTCCCTCTCACTTATGTATTCTTCACTCATATTCTTATAGAAGAAACCAGCCCTCCCAGCCCTTCTTTTTGACTTTATTAAACAAACCAAACTCTTATAAACTTCTTTGAAGTGACAGACTTGCCTCTTTTTAGTCATTGTGGTAACCCACTTATGCTCCTTTTGCACTGCGTTTTTTCTTAACATGTGGGTAGCCAGAACTGTATGTAATAGTTCTTGAAATTTTACAACAAATCTACAGTATTTCTTAACTAATCCTAAACATTTCTGTTATCAAAATTTTAATTAATAGTTCTATGTGTTTTACTATCACTTTCTGAAGCAGTTGAGAACATAGATTTACAGACTTCATTTTTGTACCCAATAATACAGGATAGGTCAACCTACTTAAGGTCTTATCATTGCTTTGTACAGACACATTTTGAAGGATGGATTTTGGAAGAAACAGAGAAAGACATTAGGTATATATGATCAAAGATAGCTAAATTTTGAGGCTTAGATTCTTACAATTTCTGAATCAGTACTGCTGTTCAGAACCCTCTGTCTCCTTCTAAGGTATTCTTTTCTCCAATAGCCTAATAGAAAAGTGTGTATATATACACACACATATATATACACATATACACGCACATATATATGCAGCTATCTTTAGAATTTTCCCATTCATTTCTTTTTTCTTCCAGGAAAGAAAAGGAATTATGCTAAAGGTTTTCCTTGGCCTAAATTCTGATTACAGAAATGCACACAGTAGTGCCATCAGTCTGCCAGTAACAGTGAATGGAATTAGTTGATAGAGACTTTTAAGCAGAAAAGGAAACAGTATTTCCAGAAGAAAATTTTCCTCACAGTTTCCTAGGAAAATGCTATAAAATCATGGAACTGTAGAATGGCAGAATCTAAAAAATTAGCACATTAATTGATGTTTTACCTTACAAACGAAAATACTTACAAGAAAAAACTGCCCTTATCTGAAGTCCTGGTTTTTAGTAAATACAAATTAATAATAGTGGAAAATCATTATTAGAAGTAATAGTCAGACACTAATTGAAAATAGGATTCTTCCCCTTAGAGCTCAAAGAAAAAAAAAATTCAATGATGCTTTCTATGGGAAAAGCTGTGGCATGGGGGAGAGAACCTCAATCACATTACATTTTATTGCTAAGGACAGCCGATGTGAACTCCAGGAATCATTCAAAATCTAGCAAAATATTCTGTCACTGTCACATCATATCTGATAGATGTAGCCAGAGGTCAGAGGATGTAGCTCTGAGGGAATTGCAGGTGAAAACATCCTACCTATGAACTGAAATATCATCACTGTAAATCCCCTGTAATTTCCCCAAAAGAGCAGCTCCGAACCAAATTACTAGCTGGCAGAAGGAAAAAAAACGTATCTGTGATGTGTTTCTAAACAAGCAAATTCTTCTACAAAGTCCAAAATAAAATACTTTTAAATCTTTCCTTCTCTCTGAAAAACATGTTTAATACCATTGTAAGGTATTACACCGTAACAGTGCTTTCAAAAGGTAAGGAAAAAAAGAAAAAGAAAAAGAAAAAGAAAGAAAAAGAAAAAAACAAAAACAAAAACAAAAATAAAAATAAAAAAGAAAAAGAAAAAGAAAAAGAAAAAGAAAAAGAAAAAGAAAAAGAAAAAAGAGGAAGAAAAAGAAAAAAAAGAAAAAGAGCCATCATTTTTTATCATATTGCACATTTCCAGGAATTATGTACTGTTTGCAATGGGAACACATATGAGGGGCTTCTACTTAAAGAAATATGAGACCAAAAGATAAATTCCAGCTTCCATTTGATCTCTGACTTTCATGGAAGAAAATACAAGGTTATAACTGAATTATTTGTTGCAAATAAAATTGTTATGATACAAAGTTTTTTTCTAACAGAAACACTTTTGAGGGGATACTTTCTAACACTTTTGAGGGGATACTCCTCAGATAACAAAATCTTAGAAAACACTATGACTTTCATGGAAGCCTGTAATAGTGTAATACTTGAATTTTTACTGTCAGAAAAAAACATGCACAGGATTTGGTGAAAAGATAAGGCTACATCAAATAAATAAGACTTCAGCATAGGAAATAGTAAACAAAAATGTCCACAACATGAGGGAGTGATGTTTTTTAAAGTAAGTTTGCTGAGAGAAAAATATTCATATATTCAGAATATTCTTACCTCTGGCAGCATTGGTTTATTTGCTGAGGAATGTCAGTAGCACTTTATATATCTACAAATAATTGACCAAGGTGAGTGGACTTTTAGGTATCTTGCAGCTATCCTGACCCCAAATGGAAAGGTACAGTGGATGAGAGAAGAGTAAGGTTTTGCAAGTTCCCAATTTCTTCCACTAAACTGATTCAAGATCTTTGGCAAGTCACTGAACTGCCCTGTGCTATACTGCTCCCATGGGGTATGTAGCAAAACATGGGCACAGACACCTGTTGATAAAATGCTAAATATAACTGCATTAGTTCAGGTGCATTAATTGGCTTATTTGCCTTTGCATAGCAGTCTTAGGAGAGATGTCTTTGGCTAGCAGAGTAGAGACAGTGCCAGTACAAATTATGCACTATTTTTCAAAGAGCTTCTACTCTGGCAAAATTGTGCCAAGATACTGTATTTTAAAAATTAGCACGTAAATTGCACAGACAAGTGTTGTAATAACTCTTTAAACAAGCAAAGCAGATTGCATGTGTGCTAATATGCTTGAGCAGGACCTTTAGACAGCCATCCAGCCCACTTGGTACAAAAGACACTGATGGCTATTTTTAAACTGCTGCCCTGTCAAGGTTAAACTAGTCCATGTTACAGGGTATATATGTGAAGGGATATAAAATAATACATTTAATATGTATGAGTTTGAAATAAATACTCTTTTAAGATACAGGCATTCAGCATTCACAATTTTAAGTTGCTATAACTGTGTTACGTCTAAAATGGAACAAAAAACAGTATTCTTCGTGATAGATTAAAACAAACGAAAAAAAAAAGCACAAGCTAACTTGACAAAGATCCTTAATTGGAACACTTACCCTCCCTTTCAGATATACACAAATACATTCCCTGGGAGAGGGTGGATAGTTAGCACCTCTGAGGATTATGTTATAATTCTGTGCAAACCAAGCTTTGGGTTGAGAGAGAGTATTTTACTATGGTCAGCACAGCTCCAGATAGAAAAAGGAGGGTTAACTCTCACACCTCTTGTGACCATCCTCTCAGAAGCTACAATAGGTAATGAGAAATGTCAAGTCCCAAGATCAATGAAATTTCAGGCTCTAGGGACACAACAGGAATAGCATTGATCCTTTTAAAGAACACCAGTCAGAGGGTGAATGTAATATATTGCACAGAGAGGCTCAAGAGGATAAGCGGCCAAGTCCAACATACTTACCTGACAAAAAATTCAATCAACTTTTAGCACAAGCTGCCTACCCTCCTTCTTTTCTTTCATGCAGAAGTCTGATTCCAATTAAAGTGTGCAAATTAATTTTTATCACTTCCAAATTAGTTTCTGAATTTGTGTCTGTTTCAGATGAAAGCATCTGTCCCTCACTTTTCTGCAATTCTGTCATCTACTTTGGTATCTGTTCAAAGACTCTGAGATAATTCTCATTTTCAATGTCACTTGTTTCAAAGAGACATTCAATAAAGCAATCATAAAGTATAAAAATAAAACAACTATAACGATACATGTTGAACTCCAGGGCATATCATGTATTCTCTTTGCTCCTTTTTATGATGACTAATACAGTTGCTATGTGAGAAGAAATCTGTATACAAATTAGCATTCAGCTAAAACAAATCCCCACGTATCACAAGAGAAAAAAAAAATCAAAATGCAAATCGTTGATCTCCATACCAATATTTTTGCTATTCAATCTCTTAGAACTGAAAAGATTTACATTTGCCAGATCACTTAAAAGAATTAAAATAAGTAAACAATGTCCTTTGTATGTGCCGTGTCTTCCTAAGAGAAAACAGATTCCTTTCACTCTTCTCTCAACTGCAGCAGATTTATATTATCATCAACTTAATAAGGTGCAGATTCAGATTACCCATTTCAGATGGCCAGTTTTGGCTGAGAGAGTAGTTATCTGACCCTGGCAGGATGACTAAGCTTCATTCAATTCAGTGTTTGTCCCAATGGTGGTACTTATCTAAGCAATACTAAAGAAATAAGAGGAGGCTTAAACATATGTAAAACCATAAAAAAACTGCATTCAGCTCCCCCTCATTCTAAGGGAATTCATGCCATATCTCCAGGCACCAGTCTACAGTCTATGCTAGAAAATAACATTTTCTATAACTGCTATTGGTGCTTAGCTATTATATAGCCATGAAGCCAATTTTGGTTGGACCAGAGAAAGGACAACTAGGAAGATTCACCCTACATACTGTTATTGAAGGTATCCAGTTTTGGTTCATGATTTCTTGATTTATCTCTATTTTCATCCAAATGTTACGTCATAGAACATCCATAAACAGAAGCAGAGAAAAAAAAAAAATCTATCAAAGCTGAAGGTTCACATGGGTCCCCTCCCACATTAATTTATAGTCTGATAGTCAGCATATGCTTGTGAATATGGGAATGTGGGTTTGAATTCCCCCAGTCTCTGGAGGCTAAGAACTTAGTCTCTCACTTCCTGGACAAACATTCTAACCATAAGGCTATTTTTGAAAGCTAGTCCATGGAAAACATTGTATTTAAAATCTGGCAAAATTTCACCCTTCTCACAGTCTGTAAAATAACTGTGACAAGCGTAAACTGAACCAGAAACTCCTTTCTGATGTATAGTGTAGGAGAATAAAAGTGATAACAATAAAAGCATTGATTAGAAAAAAAATCTATTAAAATTATAAGGAAGCCCACCATGCTCTCATAGGCAAGTTTCCAACAACTGAGCTGGAGCAGCCACTTGCAAGAATCTCATCCAAACAATAGTTTTTCTCTATTCTCCTCTTTAAATCAGAGCTGGTCCTGTATTTCCCACAGGCACAGCTTGGGTCACCCTCTGAGCTCAAGTCAGCACAGGTTGTTCCCCAGAGAGCTATGTGAGTCCAGCAGGTTGGGTTCTTGACATATGTGTTGTTTAGTAGAGAACGAATCAAAGTCATTGATTATGGAGTATGGAATTTTAGCAGAATTGTCGAGGAGTTTATTCTGACTATTTTTTGCCCCAGGGTGTTCCACAATAAGTGATTGTGATAGCTATGTTTTCTACTGAAATAGCACATATATTTTCCATATGAATGTTAAACTATATAAACCACTTAGGACAGGCGGATTGCTTCTTCGCCCTAACCCTCCCACCCGCCCCGAACATTTTCTGAAACAACCAAAGTTCCTTTTTGTAATTGGATGCATTGAAGCTGAAATCGATAATTAACTGTCTTTCAGCCTAAAAGATCATTATAGAGTCAAGCACCTAACCCAGATAATTACTATACCTGACATTTTTCTTTGAATTCTCCACCTTCTTACAGTCTGTGATATAAAATACCTTATCTGTGTCTCCAGATGACAGCTTTTAAGAAACTAATCCTTTTTTTTTTTTTTTTTTTTTTTTTTCCTTCCCCATCTACATCTTTCTGGAAATTTATTCTAAAGATGTTAACTAATTGGATTTGACCTACAGTGAACATCTCACTTTCATTTTTCTTACAAGATAAGTCCTAATCTTCTACCAGTAAATACTGAAGAAGAATAGATTAGGAAATGTTTCTTTATAAAACTACTTCAGTGGCTTAACCTATGAAAAACTTTAAACCTATCTTTGAAAGGATTGTTGAGAATGCTTCACTTCTGAAAATTAATATCATAGAACCATAGAATGGTTTGGGTTGGAAGGGACTTTTAAAGGTCATCTAGGCCTCACCCCCTGCCATGGGTAGGAATATCTTTCAGTAGATGAGGCTTTATGTGGGGAATCAGTCATAAAACAAGCTATCATTTTTGTTCATGGTATGGAACAGAGCTTGGTAGTCATTACTTCAGCAGAAAGATTTAGCAACTGTAGAGGTTTTAAAAGGCAGAAGGCCCTTCATGCATACAATCACTATTGTGATCCTACTAGTGTATGCTCATGGAAAGTCAAAATGTCTATTGATAAGGATAAGTTTACAACATATTAAGTTCTGGTTATACTACAGTACTAGTACATATCCACGTTAATTTTAATCCAATGAGTATTAGATACCAATAGCAGTGTTAAAAACTCTGTTCTTCAGCATGAGTCTTCAACATGTTTCCAACATGAGTAGTAAGTAATCTAATTTATATATTTGGAAGTTATCACAACAAACTTGGCTGTTAAATCTTCATGAGTGTGCATACCTGTGCCTGTGAGATTACATTTTCCTGAACATGACTACCTGCAACATAGTCTCCCATTAATCTGGGTATAAGTCCTTTTCTTCAGAAAAAGTGTCTTACCCATATAGACATAGTGATAGAGAGAAAACCATACAATTGGCTTTGTTTTCACTAACTTCTCTCAGCTGTCTGATTATTCTTTCTTTTCATAAAATTACAAGTTCTCTAAATCACTTCCAAAGCTACACCATTACCATATTAAACACAAGATTCTAGGATGTACCACCTTCTCATATTCAGATATGTTCACCATGACAAAATGGTATCTGAAATAAAATAATATGCAAAAAAAAGTGAAGAGTAAAAAAAATAAAGAGTAAA
This sequence comes from Oxyura jamaicensis, assembly GCF_011077185.1. NCBI lineage: Eukaryota > Metazoa > Chordata > Aves > Anseriformes > Anatidae > Oxyura > Oxyura jamaicensis. The sequence continues at coordinate 180,204,255 of NC_048893.1, forward strand.
AAGTATCAGCTAGTAGGGAGATGCTAATGGCAAGGCTGTCTCAGCCCCACATAATAAAAGGAGGTAAAGAAGAAGTCTTGCAAAAGTTCTTCAATGAAAGGAGAATTTTATTTATTTTTTTTCCCTGACTCTTACTACAGATATTACTAATACTTGATGTGAATCACACAGTCATTCAAATAAGCAAAATGGCATCAAGTTAAACAGACTAAACAGAGTGCATTAAAAGAAAATTCCTCTTCAGACTGAATTTCTCTCTGTCTGAGAATTAAATGCTAAATAAGTCATGGAACGTACATATGTTAAAGAAATTTTTTATGGCAACAAAAATTTATATATTTTTTGCCTCCATTTTCTAGCTGTTATAAAAGCAAAAGAAAGTCAAATGAGAAAGCAAAGCTTTTATTTGTCTCTCTTTTGTTCTGGTTACAGATAAATGGAAGAAAATGAAAAGATAAAAAATAAAAATGCTGCTGCCAAATTTTTAAAAAATATATATATATTATTTTGTGACATATAAATAAAAACTTGCCATGAAATAGTCAGGTGAAGAAATACTTTCCCTTAGATGTCTGTAACTGACAGGTCTACAGCTGCCTCCAGTCAGTACTAGACCCAGAGATCAAAAATGATGGTGATGGATTCTTCTATGCTTATCTAAAGAGGCAATATTATTGTGATGGACATAATCTTTAGAATTCAGAAACTCTGATTTAAGTGAAAAATGTGGATGAATTTGGCATTGTACAAGACACAACAAAAGGCGCTTTTGTCTTTAACTGTGGTTACATTTCTGGCTTGGATGAAGGCTCTGTGTAAATTAGTAGTGCACTTCTATAAGTAGCCTTCTAAACATGCATCTCTAGGTATCCTGTATGACTTAATATCATTACTGTTGTGTTCCATTCACTCTACAAATCACTATTAGTCCCCTGCAAATGAAATGCAAACTCTTTCCAACATTTCATTGTTTTTCTATTTTTATTCAGTCACATTGCTTCTTCAAAGGTTTGCTTACTATAGAAAGACCTTTCTCAAAGAGACTCATTTAATTCCAAGGAGTGTGAGACATTCCTTTTTTGAAAAGGCAAGCAGCTGATATAGCATGCTGTAGTACAAAAGGAATACATTAAAATGCCAAAAAAAGTATTTCTGGGGAAAGAAAGATCAAAATATAGTGATGTACTTCCTATAGTGGTATACAACCATGTCACTTAAAGGTCATAACAATCTTGTTCTAGTTCATGATGACATGATGCTATAAGTGATGAGCAATTATGAATTTAACAATTACTCTTATATTATTATGTCACCACGCACAAACTGCTTAAACATTTGTTTTGGCTAGTACTCTGTGAATTGCTTAGCATGTGACACTCTTATTCCAACTTGCAACCTGTAAGAGAAGTAGTTGATTTGTCTGGTAGTATCTTTTGAACTTAACAGAAAGAATTCTAAAAATGAATAGGCATGGCAGAGGAGCTCTCAAGAGCTCAAAGTTTTTGCAGGATGTACTTACTGCTATTTGGATTGTCACCTATAATATGATGTCGGCCACTCCAGTACCAAAGCAGCAAGGTAGCATCACGAGACCCAGACACGATGTAGCAATCACCACCAATATAGGACTCTGATCTGGCAAGGCAAGTAACGACATCCCAGTGGCCAAATACAATCTGAGTTAATTTTCCTGGTGAGAATGCAAAGTGATAAAAATTCAGGTTTTCTGAACATTTGCATTTTTGCATAACCAATTTATTAATAAAAATTCAGTTCAAGTTTAATTTTTGCCTCATATCTCTGAGAGTTCACTACATTACAAGATTAAAAAATCACAAAGACTTATTTTTAAGACAATAAAACTATTTTTTTTTCTTTTCTATTCCTTTTGAGGTTTGTGCCCTGTGTCAACATACTGTCTAAGCATTATCTCTGAAAATCAAGTCAGTGCTGCAGTCACTGAATATATTGAGTTACTGCTCCCTCAGTATTTAAGCAATGGCATTAGCATATTATTGTGAGCTTCATGAATGAATAAGACAGTATATGAACTTTTCCATCATTATCTCTTTCTTTCCAATATTGAAACCAGTTTTTAGCAATATATTGAATATTAGGCTAAGCCATTGGACAAAGAAACAAAATATCAGCTTCCAGCGGAGGCTATGCAACTTCCTTTCTGAGGGAATAAAAAATAGAGATAAAACCAATACAGACATTAAAATATTGTAACTAAAGTTTTGGTTGATCCTTTTGATATAATCAGTGCATTTGAATATAACTGGGGTTTGAAAATTTTTCCACTAAGAAAATTGCATGCCTTCTGTTCCCTATTGAATCTTTCATCTACAAAAACAAAAAAAGCAAATAAACAAAAACAAACAAACAAACAAACCAAACCAAACCAAACCAAACCAAACCAAAAACCCTGCCCTTCATCATTTATTGAGGGGTAAGTACAGGCATTAAATATGGTAGTATTATGACAACGCTCCACTTTGTGACCTAAGAAGAAACAGGTGGTTGTATTTAGGGTCACCTGTTTCTGTAGAATAAACTCGAAAACTCTTGTCCCAGAAACCACAGATAAGAATGTAGCGATTATCTGCTGTGACCACGAAGCAATGTGCATTGATCTGGATGCTCTGATCCACCAGGTCTGTGATCTGCCGTTTGTTCACACCAGAGTTATTGGCTGTAACGAAATGCAAAACACATTTTACAAGCAAGCCATTCCAACACCTTCCTGTCATCCACTTACAGGAGAAAATGAATACATTTAACTTTCAATGAACTGTGAATTTGTTGTTGAGTAAGCATTTTGAATATGAACACTTAGAGCTGTCTATATGGATGTCAGAAATACAAAATTATTGTGAGATTCTTGTTTCCCTTTGAATAAGACAAAGGATTTTACAGCTGATGCCAATTTCTTATAAACTGCCTGATTCACTGCATAATATGTGGCAATATTTTAAGTGCTCTGATGAAGAACTCTTCAAAAACAAATTGAACTAGAGGAAAGTGATGGAAGTCCATTTAAATTACCAAGTCAATGCAAACAATGAAGCAGACTCAATTCTTATCAGTTGGTACCTTGTCTACAGAAAATACCCCAGCTTGTGTTGTGTGACACTTACATCCCCTATACCTTCAGTCACTTGACCAGATCAAAGACAAAGATAAGTATTCAGCCAATGAAGCTCTTTAAATCTAACACGCATTTTTTTCAGTCCTCTCTTTTACTCATCAAACACGGAGCCAGGCCATGGACTAGTGTTAAAATAGGTAATGCCACTTTGACACAGACAAAGGGAAAATGAATGGTTCCTACAGAATACAACCACCCTGTATGTCAAGTGGATCTGTTAGGAGTGACTGGGAGTAATCGGCTAAACTACTCTTTGCTTTTCATGACACTACAGGCAGGATTTGGAAATACAGTAAAGGTTGTTCCTTCTCACTGAACCTTAGCTTTCTAAAACTTCAGTATATAATCTAAGTTAATTAGCTACACTCTTTCTATACTCATTGTAGAGAGATATATCATTTCACATGGCAAGTCATTTCATGCTGTAATAGCTGTCCCAGTACTAGACAACTCCAGAGGAAAGTTTCTCTTCCTACAGTAGATATGGAGGGGAATTTTGACAAGCAACTTCAGATAATTGAAGTTAGCTGAGATAAAACTCTCTCTGAGAGATGTTTCCTCCTACCATAGGAACATGACTTTATGCACGTAATACCTTGAAATTTCTTTTGTCCCTGTTTTTTGGTTATTATACATAAATTGCTCACAATTGCATGAAATAACAGACTCAACAACAAACTGTAGTGGGTTTACATGGCAAGGTATTGGTAGCAGGGGGCCATAGGGGTGGCTTCTGTGAGAAGGATCTCGAAACTGCCCCATGTTTGGTAAAGACCTCACTGCTGACCAGAGCTGAGCCAGTAAGTGATGTTGTTTTGCACCTCTGTGAGAGCATATTTAAGACAGGGAAAAAAAAATGCTGTGCCACACGGCAGCTGGGAGAGTGAGAGGAGTGAGGAACAGCCTTGCAGGCGCCAAGGTCAGTGAAGAAGGAGGGGGAGAGGTGCTCCAGGCACCGTAGCAGAAGTCCCTTGTGGCCTGTGGTGAGGACCATGGTGAAGCAGGCTGTCCCCCTGCAGCCCATGGAGCACCACGTTGGAGCAGGGTTCCACACTGCAGCCCGCGGAGGAGACCATGGTGGAGCAGGTGGACCTGCACTGATGGAGACTGCGGCCTGTGGAAGACCCCTGCTGGAGCAGATTCCGGGCTGGACCTGTAGCCCGTGGAGAAGAGACCACGCAGGAGCAGGTGACCTGGCAGGAGCTGCTGCCCGTGGGCGACCCAGGTTGGAGCAGTTTGCTCCCGAGGGATGGACCCCGTGGTACGGACCCATATCTGGAGCAGTTCTTGAAGAGCTGCTGCCTGTGGGAAGCCCAGGCCAGATCAGTTCAGCAAGGACTGCATCCTGTGGGAGGGACCCCACAGCACAGGGGATGAGAGTGACCAAGAAGGAGTGGCGGTGAAGAAGCGCTATAGACTGACCATAATGCCTCTTCCCCCATTCCCCTGTGCCACTCGAGAGGAGGAGGTGGAAGAGGGTGTATGGGGGGCGGAAGGTGCTTTTAGTTTATTTCCTTTGTTTCTCGCTTCTCTAGCTTGTTAGTAATAGATAATAAATCTTATTATCTCCCTATGGTGAGACTGTTTTGCCCGTCACGATCATTACTGCGCGATCTCCTCATCCTTATCTCAACCCTTGAGCCCCTTTCATCGTATTTTCTCCCTGCTCCTCTTTCAGGAGGGGGAGTGAGAGACCAGTTGTGGTGGAGCTCGGCCGCCCACCTGAGTAAAACCACCACACCAACCAAAAAACCCCCCAGCCCCCCAACTATTTTAAATTTGCTTATAGAAGTTACTGCCATATTTATGTACATTCCAAGAGTGCAAATGTAAATTACCAGACCCTCTGTGGCCATCCACTGAAAGATAACAAATTACTCAGATTTCAAAACAGGTAGGTGCAATAGTTTTTCCCTAGCTTTTGGGAGGAAAATCTGAAGAGAAAACCATTGTCATTATATATGAGCAAATGAAGCATAGATAAGGAGAAAGTTAAATTTCCTGAGCTACTTGTATGTATATAAATCTTTCAACCCCAGATATTGACAAGTGGAAGAAGGAACTTTTCATCTGGAGATGTTTAAAAATACATTTTTTTTCTCACTGATGCTTCAAAATTAGCTTTAAGAACCTTCTCTATGCACAATTTCTGTCTCAAAAGATAAACCTACTAAAATAAAAAAAAAGAGAAAGCAAACAGTCGCAATTAAAGAGAAATGTTGCCAATCATAAGGCCAGTAATCTCTCTTAATAACACTATAATACATTTGGCTGTTTCTTATTTCTAAAAATATTTAATTTTCTCAAATATCTTTAGATTTAACAAATACAATCATACAACAATTTAAAATCTGATCTTGTCTTTATTAATTTAGTAATCCCTATTAAAAAAAAAATCCCAATAATAAATTGAATGGAAATAAATAAGTCTACATCTGCACTGATATACGTAGTTGTTGTAAGAAATGACAATCTGTGAAGTCTACCAGACCCTCATATTTTATATTAATGTGACCTGATAAGAGAACAGAATTATAAATATGGGCTGACAATGTGTTTAGCTTAATTGGTTGTTTCTTAAATACCAATTGCTGGTGATGTTAATAATAAATAGCATTCATGTAATTCATTCAGCATCAATAGTTAATGCTTTTAGTTTTTCAGGACTGACAAGAATAAATATTTTCTTATCTTCTGTGTTAAATGAAGCATAATATACAAATATAGCTTAATCAATAATTCTTGAAAATACCATTGTCAAATATATTGCTACATTTTCATCTTGACATACCAATCAATGGATCCATTTCAATTGGAAGATGGTGGGCTTGATCCAAAGAATATCCTGGGGCTCCCCGAAGGCCTAAACATGAAAGGAAGATAAAGCACATAGGAATCTTGTTGCCTTATTTTTTGTATGATTTTTTGAGGTTTAAAACTGCATTGTGGGATTATATATCCAAATAAATATGTAACTTCTTAGTATTTCTTGTTCTATGAATCTTTTAAGTTCCCTTCATCTATATGTATTTGTTTACTCTTTGGTTATGTAATAGAAATTTTAGGTTTATGAATGCTAATTTCATTATGATTTCTGAAGAAACTAATATTCATGAAATAACTAATTTAAAATAGTCCAAGGTCATTTTGTTACATTGGAGCACTGGATAAGATCTAATAATAGCATAGAAACGAAAAATAACTGGTTTAAATTGTTTCTTACATACATGACAGAAGCTTGGACCTTTTCATAGATTTATCTAGTGTTTTTTTTTTTTTTTTTTTTTTTTTTTTTTCCCCTCTGGAAAATTGTGGGCTAAAGTAAATTTGCTGTAATTATTTTTACTAGTTCTATCCTGAGCAGTCCTTAAGGTTTTCGTAAATGAATCAGGGGCTACATATTTAGTGTTATATGCTCTCAAGAAAAGGGAGCATTGATCTGGCTCTTCTGACGACTTTCCCCATTGTATGTGTCACAAAGGTCAAAAATTTTTTGTCACAAACTGCCATGTTGCACAAGAATATCCTCCATAAAGAGAGATGCAGAGTTCTGGAGAACAAATTCCAAATACAAACTGATTATTAAAATTGTAATGTTCTTGGTCCTAGCTCATATTTCTAGCTCTACTTCTTTCAGTAGGTCAAAGATAATGATGATCTCTGATCAGTATGAAGATGAGGTGAAGTGCTGTATTTTATTTGATGTCTCTCTGGATTTCCAGTTAGAAAGAATTGCAGTGTGAGGGCACTTAAGTGGATAAACCCTAATATAGGTTTGAAAAATATATGGTCTCCAGACTCTGGGTGAACAAAAATGCCCATGAGTACAAGTTTTACTAGTTGCAAAAGCTTCTGTGTTATATTACACATCAGGAACTCTCCACCAAGAACCTCTGTATGTCTCTCTTGCTAGATCTGAAGAACACCACTCCTCAAACTTCCCCTTTTCCTTCGCTCATTTCTCTCTTCTTTCAAAACCTAACTGGCCTGGAATGGATCTTTACTGGTATATGCTTAGACTCATTTAATTCTACTGTGGGATGGAACAGTAAATGCCTTTGTCTGTGTAGAAACTCTTAAAGATAAAGCTTTACATAATACATCCTACAACAGTAACAGTGGCTTGTGTATAGATTTCTGTAGATGAACCTGTCCTGTAAGCTAGAGTTGTGACTTAATATAATGTGACTTAAAAATAAAATAATATTATATACAAATATTATATATTATATAATACTATTATATATTATATATACTAATATCATATACTAATACTAGAAAACTGATACCCTATCCTGGAACAGTCTCTTTCAAAATAAAAGACTTTGCCAAGTGAGATGTAAAAGTTAAGAACATCACCAGAACGAATTTTGATTTTCCAAACAGCTTTGCTTTCCTGTCTCTTCTTATTACAATATGTTCATAAAGTATTCCTCTCTTTTAAATTCATACCAAAGCTTTTCAAACGGTGTGAAATTTAGTTCATGACGTGAATTCTGCATTTTTTCAATTTGACTTATGTTTTCCAAATTATATCTGAAAAAACTAAAACCCAAGTCACATGCATTGTAAAGGCCAACACAACTTCTACTAAAGTAGACAACTTCCCTAAATAACAGTTGCTAAGGAAACTCTTGAAATTCAAAGCACTACAGTATTAGTGACCTTGACTCCCTCACAGTAAAGTATGGGTAGAAATTTGGGCATTCCCTCACGCAATAAGTCTGGATGTGAAAGTGGATTGGAAACTATTAAATGAGCCTCCTCAAATGGAGGAGATGTTAGTGATGGTGCATACAGCATACTTTGGCAGCATTCCTGAAAAAAAAAGGGGGGGTCGGGGAGAACTAGTTAAGGATTAAACAAACAATGTTAGTCAAAAGAGTATTAAAATGCTAGTGGGCAGCTTCTGTACCTCTGAAACAGTTTTGACTTTGGGATCTTCTGTTGAGGACAACTATGTTATTTTTTTTTTATTTATTTTTTTTTTCTTAGTTTTTCCTTTCATTTTTAAAGAAATGGGTAAAGCGTGAAGTTGCACCTGGTGGAGCTGGATTTGTGAAAGGCAATCAGATATCTTCTATTCTGTTTCTGTTGTATTCCCTAAACCACCATGCAAACTTTGTTGGAAAAAAAATAATAGGAACATTCTGAATACATGTGAAATTTTAATATGCATGCTAAAATTATTTAAAAAGTCAGAATAAAATTCACGTTATAACTTACATTACTACTCAAGAATTTAGAGTGTTAGTAACTTGCCTGGATAATTCCTCTAATGCATCCCTGTAAGGGAATTCCCATTCATTCCTCTAATTATGACTTGTAACACCACCAGATATAATACCTTGGCCAGTATTGTGCAAAAAAAAGGTGGGATCTATTTCACCTGACTTGAATTATTTACTGAGATGATTACATTTAAGGCAGTGATATCCCTAGATAATGTCACAATCATTTATTTCTACTGGAAATAGATAAATCTTACAATTTCCTCTCCACAGTGACCTACTTCTGTCCAGGGGTTCTGCTGTGCTGGAAGAGCAGATTTTTTATTATATATATTTTTTTCCCTATCCTGACAAAGCTCCTGAAGCAGCTCCTGAGTCACATTCTTAAATATGAGGCAGCTTCTTGTTTTTCTCAGGTGGTAAAGAGCATTCAAAAGTTTCCATGTGCTGCAGCATAAGGGCCATCAGAGCAGAAAGCTACCTTAGAAATTGAAACTGGTTCATTCCTGCGTAAGCAGCAGCTCATGGCCCTACCACTTATTTAGCAGTCCCTGGGACAACCTCAGCACTTGCATCTCTAGACATGGAGACAGGACAGTCCTAGGGGCAAATGGAGGGCTGAACAGACGGACTGGAAAGGAATTTGGAATGACCCCAATGAACAGACTTTTGGGAGGGAAAGAAGAAACTTCAGAATAGTTCGGTGTCTGACCACTTAGGCTTGCTTTGGGTTCCACATTACCCAACAGTGACCCAGGGAAAGGCCTGAAATCTCTTTCCAGCAGCAGACAGTGATGTACACTCTGTAGCATGCAAGTATGGATTCCTGAAACCTGGGACATATTAATATAGGCTGTGTCAAGAATAGCACCACTCTCCTGAAAAACATTATATCAAAGGCTGATCCTGATGTAACCACAAATCGATTAGCTGCCATGGTGATGTGCTGCTGTTAGGGAGAGTGTTTCTAGGAATGACACCAGAGAAAACAGAAGCTTTGATTATTTGACAGAAACCAGAATAAACAGTAAGTTTTCTATGTATTTGTGAACAGGCAAGTGAGCAAGATTAACCCACATCTAGCTGACCTCCACTCAAAATTAAAAGCTGCAGTGGTAAGATCTTTCATTTTGAATGAAAGGCACCTGTGAGAACCTACCTACTGTGTTGTGCCACCGGTTGACTGCAAACAGCCTGCTGCAAGTGACAGTCACCACGGCAGGAATGGTCAGGTGGGGCAGTGTGTTGGCTGCCACGTGTGTGACGGGGGAATTTGATGGAAACTTCAGCACCATTATGACATCCTGCTGCATCTGATCTTTAAACATGAGGGGGCTCTGTGGAAGGAAACACTGTTGAGTAGAAAGGAGAAGAGAGCAGAAGAAAACAGAAGGGATAACACAATTAGTGAGGAGGTCTGAGGGAAAACGAGGTTAAAAAAACGAGTAGGCAAGCATGTGCACATACAGGGAAAACAATGCTACCTGCACATCTACACTAGTGATGGAGGAGAGCAAGATCAGACGCTAATATTGGATCATTACATGAGGACAAGTAGAGAATAGGAATGGAAGGGTCCACCAGGTTATCATTACAAGACACAAAATGACTGTTAGCATTAATCAATATACAATCGAATGTAAAATGAAACAACAGTTAGTATCCATATAACAGAGATATGAGTCAAATAAAAGCATCAGTTCATCTATTGGTAAATCATAAATATAAATGCTATAAACTAAAGTGGTTGAAAAAAGAAATTTTAAGAGGGACTCAGATTTTCAGATTTAGATTTTTTTTCAGATATTTATTTTTTTTCTTAATGAATTCTTGATATGAAATACACCATTTCCAAACATAAGCAGACACTAATTCTGTGAAAAGCATATACTTATTAGGGAGTCTTTAAGCAATTATAAACCATTTTGATGATTCTACAGGAGATGTGTTCTTTTCACAGATAGTAGCACTGTTATCATAAGTGAGATTATACAAAGAACTTTTTAATGTTAGTGTTTTTCAACCAGTGCTATAACAAATATAATTATTTTTACAAGTTCAAATAGTCCTTTTTGTTTATCACTTTAAATTGTTATTAAAAATATATTATCTATAAATAAAAATCTTAAAGCTATGAAAAATATAATGCACATTTGACATCTACATCTTGTAATAACATAGCTAACATTTCCAGATCAATTCCCACTATGACAGTCTGCAAACAGAGAGAGTGATTTCCTTGTAGATACATGAAACAATTGAAATTACTGTATGTATTACTCTTCCTTTACAAAGCTTAAAATAAAATATCTAGCTTTAAGCATTTAATCAAAGGCACTGAGGGGCAGAAATCTGTCTCCTTCAGTCTGGCTATTTTGTATAATTATTCACATGAAGCACATGCAAACGTGTTGGGAATGAATTTTGAAGTTCAAATTGAAATTAGAAATATACATTGTATTCTTCCTAGGGAACAGGCAGGAGGATTCCCGCACAATCTGAACTGCATTACTTCATTTCTGTCAAGCAGGTATTGTTCATAAATCACTCCCTAATAATGTCTCCTTTAAAACAAAACAAAACAACATAACAACATGCTCACTGTAAGAAAAGCCTGCAGTCATTCCCATTACTTGCAGAAATAAAAATGTAAATATGTATTTATGAAGTGTATGTTTATGGAGATACGGCCTTTTAACACTGTATTAAACAGGAAAGTCAGTACTAAAGGAAGCTAAACCTACTCAAATTCCACCTTTCTCTGCTAGAGCACTGTGAGCTGTTTCCACCACGAGAAAGTACAGCTGTATGGGCAATGGAAGGCATTAAAGTGTTGCTTAAATGGGTATTTGATGACCTATAAAGAATCCTTGGGTTCAAAGGGAATGAATTCCCGGCCAGCAGCTATGTCTCACCAGGTGCATGGCGGAGCTCCGAGGTGGATGGGGCTCAATGAGCAACTGCGATGGCGTCTGTCCAAAGTTCTGGATCTGCGCCTCCATGGCCTGCGGGGAAAGGAGAGGGACTGTCAGGAGCAATATGCATCAGGGAGAGAGGTCAACACACTTTGTGACAGTGCAGGCATATCCCAAGTCAGCCATGAAAAAAGTCCAGAAAATTCACCCGGTGCTCTCCTCCCAGGCTGCAGACTCAGCCAAGTGTTAGTATTTTGTAGACAAGCTCTGCTTCTGCTTTCAAGCATGCTTCAGTTACTCAACTAACCAGTCTCATTTCCAGTAACTGGCATTATATCTGAAAATGTTAACATGTGAGGACATGCAATTCAGGTCGTGAGAGCTTTTTTTTTTTTTTTTTTTTTTTTTTTTCACTAAAAAGAACACATATACCTTAATAAAGTCCTTTGTAAGGAGGAAAGTATGAGGATCTCTAATAAAATAAGCCTCAGGAATCTTAAATGGGGAAAAAAGCAAACTGAGAAGAAAAATTCATGTGTAAAATACAGTAACAACAAAATAATCACTATTTCAATAACAAAATAATTACAATTTCAGTAACAACATTAGTAAGTTAAAACAACAACAACAACAAATGCCAGAAACAAATCTTGCCAGGCACACTGAGGCTACTGTAAAAATCTTTCCAAGTTGCATTTATTCACCGAGTATTTATTTTGTGCTTAATTTTGATGTTACTTTTTCATGGGCTTTCAGGCTTCACAGTTTTGAAGCAAAAACAGTAATTTCAATTTATTATTTGAGGCTTCAAGCTACTTTCAGAATAAATATAGAGTAATTAATTAAGGAGTAGAATACAGTCCAACTGTGAGGCTTCCACTACAGAAACAGTTCATTCAAACACAGATATATTTGAGATACATTCTTAAAAGCTCTGGCAAAAGATTGCTGCTTGTAAAAGCAATACTGCTTAAGAACACTCATTTTTCAGACAGGTACTATTTCATTTGATCTTGTGAAATCAAGAATAAAACATTCATAGAAAACAAAACTGGTGGATTTTGAGGTACACTATGCATTATGTACCTACTTATACACTGTGCCCTGCACACTGACCCTTAAGATTTTTCTAGTGAGCTTTATGAATTTTTCATTTGCTCGTGTACAGGAAATATGAAAAACAAAACAAAACAAACAAACAACAAAAAAAAACACCACCACCACCAAAAAAACAGGACTAACTTAGTAAATTATGTTATTTCTTTCAGACATGAAATGGTAAGAAACACAATAAATACTTCATTGTACTGGAGAATCCTTTCAATCTACATACTTCGTAATTACTACAAACCAAATTGTGCTTTCCTGCACTCCACAGCATAGAAGCCAGAACAGGTATTAGGGAGAGATTTGCTGACAGGTCACTAGTGTTTACCACTTCTGATGACCTAGATTGACAGGTATAATGGAATACAGTTAAGAAATGTTTGACAAAAAAATAAACTTATTTCAAAGTCCAGTAGGGAAGGACTTCCATGGTTTGTAGCCTAGCACATTTGATGATGTAATTATCCTGGTATAGGACATTTCTTGCTTGTTGACTAATTCAGGGCAGGCTTTAGTCTATAAGGCACAGAGTGCTTGCTTTCTGAGGAACTAGAGAGCATCTCAGTTTTTCATTAACATCATTTACTGAGGAATTTAAATCACAGAGTGACTTCATACAAAATCAATATATTTGTCTGGGCATGTGTGTTTATGTTTGTACACACCTATACAGCAGCAGCATATGAACAGTCCCTATTTATATGCTATGTAGAAACCTTCACTCATGCTGACACTTTTTTTTACAGGAATATAAAATGCAGCTCAAGTTAAAATAGTATTTTCTATTACGTTCAGTACTCTGTAACTGATTTTCTAAGTCATAAGTTTTCTTATAACTGAATTATAGTTGCTTGTGGATTTCAATTTCAAAATGATGAGGACTAATATCAACAATATTAGACACTGCTTAATATATGCTTCCACACAGATATGTCAATAGTATTTTGAGAAAAGTAATCCCCCCACACACACACTTTATTTTTTTCAAATAATTATCAAGGTTATTCCTTTAATTTTTAAAAGAATTCTGTGTTGAAATAAGAGTGTGAATTATATTTGGCAGCAATACCAAACAAAAACCAGATCTTCCCCTACCACCCTTTAAGCGATCCCATGAATGATACTTCTGTCCTCTTACAGGCACCCTGAAATGAATTATTAATTTTATTTATTTATTTATTTATTTTTAAGTGCAGCCCAATTCTAATTTACACATTTACTTTCATGTTGTCCAGTCTTGGCAAATTCTGATTGTTAGGCTATAAATTCAGCACACATTAACTTCTCTGGCTTTGCCTTCCATTCCAGGTAGATTTATGATAGTAACAAGGGAAGAGAAAGATGTGCAGAATACAATAATAAACCGGCATGAATTTTTCAGGTGGACACTTCAAACATAGCTGTCTAAAGCAACTGTTAATTTTACAGCTGAAGATGTCCTGGCACATATTCACGTATGTGCTTTACGTGCCTACTCTTTAAAACATTTAAGTTAATGCCAGCTCCTGCAGTCAGAACAAATGAAGAATTAAGACCTTGATATTCAAGGAATATTGAATATTTTTGCTGGTTTGCACTTATGAGGACAACCCGCTCTCTCCCACCCTGTGATCAGTAATGTTATCTTTTTCTTGCAAAAATACCATTTGTAAAACTGGCAACTCTTGGAAGTTTTAAAGAAAGTGAACAATGTTGCTTTAAAAATACCCAACTACAACACTGAGAATACAGACTACAACTGTTATTCCTCTCTAGATTTCAAAACACTTAAAAAGGACAGAAAAACCTTGTCAAAACTTACAAACAAGATAAACATAAGCATACAGAGATAAAGTGACTGGCCCAAGGGTATTTCTAATGCTGTGTCCTATCAGATCACTTGACATGAAATGAAAAGCAGGTACAGAGCAGATCTGTGAATAATAATGTAATACATTGATTTGTTTACAAGAGGACTCTAGCTGTATGTGAAATTAATCTTAAAACTGGTAAGTGTACACCACAGTTTTTCTTGAACTGTAAATCATCAAACTTCAGATTTATTTGTCTTAAACATTTTGGTCAAATTAATCAATTCCTTTTCTCCCATCAGATCTTGAGTATCATGTGCAAAGTGCTACACCACTCCCTGAAACACACATTCTAGTCAATTTAACGCATATTTTAATAAAATGAAGTTTATTCTCATTTCACCTTCAAATGTCCTTCACGTATAAACATAATAAGCTTGGAATTCAGTGGCTGCCAGATTTAACGCTTTTGGAACGGCAAAATGGCAATTATATTAGTTTTCACTTTCTTAATAAGGTGTTGTAGGAAAGCTATTTAGCGAGCTGATTCGAGATTCCCTACTGTTTTTAATACACATAAAATGAGATTTGTACTCCAGACACTTCAGGGAGTATCTGTTTGGATATGATCATGTATTGCAGAAAGATAAAATGGGCCTCAGACTATTACTTGATAATCATAGGTCTGAACAAGGAAAGAAAAACATCTGCAAACTAGATGGGAATTCAAAGTTTAAAGTGAGTACGTCTCATACATCCTATATTGGACATGTAATATTGGACATGTAATATGTAGAGACTCATATTCTATGTTTATATATAATTTTGAACAAGACATCAGTTCAAAAAATAACACACTCTAAATGAAAATGTGAGAATGTGAGTTTGTTTTTAACATGTTTCCTCCAAAAAGTTACTTAGAAATGCAGGTAAAATAACAAAGGACTGTAGTAATGGTCCACCTTATTTACAAACTCCCCTTTGCTTTGAGGTTCAAGGTGACTGCATAGCACAAGAACCATAAAAACAGGAGCACTTTTACTTAGATTTATTTAAGAACAGATGAGAAGAAAGAAACTCCTAAAAGCAGACTGCATTGCAGATAGTAAGACAATACTTTTATTCCTATGTGAAGTGGCTTTGTTTGTTCTTCTTCATTGATTACTACCATATAGCAAACTTTAAAAAATATATACTGTTTATCTATATTTTTATTCCTTTTTTTTACATATTAATTATTTTATTGTTTATTTTCATAACCCTTTTATGTTTCACTCCTCAAACATACAACAGTCAGTTTTTCTACAAATCATTTTCACCTGTGCATGGAGACTGAGCCCAACAAAGAACCCAAAATCTATATTCCTTCATTTGATATATGTACCACAGCCATATTCATCCAAATTTATCTTTCCTGAAATTTTGTTTCATTTCTGCATCCAAGCAAACACAAGCATTCCTGATGGCCTCTCCTGCCCATGCAGCCAGTGCACTCAGCAGCCCCAAGCACTGTCTTCCCAACAAACATGATTGACAGCTCTTCGGTGGGTAGCATAAGCAGCTTGCAAATGTTATTGTTTTGTACTAGCGGTGTGAGATACTGCTTTTTTATTTGCATCTACAGCTGTTAAATGACATCAATATCTTCAGGACTTTGGGTAAGTTAGGTTAAGAGTATTGATTTCCATTTTATTACGGTATGCTTGAAGTAAAGAAGTGCTGTAGTTTAAAGACAAGCAATGACTCAACTAGTCTGGAGGCTTCAATACAGTTGGCTATTTAATCAGGATACTCAAGGGACTGAAAGATGGCCACAGAAATGGATTTTCTCTGCAGGTCACTACTTCATTAGTTTAGCAATGGAGAGAGACAACCTTAAGCTCCTTCCCCACACAGAACGTATCTCACTGGATCCTGTGTACAATTAAATGGCTTCTCATCAGAAGACCAGTAACTTGGAGCTGACTTTAATCCCTTCCCAGAGTCAGCACAACCCCTATCTTTTTTCTCATTTCTCTGTGAAGAGGACGCAGTAAGGAAAATGTGAAAAATCTCCCATCCTCTTAATAGGCATGAGTCCCATATGTGACTTTATTTGTTTCTGGGAGCACTGACTTTTAGTTTTCATACCTACCTTATTAAACTACTGACTGTGATACCTACTTCTACCCTCTTTTACCTTCACAGTTCTCCAGTCCTTGTCTCTGGCAGTCTACTATGCCTTACATGATACAAAAACCTTTCAACACTTCTGCCAGTGTAAGCAGGCATTTAGTTAGACATTGGAAACAGGAAAACAAAAATCACTAAACCTCACAAAGAGAAACAAAGAAGGTAAAGCAAAAATAGCATAAAGATGGTTATGTCAAAGCCAGGGCAGGTTTAGGTGAGAGTGTCCCTTATTCTTTCAGGCATGCTCTCCTGTGCAGGCCAGTGTTTCTGAGGCTCCTGCATATCTGAATGCAAAACCTCCATTTCCTCTCCAGCAGTTGCCCATTCCCTTAAAAACCATGGAAAACTTCCTTACACTGAAAAGTCCTAACTATATCAGAAGGAAAAAGCAACTTTCTATAGTTTTTCAGTCTACCCTGTATCTTGTATCCTTCCAACTCTGCCTGGAACAATGGAGTTTACCACTGCTATAATGAAATTCTCTCATTAAATTACACTAAAAACTACAGCAAACTCTATTATGCTCTGAAGCCAACAGCTTTAACTCCCATTTCCTCTGACAAGGTCTATGTTGTTATAGGTGCTCCTCAGGCCACACTGCTCAGTTCATCACTTTCTTTTTATGGTTGCAATAATTTTTCAAACTGCGGGTTTTGCTCCCAGCTGATGGCAATTTTGCTGCCTTTTCTTCCCTGCTGTTTGACTGCACACAGGGCAGACAGGGAGAACCCCTTGGCTTGTAAAGTCAAGGCTGTGCAAAACTCTGAACATCAGTTGCAAATGAAGAAAGTCATGTATTTTTTATAGTTTTATTTACAATTTCATTCAAAATTATATTAATTTCTTTCTCTTTTATAGATTTCTTATTTTAATTCTATGTCATTATTTTCTTCAGTTGAACTATTGTATTTCTTATGGCCATGTTAGGAATCATTTCTGTCCCATTCAGATTGTTAAAATTTACTGAAACTCTTGTGTGTTCATTGATGTCATGCCAAATGAAATCACTGCTCTGTCATCGTTCTCCCAAGTCTGTATTAAGTTTATAAAAGAGAATGTTGCTTTCTTTGATCATTAAGTTGCTGAGTACAACACATTAGAAAAGATTTTACTGCTAAGTTACTGTTGTGAGAGACGTAACAGCATGATACAATAATTCATTAAATATGTAATCGTGTCAAGAATAGTTAAAGTTTTGAAACCTGGTCAGTCAGGATTTTTATTTTTATATGACTGATAATTGTCCTCAAATTGTCCTATTGTTACCTAATGTTCAACTTCAGAAACAAGGACTCCTCTTGATCTGACAAACAATGTTATCTTTTCTGAAGACATTCCCTCATTTCTTTTAAAACAAGAATATTTGTTGTTGGTTTTGGATGATAAATATTTAAGGTGACTGAAATAATTTCTTATCACCCAAACTGTACCTATATGATGAAACACTTCCATATCCTTTTTTTTTTTTTTTTTTTTTTTTTTTTTTTTTTTTTT
>NC_048893.1:180222214-180308328 GCF_011077185.1 Oxyura jamaicensis
TTTTTTTTTTTTTTTTTTTTTTTTTTTTTTTTTTATTCAAGCATTAACACTTATGGTTACATTCAAAAGGCTGCATGGACAAAAGCTCTATGTGATTTGTTGGGTGAGAGGCCAGTCTAGATGATCTTTCCCATCTGGTGTTTAAGTCTATGGAACCAGCTCCTCTTTGACATCTTGATTCTGCAATGCAAATTACTAAAATGTACACCTGCAACATAGAATTTCCCTGTTGATATTACTCCTTTGTATTACTCATTTATGTGATGGTAATCAAAGCATCACAACACACAGAATTGCAGATGTGTCCTATCTAGTATTTGCAAACCAAACCAAACCAGTTCTGTTGCTCAGTGTGCCTCTTGTTGTATAAATCCTGTTACTAATAGAGATCCTGCACTCAGTTCTTTGTGAGGTCTTATTCAAAACATCTTCCTTTATTATACCAAAGTTTTTATTTCTTTCCAAGTTTGATTCAGGTTCCAAGAAATTGTTACTTCCAAAGTCCCTCTTGAAGCTATCCTTGTCTGCATATTTTCTTTTTCTTTCATTCTTTTATATATATATACATATATATATATAAACTACCATTGCAGTCTTCCATTTATTTATTTATTTATTTATTTATTTTTATCTTTCAAAGAAAGCATTCTCTTTCTTCTCCCTTATGATATCCTTTAACTAATTTTTTTTTTTCATATGAAATACAATACAGGATACTGAAATTTTAATTTATGTTTTTAGATGTTTGGGATGGAAACATTTTTTTTTTTATTTTTTATTTTTTAGCCAGAGTAAACTTATGACATCAACATTCTTTTCTGAAAAGGCTCCTAGAAACCCAAACACACTGCCTCCAATAATGAAAAGTTATTTCAAGGCTTGTCTAATGCAGGAATAAATAGTTTACATTTTTTTGAGTAAGAAGAAAAAATTATCTGAATTTTTAACTGTAGGGTTTTTGTTTGGTTGGTTGTTTTTTTTGACTGGAAGCACTACAGATTTTCAAAGTCTAAAAAAGAGGAAGCAAAGGAATAAAATAATTATATTAAAACTGTCATTAGCATCCCATAGTTGGCAGTCACTAAAATTTACAGGCATCCTAAAAAACAAAACAAAACAAAACAAAACAAACAAACAAAAAAAAACACTGCTGCTGTCTGGGATGCTAAAATTGTTTCCACATGTGAAAAACAATGAGCAATAGCTAGAAAGCCTGAAGTTTCAGTTATGATAGGCTAAAAATTGTCAGTAGTATTTTTCAAAACACCATCCACTGAATTTAGAAATCTATTCAACTTTACAAGACTTAAATTATACAAGTACTTAAAATAAAACCCTCTTTTTGTTGTTGTTTAGAAATGCCTAACTATATTATATAATATCTCAGTGAATTCACTGATGAAAATAAGAAGTTACAAATGTCAGGACTAAAAAAATCTCATAAAGCTCTGAAATGCTGCAAACATCATTTCTCTGTATTAACAACCATACAATGAGCTCTGTGGATCTATGGTAATTCCTTCAATGCTTCTATAATATAAGGCTCCCAGTACCACCTACCTAACCTTTTCCCTCCCTCCTTCTCCATGCCAAGAGCTCAAAATGTCCTGTCTGTCCTGTTCCTCTCTTTTGTTGTTCACACATTCCCATTGTGTCTTGGTCTTTCTCAGCATCTTTCTCTCCTTCTCCATAAGACAGGATTCTGTAATGCCCATCATCCCAAGCAATTCCATTTCCTTCATTTTTATTTCTTTTATTTCTACAGACGTGAGAAGAAGTTGTTCACCCTTTAAACGCTAGAGCACACACAGGGCTTTATCCTGGGGGGAGGGAGGGGGGGGGCAAATAAAGATTTTTTTGTTTTCTCTTAATTTAGGATTAATTAAAAAAAAAATTGACTCAGGCATCACTCACCAATCACCAATTATATTAATCCAAATCCTTATTCTGCTGCCCTGTCTGGGAAGTGGAAGTGGTCTACCTGACCTCCACTCACAGCTCTCAACAGGCCAATGCATCAAGTGAAAAAAGTGGTATTTCTGAGGAAACTGGGAGAGTGAATGTATCTGAAGGACCTTTGACTTTCAAGCAGTTCTTGACTTCTGCTAGCTAGGAAAGATCACAGGAGCAGAAAGAGCCTGGTTTTGATGGCACCTGCACAGCTGCTGAAACGAAGGAAAGAATTAGCTGGGACAAGAATAAAAACCCAAGTACTGTAGACTTTTTAAGTTCTTTAGGGAGTAATTGGGAGTGGAGCCAAGGAAGTAGCATTGGGCTACTTCCCATGGTTTTCAGGGAGACTGATATCATCTGAACAGTGCTCTGCCTCTTATGTATTTGCAAAATTTTACTGTATGCCATTAGAAGGGAGAATTTGTTGGGGACCACATCAGGTTTAATACTATTTATTAGCTGTCCTTGCCTTTGGCTTTGTTTAAGACACACTACATGTTTTTAATTGTCATTTTAGGAGCACAGAGGCCCTTAAGCATAGGCATCCTATCCATAAAAATGCAACAGTAATATCAGCAGGAGGTTTCATTAAAACCTTGAAACTTCATCCACTCTTTTCTCATTACTTTTTTTTCTTGGTGGCTAGGAGCTTTAACAGTGCATGCTTACAGCTGGTTTTAACTATACTTTTTATTTTAAAAGCTGAACTGTGAGCTTTAAAAAATCACAGTTAAAATCTTTAAAATCAACAATAAATGCATGTAAAGTTTCTGCATAACATGCTTATTTGGGGAGGGAGTTATTTAAAAAAAAAATTCTTATATTCTTCTACCTCTTCTTTTATTTTTCAGTCCATTAACTGAATTTATATCTGCTTTATGACAAATGTCTCAGGTTATTTACTGAATCTTCTTCCACTTCAGTTACATTTCGCTCCTCAGTGTGGTCCTCTTTGTACCTTAGGAAAGGTTCACACATTTGTTTCAACTTCTGTAAAACTACTAATACATTTTGTGTGAAATTCTGACAAAATTGAGTATGTAAGGAAAAAAAAAGAAAAAAAAAAAAAGGAATGTGAATATTTAGGCCAGGATTTAACTTTTGGGACTTGGTCTAAATTGCATGCAACTAGCTTTGGTTGTAGAAAGTGCAGTAAGCTATGGCTCTGGGTAGTAATCTATAAATGGAAGCTGTTTAGCACACGTACTGAACACATTTATTCACGGAATGACTTTAGTCTATGAAAGTCAGCAGAGGACCAAATATCCAATATTCCAGAACAATGAAGAACACCGAAGAGCTAAACTGTGTCTTGAAAAATGTAGCCATTATTAAAATGAATTCCTATATAAACCATAACTTTTCAAAAATTGAAAACTGATAAAGATAATCCTGAATTAAAACAAAGAAAACAAAAAGATGAAATGACTTGAGCTGGAAGTTAATGCAATCATAAGAAGTGCAGACTGATGCAGAATTACTAACAAAGTACTTGGGTTCTTGTTATGCTCATGCCTACCTTCTGTAACAGAACACAACAAATCAAAATATACAGATGGAAAAGTTTCAGTTATTCTATATGACATTCTTCCTAACAAAGATTTGTCCACTGCTTACCCATTCTTGTTTGAAATGACTCAAGGCCTCAGTGAGGCTTCTACAATTGCTCTTATGAGATTTGTACAAAACTATAGCCTACAGACCTTAGAAAACCTCTTTGCCATTAAGCTTGACTTTTTCTTTCTGAACTTGGTCATGTAACTGCTAATTAACTGATATCAGACCAAGTAACTTCCCTATCTGAGCTAGCACGAGCAACCTTCCATGTTTCTGCCTTTCTGCTACATTTCGCCTTTCACTCCATTATTTCCTGCCAAGCCCTGAAAACCCTGTTCATAAATCACTCTTCCCTGTCCTCTCATCACTAGAATGCTCTTCTCTGAACTCTCTCAAATCCTTCTGGTAAGATGGTGTATAGAATAACACACCATGTTCAAGAAGAAGTTCAACGAAGTCCAATGGGGACTATTAGTAACTGTTCCTATCCCGTGGCAATGCGGCCAGTAGTTGACACGATTCAGATGACCATAAACAGGTAATCTTTTAAAATACTGGGACATCAAAGTCTTTTGATGTAGAAGTAAATAAATCAAGGTATAGGATCAAGTCTAGAGAATATGATTGTAGTGGAAAATAAATGTTGTTAATAGCTAAACTAATGAGTAATCTCTACCGCCAGAAAATAATAATAATAACAAAAAATTATTTACACATGTTCCAGAAAGCCATTACACAGAACACACAGAACATATTTATTTCTACTTATTAACAATTAAAAACTTCCCCTGTACAAAAAAAATAAAAAAATATAAAAAAAAAATAAAAGCGGGAAAACAGAGAAGCAAACAACAGAACAGGCCTCCTGAAAACTTGCAGTAATAAAAGAGGAAAGGGTACTTAATCATTAAGGAATGCATTTTAGTAGTGGCTTTTTCCTTCTGGTTTGTTATTGGTATAAAACATGGTCACTGAAGACTTTTTTAATGGTTGGAATGCAGAACAGATTCAGTAAGGCAAAGTATCATATATATATATTATTCATGTTTCATAAATATAAAACTATACAAAAATTGAAAGTGAGTTCTACTTCTGCTTGGTTGTCAAAAAAAATAGCAAAACACATAAGTAAAATGAGTTAACTCATTTAACTTGTTAATGAATTAAAATGTATCAGATTAAGAATGTGGTAATAAAACATTAGCGTTTTTTATCTCAAATTTGTGAAAAAAACTTCAATGAAGATAATACTCTTTACCTTATGAATTATTACTGTACGTATGGAACTGAAAAAAAGTGGGCTTCTCAGCTTTGCCTTTCACAAATCTTTTGCTTGGTTCCCACCCTAGGTAGGTGCTCTGAGATTCGTAAAGCACATTCTCTTTACCAAAAATTTAGTGGTTTTGGTATCTCCAAACATCTGCCAGCCATCAGTTTATCCACTGCAGGACACAAGAACTATCTCAGAGAACAGGTAAACCTTCAAAACTAAAAGCTGAAAGGAGACTGATGGAGAAGAAGGTAAAAGTACAAACTGAAAGTTGTCACTAACTGTATTCATGAAGCTTCAGTGTATATTAGAATTTCAGTTTTGGAAGTAGCTTTTACTGTTACATTTAAAGTAAATGTTCTCAGTTATTTTCAGGGTTTAGCTTATAAAGAAATAATTCTGTTTGGAGTGTTTCCAAGCACACATTCTTCAAAACTTCACTTTGTTCTTGACATAAATTGAAAACAATAATAGAGATATACTGTACCCAGACTTCAAAATGGCATTAAAGAGACACATTATCAATATGTTTAAAACATTTAGGAAGCTCAGCTTTGCATCTTTCTAGTGAATGACTAGATACTTAGACTGAGTATTATCTGTTCCAATAAACTGACGTGTGTGAAATGCTTTGAATAATAGTTAATTTATGCTGAGGTAATGACAGCGTAATATAACTGAAATCTGTGCTAATAGGCAAAAAGAAGCCCCTTCCAGCTATTTCTGTTACAATCAGCAGCAGCAGTTTTCACCCCATATCTTTCTCTCTGCCTCTCACATAAAATATCACAAAGTGTACGTTAAGATGATTGTTGATAATTTTAAAAACCAATAATTGGTACCTGTTATCCATATGGAGGAAAACAAAATAACCAGACAATAAAGAAGAAATTTTCATATACAAGAGGTGCATTTTTCATATTTCGGCAATAAAGGAGAGTGGTTATAGCTAATGATGTGTTTTTTTATGGACAAAACACTAAACTCAGTCTAGGTAAGACTACAGAATGTTCTGACGAAAATGTATAGAAATATATAATGTATATGAGAACTGGTCAACTACTCAAAGTAGAGTGAGACATCTTCTGGGCTATGAGTTACTCATAAAGTCACCCTGATATTTCTTTGATTAATTAATTAGCTGTTATTTATTAAACTGGTTGGATGAAGTCTTGTCAGCTACATATGTTATCTGCAGTTCTTCAGTTTGAATGCTTGTTGTATAGCTACTAATATATGTTATGTGGAGATGCTTAGGTCTGGATGCTGAGCTTTTGAACCACCAATACAGTGACCAGTAGACAAATCTTATACCTTCTTACATGCCACTGTGGACCAGAAAACACCTGTACACCACAATTTGTTTAACTTCTAGAGACTGTGCAATTTCCTGATTATCAAAAGATTCTGAATACTTGTAAACATATAACAGCACAGTCCAGAAATATTCATGAACTCAGATCAGCACGGATTCACTAAAATATTCACTATTTTTTTTATCTGATCAATCTCTAATGCATTCATAAACTACAGCTATCATGATCTGTTAATTATTTTTAACAATGGTGGAAGGACTGGAATTCTATGGATTAGATTCTGATTTCTGACTCCTTATCATAATGGTTGTGTTAGTGTACTTGGGATAAGTGCTCCCCAAAAGTTTTTCCATAGCAAAACTGGATGTATAATTAGAATCTTTCATCTATTCTGCAGCATACAACTGCTGAATGCCCTTTCCCTTGAGTGAGAAACAGGTAAACAAAGCACACATTAATTTCAAAATAAAAGCCTACACATCAGGCATTTACTATGTGGTAAGCGACCTGATGCAATGTACACTAATTCCTTACTGAATATTCTGATTTAAGGTGTCTCTTCCTGTATTCAGAACCTTCTACAGGAATTTAACCTATAGAAATAAATATCTTACCCTCAAAACATTCCCGTATTTCTTGATCTACAGACAGCAAGCAGAACAAAGTAACAGCAAGTAAAGACTTCTCCTTTTGCATTTACAAAAGAGGATACTGAGTGCTGAAACTCACTGGGAAGATGTAAAAAATGAATCTATAAACAGACACTCCAGAGCAAAATGTAAAACCATATTTAGTTTTCTGTTGACGGTGTCTTCACTCATACAGAACAGACTCACAGGCAAACAAAAATATTATCAGCTAATGAAAGTGATTTTTTATACCCCAAAACTGGGTATAAATTCAGGGGAAAAAAAAAAAAAAATTGTGTACCTGGAAAAGGCAATATTTGTGAGTGCAGTTATGCAAATATGCATTTCTCAGTGAAGAACAGAACTCCTCATGTACAAGAAAATAATTTCCACTTTGATAAGGGTTTTTACTTGAATGAGTGGTTCTGCTGTACAGATTCCTTCAATTCACTTAGAAAAAAAGAGGATATTGATACTGCTTGCAGTTTCCTACTTATTTCACAGCTATCCATATTCATGTCTAACCAGTGCTGCTCCTAGAGAGGAAGCTAAGACCATTCATTGTATGGAGGCAATTAAGCACAACTGAACATGTAAGTGGCCTGAGCTGTGGGTACAATTCAATCAAGCAGATCCATAGGGGTGGTTTTGATATTTCTGTCACATCAAAGAAACAGTACCCGGCAGAGAAAGGTCTAACAAGTTACAAATGAAATAAGAATAAATAAGAATAAGTCTGTGCGAAAGCAAAAATAAGCACATGGTCAAAAGGGCTGGTGTTACCTTGGAAGTGTTATATAGTGCTATTAGAGTGGCGTGTTAATTTTTTCCTCATAAATTTCCCAGGTTCAGCCACCAGGGAAAGGCTAACATTCCTCCTTCCTTTGTTAAAGATATATCTATCTTGCTGAGTCTTGACAGCCCTATCATGTCAGCCCTCTGTAGTAGCAAAGAGTGTTTCAGCAAGGAAGGGGAAAAAAGGAAAAAAAAAAAAAAAAAGTGAAAACTGATGTGATCTACTCTGCTTCCTGTGGGCATATTTCACTATAGCAGATCCAGAGGGATGCTTTGTTACTCCTGTCAGATCAAAGAAAGAGATAACAGAAGAAAATATAATAGGAAAAATAAAACCCAGAAATGAGGGTACTCAAAAGCACCGCAAGACTACCACATCATTATGACTTTTCAATTTATTTAGATATGCTAAATATGAAGTCACCACCAAAGAAATAAATATTGCATAGGCCATATGCTCTGTTAGCTGCCAGCAAAACTATCCTCCTAGGATTAGTTTACAGGCGCAGCAACTGGCTGTCAAACTCTAGCAATTCTAATAATTTTTCAATTTGCCGTGTGAGTTGCAAGTACGCTCAGGTATTTTGACAGGTGGCTGTTCAGAACAAATATCTGAGCCCAGTTGCTTCTCACTGCCTTGCTTTCCTACATGCTTACAATCCCTGTTGGACTAGGGGAATGCAAGCTTCTGCTGAAGGTGCAGCACGCTCGCAGGCTAGTTACCATGCTATACAGATTTGCTGTATTTGCAGCTCACATTGAACATAAGGAAGACAAGAGGTTAGCTTAAAGCATAGAGCAAACCAATAGCTGTGTAATATAATGCTTCACTTGACTTTTTTTAACATTCAAACAAGATCCCAAACAAGATGAATGTCTAAAAAATAGAGCTGAAATTTTACTGTTCCATGAGACAATACTTAAGATCCTATGATTCTGTATACTTTTGGTATAATATAGGCTTAATCCAATATACACTATCTGAACATTCCCATTACATTATTTTAAGTTTGTTTTATAAGGTATGTTAAAAATCATTTTAGCTCTTCTGTTGCAATTCCTAGTGACGAGTATGACTATACTGTTCCTTTTCAGCCACAACACTTTATGTCATGCAGATACAAGTTCCTAACTTGAAAAAAAAAAAAAAAAAAAAAAAAAAGACAACTTTTGATTTTATATTGTTCAGATTTCCAGGCATTCAGATGCTTGGTTTAAGCAAAAATCCCGACATTGTTCTAGATATTTCAGCTTAGTTATGAAGAAATTGGGAAAAAATGAGGCTCCTGAAATCTATAGAAATTCTGGAGAAAAACAGAAGAGGAATTATATTTTCCTAAAGAAATAAATCAATAATACAGACTACATTGCAGATATTATTCTTTATGCATTAACATTCTTAGCATCAACACTCTGAAGTCAGCAGAATCTGTCCAATGGAATGGACTTGGATTATGATGTAAACTAACAGTAAAGACAATTCCAAATAACATCTAACGTCCAATATAACTACTGTTTACATATTAAAAAGAGATACAGGCTTTGTACCAGGGATGTTCTGTCATGTTTCTCCACAGGAGTAGACTGTCATGGTAAAGTTCATTATCAATTACTGCTTTACAAGTACAAGATGAGTTAAGCTGTCATAATTTTCTCAGCCAGAGATCCTGTGCTGTCAAAGAATGTCAATTTTTAATCTGACAAAAGGAAGAAAATTATCTGTTATTCTGACCTCTAATTTCTTGACATTTTAATGCTGTAATTGCTGTGGTTAGTGCTGCAACCATGATTTCACCTGTCAAGTAAGAATGAATCAATATCCTTAAGCTGTTCTTCAAGTTTTAGCTTTCACCTCACTGCTTTTACATTAAAAAAAAAAAGAAAAAAAATGTAAATTTATATGGTTGCAATTAAAAAAAAAAAAAGGAAAAAAAATCAATTTGGGGCCTAAAGAATATTTATTTATTTTGCTACAATTTTTTCTCCTCCTTATTACAATATGAAAACAATTTTGCATCATGTAGATTAAGAGAGGCTACTAGAACTGACAGACCCAGAGAATTTCCCAATTTCTAATCATTAAAGATCTAAACAACAAAATTCAGGTTCATATGTTCTGTGGAACATTTAAATTAAGGCTTTAATTTTGCTCTTGTTTTACCATTTTACTGTTTCTTTCTTTTTTTTTTTTTTTTGTGTGTGTGTGTGTGCTACCAGAAAATGACAAAGGTTTTTGAAAAATCAAAATCAATGTGTTAAATGAAATCAGTTTATTTTACCCCTCAAGTGCATATTTCAAGTTTCCGAAGAGTTATTACAGGGGTAGATGTATGGGATTTCATAGACTTCTGTAATCTAAAATTTAATACAATCCCACCATTCTTGTTTCATCAATTCTGAATTTGCAAAATAGAAAACAAAGAAAGCAAGCCAGAGACACTCTTATACTGTATAGGTCAAAAGGTAAAACAGCACAGGATGGACATTTGTGCAGTGTTAAAAATTAGAGTTCTTTCAGGGCTCCTGCACACGAGGGATAAAGATGTGGGTAATGGAAGGGATGAGCTATATCATCATTAAATATATTTTCGCTCCAGTCAGATGGCTACTGAAATTACACCTTTATCATTCTTAACAGAAAGCTAAGAGCAATATATTCCACAGTGGTTAAGCGAGGAGCTCAAGAAAAGGGTCAAGCAAAAAGGCCAAGGTATAGCATGAATAGGTCACCAGGTTCTACCTTTTTAAATGATGTCCTTCAATCAACTCAAGACCTGGATTTGAGGTTTTATTTGGAGCCTCATTTCACTGAACAGGTTCTGCTGGGACTCAGTCGCATATAAAATTAGTTATGGCCCCATATTGAAGAGGCTACTGCTGTATCTGGGGCCATGGGCAGCTGCCAATAACCATGTATTTATTTGCTTATTTCAGTGCCATTTATTGCGAACATTCACCATCTTCAGGGTAACAAAACAAGGAAGTGTTCCACTTTATTTAGAAAACAAATATCAAGAGAACTTGGAGGCTGAGATATGAATTTTCCTGGTTAACTGCAAAGCTCATTTTTTAAGTTAATGTTTCCAAGACACCAGGCAGCACTGCCTGCCACTGTAAAACATTAAACAATGGTTATCATTAGTTGTATAGAGTCTAGTGTTTCTATCTTTACATTTCTGTATTTCTAAGTGGTCTTCATAAGCTTTAAAAGATCCTTTTTACTTTTAATTTATTTTCTGGAATATCTAATAGAAGCAAGAATAAGAAAAAATGTGTCAATGAAAAAATATACCAAACGGCATATGTATACTTGTAACAGAAAATATCCAAATACCTGATCTACTAGATCATCACGAAGTCAAATGCTTTATTACTGGACAGAGAATGTCCTTTTTACTTCCATAAACAGAGCCCAAAGAAACAGAAAAAGGCTCTAAATCTGTCTGTATTTACATGTGTGTTATAACTTCTTATTAAAAACAAATAAAAATATTTTAACCTGTTAGTACCAAACCACAAACCCCCAGTGTCAGAGCTCTGTTGGAGAAGACATACTATTTCTACATATGTGCATGAAACTTTATATATATGCATAAAGCTAAAATTCAGATAATTATTTTTTTTCTAGACACTGTGTTCTCATTACTAGAAATGTATTTTATTTACTAATCTTACTTGTGTCAAAGATAAAGTTGTGCTTTCAGTTTACTTGGCATAAATAAAAGCCTAAGAAGAGGTTAATATGCTAGTGACTGACAGGTCATGGGTTAGATGTACAAGTGAGTGCACAAAAACACATCCATGAATTTCTTGAAATTTCTGATGACAAGTTATGCATGTAAGTAGAGCCACAGGAGACCTGAAGAGTTTCATCATGTCATAAGATGTTAAATAAGGTGCACAGACAGACAGATAGACCTCAATCCTACAAGCTGCCCTGTGGGAGTAGACCTTTAAAGTCAAGACATAGGAGTCTGCCCATGCAAATCAAGACCTTAAGCCATGCAAATCCCTTGTATTCATGCTGCTTGACACCTGTTTTATACTTAAAAAAACATTGCTCCTTTGTATCTATAGTTTTGTACCTTTTTGACTCTTCTCATGCTCAGATTTAAATGCAGAAAACAATTTTGTAGATGTTAACATTAAATATTTGAGGCAGCAGGATCAATGGAATTATGTCCATTTGTAAAACTAAGCAAATCCTGTTTATAAAATATAAACTTTGCAGTGCATGGGATGAAAATACAGCTATAGCAACCTAGGGGTCTGAATGAGTTTTTTAGTTCTACTCTTCTAAAAGCACCATAGGTAGAAAGATGCAACTTACTATTAGAAAGCAACATGACAAAACCCAATATGAAGTCGAATGAAAATGCTTCCTAGAAACTATTTCTTTCTGAAATCCATAGACTTCTGTCTCCAAGATGTGAAAACAAACAAACAAACAAGCAAACAATAATGCATCGCCTGGCAATGTATAAATTATTACTGTTTTACATACAGCAGATGGTAGCTATCTGGGGGAATGGAAGACTGTGTGTACAGCTTCATCACAGCAGTACTCATCTAGCAGCTGTTGCTTCTTCACACTTTTCACCTCATTTCAATTGTTTTATCCAATGAATGGATGATATTTGAGAAATAATCATTCAGATTAATAGTCTTACTAAAAACAAATACAGTCACTGGAGGGAAACATAGATCAAGGTAAATAGAAAAAATATCTTAAAATTTACTGACAAATGTAAAATGCACACTCTACTTACGCACGTACTTATATTACACACATATATACAAACATAAACATTTGTATGTACAACGAATAGCAAACGCTCTCTATTTTGGCAACATTTTGATTATGCTTTACATGATTAACAGAAGAGTAATCTGAATCATTTCCATTGCCCATCTAGCAAATATTTTCTTATTCACATATAAACTTTCTCCTATATTATCAGACTAAAAAGGTGAGATTTTTTCCTATGACTGTGAAGTAGTTTTTCTCTTTAGTTTCTCAGTTCTATTAAGTGAACATAATAAAAATATATTATAAAAAGTAGCAGAATATAAATTACAGAATATATACTACATTACAATTTTCCATATCATAACTGACCATAAAATATATTAGTAATTCCACGCAAACAAAATACTTTGGGACATCTGTTTTATTGCTAGCTTATTAATAGTTGCTTCAGAAGTCACCTAGCGCCCAAGTTCTGAATCATACGGCACAATTTTCTGCAGCAGTGAAAGATGGAAAAAGTACCATTTCTTGTGAGATGACAGCAGGTTTTAGAATGAAATGGCATAAACACCTACCTCCCTGAGGACAGGATCAGTGATACTGTCCAGGTTCACAGAGCCTTCGTATGTTAGGTAGTGGAAAACATTGAGTGCACGCACTGCTTCTGGTCCTCGTTGCTTGTAGCCAAATATAAGGTCAATCCACTGATGAAGCTGACATGACACAAACTCACTTTCCAGAGCCTGTAAGTGAAATTTAGAGTTAGAAGGTGAATTCCATCCTGCAATTTCATGCTTAAGTTATGCCTTACCGTCTCTTGTTAACTTGAAGAAACATAACAGGTATCATTCCATTTCCTGTTCAGGCTTATTCGGTATACTTGAAACCCTTCAAATATTAAAAACCAGAATTATATCATGAGAGAAAAGCTAAAAAGATATTCTTCTTTCATTCAGCTTTATATTAAGCTAATTTTCTTCTCAGCTACTGGCTTTTTCCTAGCTGCAAGGGTTTTAATTATTAATTTTTGGGCTTGTCAAATAAGTTAGCTAATTTGTCAAGAGAAACTGATGAAAGTGGGAAAACAATTTCATAAACCCAATCTTCCAGCTCATTTTCCTACTAGTTCTAATTATCTTTATATCTAAAATGGAAACTTGAGGATTAAAAAGCTGTATCGGCAAAATGAGGTTCTGAACTCTCTGTGTGAATTGTGACTAATTTCTCAAAGGAGAGGAGCATTTTTCACACTCATTTCTTATATGAGGTTGTCTCACTGGGGAAAAGACAGGCCACAGCTAGCTAGTTTAAAATGGCTTCAAGGACTGCCACTCCGTTGCTCAGCATATGGAAAGAGACTAATATTAGACAGAGGAAATTGATGACAGCCTTACCATCGAGTCTGATCCAATCAATGTACCTTTATCAGACATTATTGGCATCCTTAGCAGATACTACTGCCTGAACTGGAACTTTAAAGTCTGAATGCATTATGCAGTTTCTCCTTACCCCTCTACCAGACTAGCTGACTGAGAATCTATTTAATATGCCATGCTGGCGCACTCATTCCTTAATTCCCAACACTACCTTCAGAGAAGGTCTGTGATAAACAAGAACTGGTAGTAAAAAGATTTTTGTTCCATTAACAAAGTTTTTATATATGTTTTTGCCCCAAATACATCACAGTCCTGCCTTTATACACTGTTGTTCCCTTTGATCTGAGCAGGTGAGACGAGGTTCCTAGCTCTGGGAACTAACTTTTAATTATACAGTTAGAAGAAAATGAAGTAAAGAATCACAGAATGGTAGAGGTTGGCAGGCTCCTCTGGAGGCCCCTGGTGCCACCCCTGCCCAAGCAAGGACACCCAGAGCAGGCTGCCCAGGACCACATCCAGGTGGCTTTTGGAGATCCCCAAGGAGGAGACCCCACAGCCTCTCTGGGCAGCCTGTGCCAGGGCTCTGTCACCCGCCCAGCACAGAAGTGCTGCCTGGTGCTCAGAGGGAGCCTCCTGGGCACCACTGAAGATAGTCTATCTCTGTCTTAAAAATTAAAAAAAAATAAATAAATACTAGCTTTAATACAAAGTGTTACGTAAACATACATATCAAGCCTACTGTTACTCACTACACACGACAGGTAGAGCTGGCAGCAACCCTCTATGTTACATTATCCAATATTTTTAATTCTCAGATTGTGACTTTTGGAGTTTTTTGCTTGTTTGTTTGTTTGTTTTGTTTTGTTTTTGCTTTGTCTTGCTTTGGTTTCTGTCCTGAGAAATCCTAATTCCTCAGTTGTTCCTAGCACAGTGCCACTACTCAGCAGAAACACTTTCCAGATAGGACAAAGTTTCATGTCTGCCCCAGGAAAGTTTAATTTTCATAGGGAGATAAACTTTGTAAAAATGTATTTTCATTGTATTAATTTACATCAAAAGGAAGCAACTTTAATAAGTAATAATCACCAGACACTAGAGTACCATGTCACACACTGCCCAACACCAGCAGCCCCCTGCCCACCACTCCACAGGCAGGAAGAGCAGCCAGCAGAGAAAACCAGCTATGTCTGCCTCCCCAGATAACCATGCAGTCATTCCTCAGACGTTCCCCCTAATGCTCCACGTGGAAGAAGAACTCTCTATGGCATGGTGGAAATCTGGACTCTTTTTTGTCAAAATCAGTGAATGTTATTTCTGAGGAAAATCGATGGGAAGGCTGAGGCTTAAGAGCTGACATGGAACTCAGTTTTCAAGGGCTGACGTTCAGGATTGTATAAGGAGTTACAAACAACTGTTGCAGAGAAATGTATAAAAATGTGTCGTTCCCTTTTCAAAATCAGAGGCTATCACATGCAAATTGTGACTAATACTATTTAAATAGTGTTAATGCTATTTAACACTAAATATTATTAGACTAATAGTATTTGGTTTCTAAGTGTGTCACTCCATAAATAATTAGAAATGCCAAATCCGTGATTATATTTTATTGCACACATGCAACATGATATAGTTAATTACTGCACGATCTCATATTTTCCTAGGACCTCATTTAGTATGCAGGATGTTAGCATGCAAGAGTAAAATTACATATGCCATGGCAATCATAAATAAAGCATTTCCTAACTTTTAAATGCTCAATTTTTAATGTTCCTTTGTATGTAAGAAAATTTAAAACAGAATTTAAAGCCTGCTGTATCCATCCATTCCAGCATCCATCTCTGACCAACTTACAATAAGCAACCCAACTGTTCTCTTTCTCCTCCAAACTTTGCATATTTATAATGTTCATTTGCAGCAATATCTATTATTTATTTATTAAAAAGTACTCCATGGAAAGGAAACGTTAGGTGTTTGCTTTGGTCAAAAATAGCATCTTTATTTCTAGAGTATGCAGAACATTTTAGGAAACTGGCAAAACTTTCAGATAAAAGTAGACTTTAAAGAATTTAAAGGTTGGAGAGTAAATCTGAAAAAAAAAAAAAAATGCTTGGGTCAAATCAGCATATTTCACCCATTATCTTTTCTAACATCCTCTCCCACATAGTAAGTAGGAGAATTGAATGCCTAAGTTATGTTTCCCTGAGGCAGTTTCAGATTGTATGACCAGCCCCTACTCAGCAGCTTGTCATTCCCGAGAAGGTCTCAGTGACCCTGGCAGGTCTGAAGAACTTCTATTTCACATCGATCAACCACTCTTTAATAACTTACTACATAAATGAGCTACTTTTCCATTGCAGTGTGTCCTGTCTTATGCTTTAAGCAGATTTATTGTACTATGTTTAGAGGTCTATTGTTTTAAAGGTTTGTATGCTGAAATGCAACACAGATTTGGGGAAATTTGTAAGGGGTGAAGCCCAAAGGGGAGGCTGTGAGGATGTTTGGTCTGGCAAGGGGAATACATGCCAGTCCCTGTGGTGGAGGACTACTGCGATGGGGATTTTGGCAGAGATGGGCTGCTGCCCCTCCACATAGGTCCCTCCTGAAAATTTATGAGTGTGTCACTGTCAACAGTACATGGTTTGGTTTTTCATGAATATGCAATGCTCAGTGGGGAATAGGGTGAGAGAATTTTTGTGTAAATATAATTTGTAGGTAAAATAGTAACGACATGCAGAAAAAAAAATGTTTAAGATAAATGATGGCCCTACAGAAGATGGTATTCAAGAAGATTGTGGCTTTAAAATATACTGGGGACCTTAATTTTGTGAGCATATTTTCAATCTGAAATATGACTAAACAAAAAATCAAAAAAGAAAAATTATTATTATTATTTATATAATTATATATGTCCTGGTGAATATGAGTCATCGCTGTGCCCTTGCTGCTAAGAAGGCTAATGGTATTCTTGGCTACATTAGTCAAAGTATAACCAGTAGGTCAAGAGACCTCTGCTCTGTGTTGGTAAGGCTGCACCTGGAGTGCTGTGTCCAGCTCTGGGCTCCCACATGCAAAAGAGACCTGGACTTACTGGAAGGAGTCCAATGTAGGGCTACCAAGATGGTGAAGGCACTGGGGAATCTCTCCTGTAAGGA
Organism: Oxyura jamaicensis; assembly: GCF_011077185.1. Lineage (NCBI taxonomy): Eukaryota > Metazoa > Chordata > Aves > Anseriformes > Anatidae > Oxyura > Oxyura jamaicensis. The sequence continues at coordinate 180,239,013 of NC_048893.1, forward strand.
GACGCTGGGAGAGCTGGAACTGGTCAGCCTGGAGAAGAGGGGGCTCAGAGGGATCTCATCCATGTCCCTAAATCCCTGGAGGGAAGTTGCAGAAAAGATGGAGCCAGGCTCTGCTCAGTGGTGCCCAGTGCCAGGACAGGAGGCAATGGCACAGCAGGAGGCTCCCTCTGAGCACCAGGCAGCACTTCTGTGCTGGGCAGGTGATGGAGCCCTGGCACAGACTGCCCAGAGAGGCTGTGGGGTCTCCTCCTTGGGGATCTCCAAGAGCTGCCTGGACATGGTTCTGGGCAGCCTGCTCTGGGTGTCCCTGCTTGGGCAGGGGTGGCACCAGGGGCCTTCAGAGGAGCCTGCCAATCTCAGCTATGCTGTGATGATTTTAGTTAGTCCTTTGTGGAGCCAGGAGTTGCACTTGATGGTCCTTGTAGGTCCCTTCCAACTCAGGATATTATATGATTCTGTGATTCGATGTGATTCTATATAGTACAGCATAGTATTTTCTATGGTATATTATATATGCATATTAAGGATATCACATATATATTAACAATGATACAGTATTATTTATGTCCTTTAAAAAGATTCTCACTGTTAAACAGAAATAAGTTGATATCCAGTTTTTTGTTTTCTATTATAATTGACAATAGAATAATTTTGTGAGATAAAGATAAATATTTTGAAGTAAAGGTACTGTGTGTCTTATGTGTTTGAGTGCAAGTTTATGTACACGTTCCACAGGCTAAAAATCTAACCTGTAACTGTTGTAAAATATGAATATAAATTAGTGAGTTGATGCTTATGTATAAGCTAAATAAAATAAATATTAGCCAAGTTACTGCTTAGTGAGATCAAGTTCTATAGCTATTTTCAATTTCAGCTCGGGGCAAATGTAGGAATTTCATAAATCACTCCTCAGTAACATTAAACCAGAAACATCTGAACATCTACACTTTCCACTAGATGTCTGTCTTAAGAAACCTAGGTAATTGTGCTTACACTAAATTTCTCTCCCTTAAATTCCGAGCTTTGTGCAGTACAATGGCAGCACAGTTTCCTCTTCCATCATCCTAATTTGGAGTTATAGTGACGTTTTATAGCGATTCCAGTAGGAGGCACTGTTTTTTACTTTTATGCAAACCATGTGTTGTGTAAAGTGTCTGGAGTTCTACATTCATTATAAATAAATTTATATTTATAGAATATGCTATTCCAACACCTTTCGAGCACATGGGCATTTTGCATTTAGGCAGGTATTTTTGTGTCTTGAGAAAAGAAAAAAAAAAGAAAAGAATATACAGATTCTCTCAGCCTAATATTTCTTTTACTCATGTAGCATTTCTTGTACTGATTATGAGTAAACTTTTTTGCTCTTGCAATACAATAAAAAGGAAATACTGATATCTGGAATTAGTTCTCTTTGTTTAAGCAAAGTACTGTTTCAATAAAAGTGAGAGTGAAGAGCGTTGTACATATTTGGGCTATTAAGGGATGTTTGCACAGAAACTGATCCTTTACATGTGCAGCTTTGACATTTAAATAGATTCTTCAGTGATAAAAAAAAAAAAAAGTTTTTTTTTTTGTTTGTTTGTTTTGTTTGTTTGTTTTTTGTTTTAAATCCCAGTGATTTCCCAGTTTGGTTGAAAACCCTGTGAGCTGAATAAGCTTAACTGTATTAAGGACAAACCTTGGCTATACACACAAAAAAAATCAAACAAGCTACTAGTGATGAAATAATACAAAATATTATCTACTGCTTATCTGCTAAGAAAGGAATGTCAGCTGCTGCTGAATGGTGAGCAGAAAAGATAAATCTTCCAGATCCTCGCAGAACAGAGATTTCATAATAGAGGTATCTAATGACTATTCAAGAAGCTTTTTAATTATGAAATACTATGCATGCTTCTGAATAGCCAGGGAACTGTACAAAAATGTAATTGGCAGCAGAAGAGTGTAAATAAATCATTTCAAAGACAGAAAGAAAATTCATTCTTAGTAACAGTTATGTAATAGGAACAAAATATGTATAACAAAAACAGGACACCATTTAGGCTTTCAAAAAATAATTTATGTGAATGCATTTTACTCAACACCATAATTTGTAATTTAATATGTGCCTAAGCTATAATGAAAATATCATTATAATTAACTTTGAATTACACAATATTGCATCTTTTGTTTCCAAACTAAAGAACGGTTATTATAAAAGCTCTGCTTCAGTGTTTCACAGTGGTGTTCCCCGCCTTGATTTAACATGCTTGACTTACTGACTGAATATGCTCTATTTCTGGCTCTCAGGACTGCTCCAAGTCTGTGGGGATTGAGAAGCTGAGCAGGACTACAGATGCACATCTGTGGAAGGTTTTATGTGTGCTTTTTTTTTTTTTTCTTTTTTTTTTCCTGGTAAACTGGGAGATTATGATTGATGAGCCCAGCATTAGGGTAATGTTATCAGGGACACTTTCTGCCTCTGTCTTTTGTGCCATCACCGAGGTCAGACCATAATCATGTTAGCATTGAACATAGTGCTTTATTAATGTTTCATGAGTAAGTCTGTAGTAATCAGTCTAGCTTTGTATGGATAAATAAAACTGCTACAACAATCCCTGATGTATACACTGAGTGCTTTAGGATCTGCTGCAGTAGGTCTTAAACATAATGGGACTAACTGTCTTTTCCAATGTTTATAACAAGTCTAATTTTCCAAAGCTTAAAGGCATCTCCTTTGATGGAAATCAATTTCCACTTCCATTTCTGTGTTTAGTTAGAAATGTATAACACCTGACTGAAAAAATGAATAAAACACCCAAACTTACCTTCTATTTATTAATCTGAACAGAATTTTAGTAAAGCTTGTTAATCAATTCGTTAATATATGTCCTTTCACGTCATTGTCTCTGTGGTGTTTGCTAGGCTGTTCTCTGCTTGCTTTGGTAAGCCTTAAGATGAAATGCTGAAATTACTGCTGTTACTAAAAGAAAATGAGCAAGTAGGCCTTATAAAAAGATTTGTGTTTATTCCCACATAAAATTATGCTTTATATATGCTGTCAGCAAGCAAAAAATATGTATGAGCAGATTAAAACATTGTCAGCTAAGGAAAAAGGAGTTTCCACTGTATGTGACACAATACCACATAGGATCCATTCCAGTGAAATGAAATGACTACTACTGACTTAATTGGACAAGGGATCAGGATAACACTTACTTGAAATATTCTTCAATTTTCTGTGGCTTTCCTGTAAACCTGCACTCTACTCGCTTTGCAAAGCTGCTGTAGAAATTCCAGACTTGCACAAGCTTGCTGTGTTCTACACGTCAGCACCACACCCAGGCTAGCTTTTTTTCTGGAGATAGATTCTTGTGTAACAGCCAGAGCTTGGCCTGGGGATGACCCAACTGAATAATACATCTGCTGACCAGCTCAAAACAAGGACTCTGATGTTACGTAGGGAATGTCAAACTTTCCAATTTTTTTATGTTTGTTCCCTACTTTGACCTGTCTGTTTTTAGTGACCAAAATGAAAGTATATGGTCTGTTTGCCCTATGCACTAAAACCCTATGTGAGGAAGTTTTTTTTTTTTTTTTTTTTTTTTTTTTTTTCTGAAAAATATTACATGTTTTTTCTTTTAAAATGTAATTCTGTGACTTCTTTCTACACATATCTTCTGCATATTTCATGAAGGGGATTATCCTACTTTATCTACTTGCTACTTTGTAAAAAGCTTTACAAAGAACTATGCATATATAAGGCTATTTTAACATCCTGAAGTTATTCACATTGTTTCTATTCTCTGAACTGCTTCCAAATGCGAATACTTCTTTTGTCATCTAGTCACCCAGAAGTGAATCCAATATTCCAGGTGCAGTCTCAGAAGGCCCATAGGCAGGTACAACTGTAGATGCAACAGTTCTCCATAGATGGCATCCAAATACATTGGATCGTACCTGGTGCTGTATAGAATTACAGTGATATCTAATCTAATTGCTTTTCATTAACACCCTTCCCTTGCTGCTGCTCTCTTTTGATACTATTTTTGTTTCCAAACTTCTGCTTCCTATTGAATATCTTTAATTCTTTCCTCCCAAGGTAATTCCCCATGTATTTTCTGCATCTAATTCAAATAAATCTATGCCTCTTTCTCCTGTTTTCTAAGCAATTTCCAACTTTATTGTCATTTGTAAACTTCATCAAGCGGCTCACTTCAAGACAGTATGTATCTCTGTAGAACTGATCTTCAACTACTGATCACGGTCTTGCTAAAAGTAGATGCTGGGATGAAGAAAGTCCACACAGAAAATGCCTCCAGTTGAAACTGTGTAATAATGGCATGATACTTGCATCTGTGTGGACAGGGGTGGAAGGGTGTGATACATAAATGAGATCATTTCTGATTTTAGAAATTGGCAAATTACTCAATTAGTTGAAGCCTGTAATTCAAATGCTACAATCTTAACACCAGCTCATCTGACTCATGGCAGTCTGAGCGTACTCACACACATATGGAATCAGTCATTAGTGCTATTACAGCTTAATATTTAAGAAGTATTTCCAGCTTTTAACTACCAGCCCTTATTGAAGTTACAGACATGAAGGGGCATAAATGCTGTACTTTAAATTCACACAAGCATCTGTTTTCTTCAACAGCCATAAATATCCCAGAACAAAAGTTTTGTATAGAGAACTCCAATGCTATTTTCTAAAAAGGAGAAATTGCACAACAGAAATCAAACATACTAAAGCTAAAGATTTTTTTAAGTGATCTCTTATCATGTAGCACCTTTTATCCTTCCATCTTTGTGGAAAGATGGAGAAGCACAATCTAGGTTATAAAAAGGAACATTCTTTATAAAATTTCCCCAAAGGAATTAATCAATATGCATCTCTCATTTTATTTCCCCAAAGATGGCAGTTTGTTTATCCTCTGCCACTAAGGTATCAAGCTTCTGTTCTTACAGATGTCAAAACTAAACCTCTGGTCAACTTCATTGTAATTACTGCTGGGTCCAGCTCAGGTTTTGCCACAACCACAACCCAGAAAAAGGGCTCTGTGAAGTGGCAAGGGCACCCTGGTGATGCTCACCTGTAACTGCGTGTACCACACTTGAGAATGGAAATAAAGGGTAGTGATCCTTCTTGTCCACACCTTTTTTTTTTTTTTTTTTTTTTTTTTTTTTTTCTGGTAAAACTGAACTTGAATTTATTGCCACCAGCTGTGACAATTACTTGCTTTTGAAAACATGTTACAATATATGCATCTATAAGAGAAAGCAGCCAAGAAGAAGAAGGAAAATGTTGTTCAGCTTCTTCCTGCCAACGATGGACTACTCCCTGGAACACATTTCTCATGCTTTGTTTAGTACTTTTCATAAGCTTCAAGTGACGAGCTTGCCATCACTTCCTTAGGAGACTGCCGTACATATGTCAAATCATTTACTGTTCCAAACAGACACTTCTAAATCACACACATCTAGGAATAAGCTTGTTTTTATAATATTCCTCTATTCTTTTGAACTTCATATGTCTATTTTTCCACCAGTCCCTTAAGAACAATTTTCTTTAAATACACATTTCTTGAAATTAAATTGCCAAAGTGATCATAAGAAAAACAACATTGCTAGACATCCAGTGTTACCACAAAAGCACTGTAGGGAATAATGCACAAGCTGAATGGCTCTGCAACTATATGGAAACCCATAGCTACAAAGACTGTTAAAGTAACATAGATAAGACATTTTAAGGAAGATTCATTTCAAAAATACAATCATAAATTGAACTATTACTGGCCTAGACATTAGAATATACCTTGTTTTTCCTAAAAATGACTATAAGCATATTTACATATTAATTCTATCATTAATGGAAATCATTATCTGTAAAGGCAAAAAAAAACAAACAAACAAAAAAAACAAACAAGCAAAACACACACACACATAAAATCCAACTACCAATATAGATAAATGTTTTTTCATGCTAAAATTCTTCAGACTTCATAATGATTTACATCAGAGCATTTCTTTTGCAAAATTTCTTCAGTGACTGCAGTTGTCAGCTAATGTTTATAGCTATACACTTCCAGTTCATCTCTGATGAATGGGAAGTACATAGCTTCCAATGAGTAAGAAACATAATATTTTTTGCAATACATCATCATTTATAACAACTTTTTATTTTTTTCATGTAGAATGAGAAGAGAAACAGACTTAAAATTTTCAGGCTGTCCCGCAGCGTCCAGCTCACACCCACCTGATGCCTTCTCATGAGAGAGTAAAAACACAATTTTATTGTAAAATAAAGGGTTCTGTCAAGTAAGACAGAATGCAAATTTTCCTTCACTTTCTATTTTATTTATTTACACATAGTTCTAAAGATATGAAAAAGCAGTAGCAGGTTAGCTTGTTAAAACACAGAAGTCCTAACTCAGACTAAATTAAAGTGCTGCTTACCATCCTGTTGATGCGTACAAAGTCTTCAGGCTTCTTGGCCCATGGAGGGAGCTCTACATCATTCACAACAACTTCATCTTCTCTGATTCCTAGATTATAGCCATTGCTGTTGACGAACATCTCTGGTAAGTAGTAAAACTCTGGAATTAACTCCTAGAAAGGAGAAAACACAAAATGAAACCTTACATTTATAGAGAAATGCTAAATGGTGCTGCTGGAATCAGGTTCTATTGTAGTACCCATGAAAGCACTCCTATTTTGCATATGTTTCTGTGCATATATTAAAGAATTTTTATGATCTGTTTTCTTGTACTTCAAAAATTTTTCATAAAGAAATATTCTTTGTTTTACCCTTATCTGTTGTCATAAAAAGCTGAAGTTTGGAGAAGCAGAGCAAATCAGTGAAGGAAACCTCTTCAGAATAATGCATACAAGAAAATGTACGGTGATCCTATACAGTACTATAAATGAATGGGATGTTTTAATCAGCATTTAACTATACTATTTAGAAAGGGGGGAAAAGTTGCTGATAAAACACTGTATTGACTTTATTTATATACTTCAATGCATGAGAAGAGATGGCAATTTGATTACCTATATAAGGGAGTAAATTCAGGGTAAATTAACATTTCTATTGTAATAAAGATTCAAAAATACATGGAGAGAAAAATATCACTACAGTGGATGTTCATAAAGCATAAAAACATGATATTTAAAAAGTGAAAATTCAATGACTGAGTAACTTAAATAATCTGTGGTGTATTAATATACTAGTTAAGATAAGTTAGAGTGGGAAGTTTTTCCCAATTTCCAGATAGCTAAATAGAAATTCATTTTGACATAATAAATATCTCCATATGTTGCTATTATTTTAGCAGAAAGTATTGAACTAAAAAAAAAATGCAAAAGAAAAAAGCTTTGAACTCTACTATATCTTTTTGAATATCCAGGCATGGATTAAATTCTCTAAATTCCATTGTTAAAAGCACTATAGTATTCAGTTGTGTAACATGATCAAAACTGATGACACAGCACCAGAAACCTGAACCTCTTTGTGGTCCTTTCAAGGCTGCAGACATGCAGAGCGTAAAAAAAATATCTCTTCAGACACTAACTTATCTAATTAAATCTGATCTGCAACTCCATAGAGAATAGAACAGTTGAAGCATAGATGGTCCTTTCAAGTTTATTCATTAAAAACATATATCTATATGAATATTTATGTTACAATTTAAGTATTTGGGGAGCAGCAATTTACTTGTCTTCTTCACATCATTTTAATATACTACAAACAATCTGAATTCAGATTAGACTAAAATGCATTCCCGATAAATATCTAACCAGCAGCCAAAAGCGACAAGTTTGAGTTTGAATAGCTCATTACAAAATTCATTTTCAAAAAGCCAAAAATTTTTTAAAATATTTGATGTGGTAAATACTAAAAGAGTATTTACAAACAATCCTGAATATCCTATAAGGTTAAAAGAAAACAGATTATTTTACTGACAATCTTAAATTTGATTGTATACCTCTAGTGGTTTTCAAGGTTCTAAAAGCAAACTTTTCCCCTAAGCATGTTTCACTAACTCTCAGGTTCCCTGAGAGCTCAAAGAAGAATAGTCCTCAAAGTTGGAGAACACTAGAAACAAATCTTTCTAGTGCTTTCTACAACTAATTTTGGACTAAGAGCTGGCCACAGAGCAACATGTGCTACAAATCATTAAATGACAGCCTCAAAGACAGGTCAAATTCCAGAGGACATAAGAATACTGAAATATGACCTTTCAAAGCTATATTCAAATTAATATTCAAATGAAACAGAATTTAGTGGTGAAATAAAGTATAACTTTAAAATAAAGTGCATTTCTATTTTGGATATAAGGCTTGAAACACCACTGTTTTTTAACTTTTTATTTTATTTTATTTTATTTTATTTTTAATACAGTATGGTGATGTGCTAACCCATAATCTCAAACAGCAAGCATCTTTATGATTCCTTCAAAGATATGTACACTCAACTTTTCTTTTTCAGTTTTACACATCCTTCGATCTAACTGAATTTTTACATCTAACTTACTCAAAAGATTTACGCAGAGTTACCATAGACACATCTAGCGTTTAATTGAATTCTCCTAACCTTCTGACCTCATTGGTATCTTGAAACAAAGAGATCTAAGTCACTGAATATTTTTATGGTATTTCCATTTAGAAATTTTATCTTTGTTGCTATTTGCTTTCAGTGTAATTTAATGTTCCCTTGTCTGGTATAGCAGCAAACGTAAATAGAAATAGAATAAATAGAAAGCATGTGATTAACTTTCTTCATAAGATTTATTGCATTGTATATGTTTAGCCTGACCTGTCTTATTCCTGTGTTCTGGAAACTAACCAGTGCCAGACTTCTAAATCCTCCTGAAATAGCACTCTAGAACCCTAATCACTTCAATTACACATCTCCTGCTTTTTTTTTTTTTTTTTTTTTTTTAATTAGAGTAACTAATCTAAATATAGCATTGCAAAAAAAATAAATAAAGCCACTGTTATAGTCTCAGCATTCTCTTCAATGTTATTTTTAGTGCAGCCTACAATTACGTTTGCTTATTTGAATACTACCTAGCATGAATTGAACCTTTACTGCAGATGCAAACAATGTCGCATGTGACCTTTCCCAGTTACATATTTCCCATACTTTGCATTAACCACTCAGTTTTCTTTGATACCTTCTGGTATGCCTCTTAAATATTGTTATCTTCACTATTGACTATACTACGTAACCACACCACTTAAAAATAGTTCAGTTAAATCCATCCGCTTCTCATTTCCAGATAATGAATGAATATATACTATAAAAAGGGCCCACAGAAAAAAAAAAAAAAAAAAAAAAAAAAAAAAAGTGGCGATCTTTGCAAAATATCTTCAAAATACTTGGAAGCACAGAAAATACAACTAACCTAGAGAAGTGTGATATAAAGATCATTTGCTTTCATGCATCTATTCTGCGTGTATTTTCACTTTATTAATTTCAAAAATGAAAAAAAAAAATCTCTTCTACCCACTGCTGACAGCAGGGGCTGAGTGAGGGTGGAAAGGCAAATACTCCCTTTCCCAGAGCCCCTGAGCATGCTTAGCTGGGGGAGCACAGACTGGGGAAAGCAGAGAGAGGAAGGGTGAGCAAGGACAGAGCTACAGAGCTGGGACACTGCTGGGAAAGGCAGTGAGCAGACAGGAGGGAACCTCTGTGGAGACAGGAAGATGACAACCAGGGCCCAGGGAGAATTGTGTTAACCAAGAAGCCGCTGAAAGTGGAAGAATGAAGGAAAAGATTACACTAGCAAAAGCTAGGCTTATTTTCAAAACTTGTTTACATTTTTCTCAGCCAGAGTCTGAGTTTTCATTGTTTCACAAGTGGGGTTGTTTCAGTTCATAATTTAATAAAGCACATGGGTAGATACAGACAACCCTTTGGGTGTTTTTCCTGTTAAGGACAGGGAGGAAATATCTCAAATACAGTTAATGTGACCTAGTCCATTCCTCAGATTAAACAGATACTTGTCCACCCTGTTGTCCCAGAATCTGACTGACAGCAAGCCCGCAGTCCTTCCCTTAGCTGACTCCATCATTCTCCATTTGAGCAAGTTTTACCTAATGCCTGGCCTGAATCTTTCTTTACTTGATCTAAGCTTATTTTCCCTTGTCCTAGCCACCAATCCATAGTGAATACAGAGAGTCAATTACTCTTTCCTCTTTGCACAGTTTATTACATTTGGAAAGCATTCTCATGCCACCTTTACACCTTTTCAGCTCCTAAAAATCAAAATAAATGACAATGATTTTACCTTCTGTATTGTTACATGGTTTAAGATTTAGTTACAGGTCTGTAAGATATTGTTTCTCCCCAAACTAGTCATTAGAAGTCATTATCAAATTACTCCTAAACAGTACCTAAATTACTCCTAAACAGTAAACAAATAAAAGTAAATAACAAGTAAACAAATAAAACTCCTAAACAAATAAAACTCCTAAACAAATAAACTCCTAAACAGTACCAAATTACTCCTAAACAGTAAACATCATTTATTCCTTTATATACTTTGGCCTTATTATATTTTGTCAAGTGCTCATCACATAGAAGTCAACCTCAGTGGCCTTTAGATCAGAGATTAAGATGGCATACTTCCTTGACGAGATCTGCTATTTTTTATTCTTTTTTATACAGAGCAGAATTTACCATATAACATCTTTTCTTACACCACTTCCTTCCATTAGAAGGGTCATTTTTAAACTCACCCTTAAGGTGGAGATTGGGAGACTCAGAAATCAGCAGAGGAAAATGCATCTCAGTGATAGTAGGTACACCAGAAGACGTTCTGTCTCCCATCCTGCTCTCCACTTGACTCAACTTGTTTAATAAGTTGATCTTTAAAACTCCAATTTTACCACTTGTGTAATGAGTGGTAAAAGGTCAACATAAACCCAGGCCTGTGCAAAGGCATGTTTGTTTGAAGCTACCATGATTTTGAGAAAGTTGTTCTTTTCTGTAAAGTTTCTACATAAAGCTACAAATTTTCATGGAAGACAAATCTCAAATGACTGTCTTCCTAAACAGTAAACATTGATTCAGACAGTGTAAAATAAAATATGAAGGAAAACATCAAGAATAACAGGTAAAAAAACTTCCTCAGAAGTTACATCAGTTTGTGGGCATAAAATGAGGGAATGAATGGAACTAAGACATAGGATCAATACTGGAAAAAAATAAAATAAAAACACTCATAGACCGATTAAGCAACTTACATGCATGTTGTTATTTTGTGCCATTCAGCTGATATATAATTTTGTATTAACTGATACAGTTCAGTTTATTTATTTATTTATTTATGTATTTTATTATTATTTGATTGTCAAAACATATCGAAGGATCTCAATAAATCTTTCAGACTACATGACCTGTCATGGGTAATTTCCTACCATAATAAATATCTAGAGTTCAAAGAGTTAATAAAAATAGGGATTCTAGTGATCTAAATCCATTTGCAGTAATTTCTGTCTAGTTGTCCTTGACATTTCACAAGCTGGTAACCTCCTCTGCTCCCCTTTCGTTCACACTTCTAATAAGAAAGGTTAGCTTTCTATCATTTAATAGTCACCACCTTTCAGACTGCGTGAGATGCTTGGCTCTTCTCAGATGAAGAACAATGCAGTAAAGCTACCGAGGGGTGTAAAAAAAAAAGTAAAATGAATATTATAACAGACATTTCTTGTCTGTAAATGTGATCTCTAGTTTATTTTAATAGCTATACTAAAACCCAAAGGTATAGTTAACAGTATTATATGCCTTGTGTCTTCATATAAGAAAACATCCCTAAATGCATGTTCTAATTTACAAGCTTGTGACAAATCCAAGCTGCTGAGAAATTAAACTTTAAAAATATGTCTTGAAGTGATAGAGGACCACTATTAACACTATCATAATTGTATACCACTTGAATCACATCTGACGTTTCTGTTTAATATGTTTTGCTAAGGGTATACCATTTTATGGCCTCCCAATGAAATCAAATCCAACACAGACGTTTTCACTTTTCTAATATAATTCACTTAAAGGTTTTAAAGCTGCCATTTCTTTTCCTTTCTTTCTTTTCCTCCCAAAAGGTTGATCCCCTGGCATCCATTAATTCCACAAGAGCCCAGTACTGGGTCAATGAGTCAGTCATGAGTACCTCCACTAAATGCATTAATTTACACTAAGGCACCTTAATGACATTTTGTCAGAGCTACCTTCTAAACACACTATTCAAAAAGTAATATAACAAGTTTGAGAGGCATTAGTAAAGATTAGTGCCTGAACTGGGGGTTCTGTGGAAGTCAGTGCTACCAAAAACTGGAGAGGCTGGGAGGGTGGAAAGGAAAAAATGTGAAAGCTGACTGGCCAAGTTATGGTCATTTCCGGGTGACTTGTTTCCTCAAAGGTCACTCCACTAAAATTCATTCCTCATCCAGCTTGTGCTGATTATCTGGAGAGAAGGTCGATGTTGATAAAGGGAGACACAATAAAATAAACTGTTATCCAGGTTCTCCCCCGGGTGTTACCACTCTCATGTAGCACACACTGTATTAATTCTGTTCACTATAGATGAACAGGTCTCTTTGAAAATGAACCAAACCAGCCCACATGTAGCTAACAAAATTGCCTAAGCAGATCTTAAATCATCCACTGATCAATAACATATCACATGCTACATTTTTCAAAGGTGGCATACCTTTTGTCACAATTCAAGATGTATCAATAAGTGCAAATTATGGGTTGTTTTTAGACTGATCAAACTACTGCCACAGCCCCATTTTCCTTATCTCAACGTGAAACAATTTTGTTCCGCAGGAGACTCCACATATGCAAAGGGAGAGAAAGAAGGAGGGAGGAGGGAAAGAGGGAGAGAATATGAAAGGACACACGCATGTGGAAAAAGGGGACTGACCCACAGAACTGCAGCTTCCCAAGCAGATATACATTCATTTACAAATGTCAAGTATTTATTTTTTAAATTTTAATGCAGCATTCTTTAATTGTGTTTTGGAAGTTTTCTTTATAACATCCTGATTTTGCAGAAGAACACTGCTGTGGGAAGTGTCTGCAATCCTTAAAACCTCAATTTACTAGCTAAAACTGACCCATTTCAGAAGTAACTTCAGCACTTAGTCCTTTCTTAAATAATAACCCATGGGGAAAAATAAAATAAATAAATAAATAAATAAATAAATAAATAATATAGATTTCACTTTTCTTAAAAAAAATAAAAAAATAATAGAGATGCTAATAAAGAAATAAGGTTACTCATTTAATATGGCACTAGTAAAAACAGATGCCATCTTACAATATATGGCTTCGAAAAATGTCAGATTAATTCATTACACACACTGTTTTAAATTATTTCATAACCTGTGCCACAGTAATTAATGAGATTAACGAGATCAGAGATTAAATGTGCTTAAAGCAGCTCAGATGAATTTAAAATATACAACAAGGAATACATGAATAATGAACATTTGCTGTTCCTAACACTTTTGAAAGTTTGCTACTTTGATGCACTGTCCATATTCCACACACCTCATATATTCTCTAAAGACTAACAAAATCTCTAGGGTGGAAAACCATTTCCAGCACATGGGATCCAACTCCTGTGACAAAGATCTACACATACAGTTTTGTGTGCAGCCAGTAAGAAGCTACACAAATATGAGGAACACTTGTACAGAGAGCATACTTTAAGATTTTCTACTCACATTTAAGCTCTACACATCTTTTCCTTAGCACAGCATTGACTTGCAGGACCACTACATAAATATTAGATGCTATCAGACAGCTGAACATGAATGTTTGGTTGCTCATGGAGCTGAAGTTCTTTAATTGTGCAAGACAGAGGTTGCTGTGCTTAGAAGAGAGGGAAAATGGTTAAGAATTTTGAGGGGGTTTCTTGGTGGCTCCTCAAATCTTTTCCTGTGTCTGAAAACTTGATTAAAATGCATAAGAAGCCTGCCAGGCATTCCAAGTAGGAGCAAAACTGATCTGAAAAAAATGGGGTAATTGTAACATTAATAATAGTTCAGTTTCCTGTCCTTTTTCAGACTGAACTCAGAGGCCTCAGGGACAAGTTGGCCCTGATGTCATGGCATTGAGAAACGCAGTTCATTAAGATCTTAAGCAACAAACACCAGCAACAATTAGCTGCTATACTCATTCTTGATTTATCACTTAGAAACACAGACTCTACAAATGGAAAGGGCCTAAAGGGTCAACTAGCGCATCCTCTTGCCAATTCATGATTGTCCCTGATGTTTTTCCACTGTTTTACCAGTCTACACTTCTAAGAATCTTGAAAAATAAGGATTTTATCACTTCTCTTTATGAGGATATTCAAATTTGGAGAATACTCTATTTCTCTTTAACTTTTCATGCTGTTGGTAAAGTAAGCATTTTTTGGTTTTCCTTTAAGGTTTACCTCTTTGTTTCCTAGCAAAAAATTTTCTCCCTTTCATACAGTTGTATGTTTCATAGCATTTATGTTACCTTCTCTTCACTCTTAGACATTAATTATCCCACACATACAGGCTTTTTTTCCTGTATCTAACTCCTTAAAAATATTTATACTGCTCTTATGGCTACCTCCAGTTTTGGTATATACTTTCACTATCTGTTCTCCAGCAGAGAAAGAATTCAGGATTTGCTTTATACAGCATGAATACATATTAAAAATCAAATGAGGAAAAAAGAAAAACTTGGGTTCTCAAAGAACATGAGAGCTATGAAACAAATGAAAGACTAAGCAAACTCCTTCAGCTGGAATTTAGATGCCATGATATATTTCAGTTGCTATAATGCTAAGCATGTAACTTTGGTTTCATTGTGAGCTTTCTGCTGTCCTGCTGATCTTCAAGTTTCCTTCTTAAAACTGAACACAAAACAGAAACACATTTACATATACCACTTAGGCTACTGAAGTATACTGAAGTCTTATTCTGGTAGTGAATTTGTATCAATACATAATAAATTAATTTGATGATGTGATGTATTAAATACACCTACAAATCTTTTTCCATTCTATCTTTATTTATTTATTTATTTTATTTAGATAGTTTATGAACTTTTTCTATGTGCTTTAGCAGCCCTTAAATGATTTAGCTTATTTTAAAATCTGCTTTTGTCAATTTTTATCTTAAGCTAAACCAACTCATAATAAATCAAGTCAAGATTAATTTCTAAACTTAACTGCCCTGTATCTTCATTAATTAACAAAACCATATTTTAAACAGCATCTTTAATTCCTAAAGTATCCCTGAGCAGGCAGATCAGGCATTATCTGGAGAAAACATTTATTGGCCAACATACCTCATTTGTGTCTCCCATATTAGATTTTCTATAATGACTTAGTTCCAAGTGGTAGTTCTTTTTCTAATGGCATAACAGAAATGTATATATATATATAACTAAATCTGACTCTGGAGCTCAACAGCAGAATTCCAAATATATACTAGAATAAACTATTTTACCATCCTGCCCCCGATGACACTCTGACCCTTCGTTGTCACTATTTTATCCAAGCTTCCCACAGCTCCACTCTTTATATTTAATGACATCAAAGTACATAGGTATACCATATCTTATTTTTTTTGCCTTCCTTTTCTGAAGGCAAGTACCTGTTTTTGAGTAATTTTAAATAATTGTTCTATCTGA
Source organism: Oxyura jamaicensis (assembly GCF_011077185.1). NCBI lineage: Eukaryota > Metazoa > Chordata > Aves > Anseriformes > Anatidae > Oxyura > Oxyura jamaicensis. Next base: position 180,254,683 of record NC_048893.1, read on the forward strand.
ATATATATATATATTTTAATAAAAATACATTTTCATTTTTTTTAACTCAAACAAAATTCCTCCACAATTCCTGCATCCTTGCAATACCTGGCAGCAGTAGTTTAAATTACCCCACTTGGTTCACAAGGCTCCTGGTGTTTTCATAAAAACATTTCAGCTCCTTGTTTTACAGATAACTCATTTGGTTGCTAGTTTAGGAGCAATCATTTCACTAATTATACACCCTACTTGAATATAATCTCTCTTTCTGTCCACAGATATTCCTTTATCTTTTGCTATGCCTTCATGTATTTAACTGCCCTCCTCCTGTGTACTAAAACCGGGAAAGAAGATTACAGTCACTTCCAACTGTCTTCCCTTATTCCTCAGTTTAAGGCTCTTATCTGTTATTTCAACCCCACTCCTAGGAGGCCATTCTAGTGGAGTACTAGGAAAACCAGATCTTATTGTAAATGAAAAATAAGAATGTCATCAATGTGAATTCAAAGAAATTGCTGCATGCCAAATAAGTAGATAGTAATTTGAACTCTTTCCAACAAGTTTTGAAAATATTTTCTTTTTTTTTATTATTATTTTTTAAAAATTATTTGTCAAAAAGGTAGCAGTAATAATACTTAAAATGTTATTGACTTCAAGAGGAGCACAAAAAATTATGAAATGGGTTTTAAGAGAGCTACGTTAATTTCTTTTCTTTAAAAAGCATTTTTTTCCTATGAAGACAACAATATAATTTACAATTCATTGTTCTAACTAGAAACTGAACAAGAATAACATGGTTGTCCACATACACTTCTGAGACTGCTAAAATATTTATGCAAACAGGTCTGGAATAAAACTAAATCAACAAACGTACTTCTTCTTTTGTCAAGTTAAATAAAAAATATAATGGTAATGTGATCCTGACTTTCATTATGCATTTCGTAGTATAATTGGCAGTACTGAAATTGAAGAGATATATATTACCCTAAAAATAAAGTTAGAGAAAGCAATTATGGGTATACTGCAGTCTTTGCCTAGCTTATTATGAGAAAATGAGAATAAAAAATGGACAACAATATTCAAAATATTATAAGATTTCAGTTTCTTTCTGATAAGGTTCCATGTACACGAACAATAGCCTTCTGTATTTAACAATAGGTAAGGAATAACAACAGTAAAATCACCCTGCTCTCTGGCTGTTTCTGTATATCATGTAGAAGTTGTTTTAATCTAATGTGTATTGTTGCATAATACCCTCAGGCACAGTCAAGTAAAAGCTAAAGCTGTACAGAAAAGCCAACATTTTAAATGGGTCTTGTCATTAATGCTTTATTAATTGCCCCAGGCAATGCAAACCCAAAGCTAGGCAAGCTATAACAATATGACACTTTAAGGTCAAATCCAATTCCTGCTGTGTTTTATGGAGTGGGCCAAATATCAAGTTAACAGCAGGAAAGAACAATTTATTGGGCTTTTCTCCATCTCCTGATTATGTGATCTAAATTAGATCAGTTCAGTTGTTTTTCCGTAAAAACAAAACACCTTTTGTTCACTCAACTTCAAAGAAATTTGATTGTTCCTATTACAACAATAATCTTTGGTGACATCTACTTTTTATTTATACTAAATCTAATGTACTGAATATAAAGATATGGCATATAAAATATTATTTGTCTCTACAAGAAACAAAATACCATAAATGAAAACACATATTAGTTCATTTAATGTATTTGTTACCTTCACATCTGAGGTATCTCTTTGGCTGTTTCTCCAAGACCTGGCTACTGAAGAGAAGGTTCGATCTGGGTGGTCAAATTTCCCATCATTTGCATTTAGAAAGAATGTTGTAAAGGGCTCCTGTAGTCAATGAAATGAAGACAGATTAAGAAAACAGCAAAAGGAATCATGAAGCAGGTTTCTAATGAAATCCAAATTACTTTTTCAGATCAAAATAATTCATAAAGGAAGAACAAAAGAAAAATATGGCACTTTGTATTTATATTTATGCATGATTATCTGTACTGAATATCTTAGTACATTTATTGGTGCTAACACATTTTGCACACACAGATCCTGAGCTCTAGCAGGAGAGGTTATTTTATATATTCACTCTGCCGTAAATTTAATTATCCATCAGTGGCAGACCTATGTATTTAAGTTCTCATTCATGCTGGTTGTCTACTTCACTGCAACCATCGTAAACACTCTGTGTTATTTATATTACCGTTTTGTTTACCCTTTATAAGACAGTATGTCAAAATAAATCTTAAAAAAAACTCCTGCTTGGATTTTCTTTTTGTTTTCATTTAATTTAAAAGACCTCAGAAAGTTCCATTTTTCCTCCTGGTGGGCAGAATGTCTGTACTTAACATTTTGAGGCAGGCTACAGTTACAACTTTATCATTATTTAAGGGCAGTCAAATGTCAGCTACGATGTTTTTCCTGCTCAAAATATTCTTCATCTATATGCCAGGTTTTAAGAAAAGTATACAGAGTATACAATGCCTACAGAGGCACTCAGAGCTGAACTATTTAGAATTTTTATTTTTGCTAATCCTATCTTAAACCACACTTCCAATACTTATTAATGGAAGCAACTATTAAGTTTTGGGTAGGAAGAGCTCAAGTCTTTGACAGTCTGGAGAAGCCATTTTTATGTCACTGCTTTCCCCATAAGGGAAGGGTTTGACAGTGGACCAAATCCTTAATTTGAGCTGATTACTGAGATTACTGCCAACAACCTGGTTTTCCAGAACCATGCCATTAGCTCTCTGATTCAATTAATATTTGGCAATATGTCCACAAGGATGGAAACCATTTCTTCCTTTTCTCCAAAGTACTGTGGTGAGTGTTTGAAAAAGTTTTATTCCCTCCTTTAAATTCATGCCCAAATTTATTTCCATGTATGTCTGCTTATTTGGAAACTTCATTAATCCTCAAAGCAGTTCCTAATCACCAGATCATAATTCATATTATAGCATTACACAGCTACTATTTGAATTTTATTCTATATATCTGATATTTTGTTTCTGAAACTTTTGAACATATCAGGGGACTCTTGAAGAATTTTTGAGGGAATTATGTCCCATTATACACATTGTATTTAAATTATCCAGGATTATAGAAGACTAAAGTAGTTTAGTTTCAGTAGCATTTAACAACAGCTAAAAGATACATAAGGAAAGCATGGATGCAAAGCTATTGAAAGAATCCCAGACAAGGAGGAAGATGGAAGGCAAGGGAATTCCAATTTCAAGAGACCATTTTTTTAATCTAATTTTTCATCCTTATGTCTTCCCAATTACTCTTTTCTATCATATGCAACAGTCAACACAAACTACTTTATTTCAGAGAGAAATATTCCAAATTCCTATCTCTCTAGGAGAAGGAATTAGATATCTCTGTTATTGTTAACACAGTATGTTGGTACGTTAGAAGTAGCTTAAGGCAATTGTTTATATTTGAACAAAGATTTTTTTTTTTTTTTTTCCCAAGGGCCAATATCTTAACTTTCAGAGTACATACAATCATTTTCATTATAACAATTCCAGACATTCTACTACTTTCTATTTAAATTCTGGTTTTTTAATATATACTTTTTTTCTATAAAACATTGGGAATTTATTTTTAAAAGATACTTTCAAAACAATAGTCATCAATCTAAGAAATTTATTTTTGATACTACATAATTCCAATCAGAGAATGCCAATATGTGCTAATTAATTAATTAAAAATAAATAAATAGAAAACACCACAATATCATTTATTGTTGGAGTACTCTAACTCGCATTGCACAATAACTTTGGTTGCATTTATTATTATTGAAATAGGCAGTGCATAGCAAATGACAAAGAGGTTTATAAATTGAACAAAATATTAGAATTTAACAGTAGCTCAACCCGGAGAGGAGCATAAAAGTATCACAATGAACTGAAATGCTGAAAGAATATAAATTGTTTTATATTATATATATTTATATATGAACAGTTGGGGCTGCTCAAACTAAAGAAGAGATGGCCCGGGGTGACCTCATTGTGACCTTTCAGTACTTAAAGGGGACTTATAAAAAAAGATGGAGAGTGACTCTTTGCTCAATCAGATAATGGAAGAACAAGGGGAAATGTTTTTAAACTTAAAGAGGAGAGATTTAGATTAGAGATTAGGAGGAAATTCTTCACTCAGAGGGTGGGTGGTAAGGCACAGGAACAAGTTGCCCGGAAAGGTTGTGGATGCTCCATTCCTGTAGGTGTTCAAGACCAGGTTAGATGAGGCTCTGAGAACCTGTGCAGTGGGTAGCATCCCTACCTATGGCAGGGTGGTTGGAACTAGATGATCTTTAAGGTCCCTTCTAACCTGAGCCATTCTATGATTCTATGATATTTTACAGTGCTTCCAACAAGGAACTCCATGTAAAATACAAATGAAAAATGGTATTATTTAGATCCAGAGCTAACAAACTGAAGAAATATACACAGAGTTGGACTATGTCTGAAGGATTATTCACACTAAAATTCTATTATTATTATAATCGTAACTTAATATTTACATTAAATTCTGTTAACAACAGAATTATTTTCATTTTAACTCCATTTATCCCCCTCCCCCCGACAATCTGTGTTTATTTGCAATAGTAATCTTTGCAAATTATGACTTTGTTTCTAGTTTATTGATAAAGAAAAACTTTATAAGTTGTTTATCTGAGCGCAAACAATTCTGTCTCCTACCAGCTCTTGCCTAACACTCTTATTCTTTGTAAGATGTATAAGTTGTTGTGAATGCCATTGTGGTACTGTCTGTGGGTCACTGCTGAGGTTCTGAAATCAGAAGTAGCTGATGGATTAAAAAAAGCAGAAACCAGAAAAAAAATGATGCAATTACAATAAATTATGTAAAATTATTAATCCAAAATTCCATGACATTATTTTAAGCATCTGAGACAAATATACAAAAGCAATAAAATTAATAATCAAGGATTAAACCTTTAATAGTTGAGCACTACAGGGTGCCCTATTATGCTATCCTACTATGACCTGTTGTGCCTATCTTTTTGGATGTTTAATCCTTAGCAGCAATTTAGAGCTTTCACTAGCTTTATCTCAGACCTCTCACATAATTTGAAGGTTTTTTGTTTGTTTGTTTGTTTGTTTGTTTTTCCTCTGGAAAGTCAAGTGCTTATATCATATAGATACAATTCATATCTCATTCAATAGACTCATTTAAGTAGTGTTATTCTATGATACCGATTAGTCATTTCACGTAAAGGTTTTGTTGTTATGAAAGCTATAAAGCTGCACAATATTTTCAGTATAACCCCATCTCACTCATTCCTCATATTCTGAATAAAATTCACGCATTCTGCACTGCCAATGAGAAGTGAAATTCGTGGAATACTTGATTACAATGAATACAAGCTTTAGCTGTGGGAACAAGTAATTTTTCCATTCAACAGCACTTCTCTCTCTCCATTTCCCCTCTCACTACACATATTCCAATTGGAATCATTTATGGTGGGAGGAGGGGAGGGGAGAGTAAGGGATATGTCATTCTGAGACATCTTATGTTAAACAAAAATGTCTTTTCAGCCCTTTGTAAGAGTAGAAAAAGAGGTTATTTGGGGTTTTGTCAGAGTGATGTACACTTTTTATCTATCTGTGACTGTCCTGCTCTGGCTTACAGAACAGATTCAGGTTCACTTCAATCTATTTAAAAGAGGACCTAAAATCCTCCCCACCTTTGGTTAAGGCTTAATCATACATGACTCACAGTAAATCCAGGACTTCTTCTAACTTATACAGGTACTTAGTCATTCTAACAGAAACCAGAAACGAGCTGTCCTCTACAAACTTCTTGATCACCCCATTAGAGAATCATACTTTCTAATACTAATATTTCCAAAAAGATGTAACTAATTTATACAAACACAGTTTCTTCAACAGCAACCATCCAATTGCACCATAACTCTATCCTATTTCACCTGAAAAAAAAATTGAAAACAATACTGATATTCAATTTCCATGTGATTTAAGACAGAATTCCTTTTTCTGTCTACTTTTCTGTTTTCTTCAGTCTGCTTTTCAGGTAGAAAGCCACAAGGGTATATGGCATTCTGATGTACAATTCTTCGTTTTAACTATTCTGCAACTTCTTCCAACTTAAATACTCACTGGTCCAGATGGAAAACAAATGAAAAAAAAAAAAAAAAAAAGACTCATATCAGGTGGTAAGATAACATAACCACGAATATGGTTATGAATAGTTAGATATAATAAGATATATATATATATAAGAAATATACATAGAAATAATAGAACTTCATTTGTACAAAATAGAACAGTGCCAACATAATACAGCATCCCTTTCCAGATTACCTTTTATTCTGTTTGCTGGAGAAAGCCTGTGGATGATGTTGGCTTAGATTTCCCAATGAATAAGTAGAACCTTTTGGTTTATTTGACTGAGTTTCTTGGATTTATATCTAAACATGTGTGATGTGTAAAACTGTTTGATTCAGTAACACCTCAAAGGATGGGAAAGCAATATTATATAAATTCCAATGTTCTGTGTTACTTTTTATCACCTTTATTAACCTGACTGAACTGTATTAGTAGACAGTAGACTTTCACATTCAATATCTCTCTCTGTAAAGTAGGCATCTAGCTAATAATCTACTAATCAACTTAGGAAGAATGCTAATCACTCTTTAGAAACAGTTGATTTTAGATACAAACCTACTGTTTGGAGATCATTTGGGATTCATTTGTAATACTTGCATCAAATATTTCTAGGCAGTGGCTCAGTTTTTATGAAGCTAGCTAGAAGGTTGTTTCATGACTTTTCAAAATTCTGTAATGATGTAGTGTTCTTAAATGCACAAACTATTAGTTTAAATCAACATGTACAGGTTAATGATAAATAATAATTTCTGTTCACATATGAATGTGTGCATGACACATGTATGTGTGTTGGGGATGCTGTACAGAAGAAGAGTACATGCATTAGTCTTGCTTCGGGAGAATTTCAGGCTCAGCTGTAAAAACCTCAAGAGGGACTGTAACCAATCCGGAAAGGCCCAGTGGGGCTGAGCCATTTACTGTCCTAGAACTGCCTTCATTTTTCTCTTAGAGCTGTTGCAGAAGAGAATGGAGCACATCTAGCCTGGTACAAACGGGTCACAGAAAATACAAACAGAAGCTTTGCAGATGCAGTAGCATCTCATAGTATCTCATAACTACTTCAGTTAAGGATTACAGCCTATTCTATCAAATATAATGAAATGTGGAAGAAAAACACATTAGTAACAAATTGATTATGTTTGCTGTAATTATAAGTAGTCTCAACATATTATATGCTGAGCCAATGTGATATTTTTAAAAATGTAATGAAATAGGTCAATTCTAAAGATGAACTTTTTATGGACAATCTTAGTGCACAAACTAATTCAATTTTGAGAGAAAATTATACTTGCGGTGAAAAACAGATTAATGAAAAATTGCAGGCAGAGATTGATGATATCAGAATAATAACAGGACAGAACTGAGGCTAAGGTATAAAATGCCTTTTATAAAAGTAGCCTGGTATATTAGATAAAGGAAAGAAACAGAGGGACATATGAGACAGTAGGTCTAAGATTATCACAGAATCGACTCAGAAATATGTTTTGAAGTAATGTTTTGAAAAGAAATGACAGGAACCAGATTGCATTTGTCAAAGCCAAAAAAGCAAGATTCAAATATTTTCAAATATTTCAAATATTTCAAATATTCAAATATTCAAATATTTTAAAAATTGTGGTAATTAAAAAACTCAATATATATACACTTCAGAGAGGCTGAAACTACCTTTCTTACTGCAACAACTATTTCTTCCAATATAAAGGTTTAAGCATATAGTTTCTTCCCCTTAGATCTTCATTACTCTATACCATTTTGTTCTACTTCTATCTAGACTCATTCTGTGTAGTTTTTTTTATAGCTTTTTTGTGTCTTGTTGTTGTTGTTGTTTGTTTGTTTTCTTTTATTTTCTTTCATTTTCTCTCTTTCTTGTTTTCATTTTATTTCTTGGGTTACTCAGTCTTCTCCCAGCATTTTACTTTCCACTCTTGTCTTTCATTTTGTTGCCCCTTTCTGGCAAAAGCTCTCTTGTAACACATTTCTTCCCACAAATCTTCTCGAATCTCCTCAAATACTGAAAGTAATTTTCTGTCTGGATCTCTGCACCTCTCATTGGCACCTTCCTTTTTCTGGACTAGATTATAATTTATTTAAAAATGATAATTAAAAAAATCTTATATGGTCATCTTCACTAACTCATAGCAAAACACGACTGAAAAAAATTCTTGAGCAAGAAATCCTTCTTAAACCTCCAGAAATCTGACTTTTATCTATCAACTTCCCTTGCATAATCTTCTCCCTTAGGGGTTTTTTCTATTTTGTAGCCAAAAATCTCTCTATAAGGATCATGATGATTTTATAATCTCCATATCTATGATCTTTCACTGTGTCCTTAGAGACTTATTTTCAAATCTTTATTTTGGTTTTCCACATGAAGTCCTCTCCAGTCTTCTCAAGCATTTTTTTTTTTTTTTCTTTTTATGAGCTTTAAAGTTTTCCCACCCTTTCACTTCTGTGGTCTCCTCCCAGTAGGGATTGCTGTTCTTTGATGGTCACTTGTATTTAATTAAACTTCAAATATCTATCTAGATGTGCTCTTGTGTATCTTATGTATGCTCCTTAGATATTTTCACCTTCTTGGCACTATCTCACTTCCCTGGAAAGCACTATTTTTGCTTTTGTTTTCTGCTTTATGCTCTCACAATATACTGTTTGCTCCAACAAACATAATTTGTCAGATCTATATTGTGAGGTCATCAAGGCAGAGACCTTATTCTCTCACTCCTTTAGTGCAGGAAAGAAAAACAGTTAGAACACCTAAAGTACTACATAAACAACAGCAGTAAAAATGACACAGCATTAGCCTAATACAGGAAATGAATACTCCTTTGTGTGCTATATGTTCAGCCAGCAAGCAGACTTTTAGACCTAAGAATTTGCCGGTTAGCAAGAGGGGATCTTTTGTTGAATTCCAGCCAAAATTAATAGATAAACATGCAAATAAAACCACTATTTTTAATACACTTTAAGGGAACAAAGAAGCACATGTGAACCATAAAATGTATTCACAGTACATGAATAATTTAGCAGTCTTTAAAAGGAGTACAGTGATCACCCTGTATAGGAGTGTAATCAACATTTAGTTTCCCACGGGTTTAAGTAGTATATCCTGAACTCATAGACACATTAATTCTTCCCTTCCCTTCTTACCAGAACATGTCTAGGGAAGCTGAGATGAGTGATAATGCTTTGTGAAGCTATGTTTTGGTTGGTCGTGTGTGAAACGTGCTTACAATGCACCTTATATGACAGTTTTTTATTGACAGAGTGGAGTTCAAGTTCAGTAATTACACAGTGACTCAATTCTTCATGAATTCAGGTTTCTTTATGAAACCTTAAGTCTCTCATCAACACTCCCTTTTCTGTAATTCATTGTGTTAACACATCAAACAAATCCAGATTAATTCTATCTTTGTCTTTTTTTCCCCCTTCTCTAGGACTAATTCTGAAAGTGGGATTTAAGCATGAGATTTCTATAACTGAAATAGCAGTTTGAAGTTGGAATCTATATTTTTACATATATATATTATTTTATTTGAAAATTTTAAGCTATTAATTCATTATGAATCATAGTTCATTTGCAGAAAATATTACAGCATACTATTTTAATATAAAACTGTTACTATAATTTCCCTCTCAATCTAACACAATTTAATGTGATTTTTAATGAAAGATTTTTCTTTAAAGTTGTATGTATCTGTCTCTAGCTGAAAATAATAAATGAATATATGAATAATATCAATTTTGCATATTGTCTAGAAACTTTTTAGATTGATCTAATTTTGGATGGATACCTTCATCACATGTTTTACATGTCCTTATGCCACCACAATTAAATATATTTCAGGCTGTTTAGGTAAGAAGGACTTCCTGATCATTACAAATGAGTATACACAGTATACACAGAGAATCTGTGAGATTTTTAAGTTAATGAAGAACACAGAGATTTTGATAGGAAGGTACTTTCATTAATAAATCAAAATAGTGCTAAATGACAGAAGAGATGCTGTAGGTAAAGATGCTAATGAAAAGCAGGATCTAAAAATACTTACAATACGAACAAGCCAAGCCAATGTAGAAGTAGATGTAGAATAGTGGGTGTTGTAATGGTAAGGTGGAGTCTGATCATCTTCCCATGTCTCATAACGTTCTGCATAGAAGACGGCTCTCTTTGGATTCAAAGCACCAATAGGCTGCAAAGGGATGAGAGGTCAAACATTATCAGCTGAAGGGCAGCATGCCTGGTATGTCATAGGTTAATTCTACATTAAGATTCACTAAATATGAGATTCTGCAACCAAACTCATTCCACGTTGGAGTAATCCTTTCAGATTGCTGTAATTTTAGAATTTTATTTCAAAGGCTTTTTGTACTAAAAGTCTTATGACTTTCCTTATTTTAATTGACAAATATAAGTGATCCACATCTGCAAACTTTCAAGACCTTCTTGAAGTATGAGTTGTTTCCCAATTAATTCAGTAACATGTTCTGAAAATAAACTTCTAAAACTGCATTTAAAATGCATTGAGGCCAAACTAATATTTCTGTTGCTGTCATTCACCATAATCACACAGCTAATGAAAACTGACTTTTGCTCACACAGGATACTTTGTAATGCACAGTTCATGATGAAAAGATTTCACGCGGAACTGCTGATGGTGTCTGGTGATCCTAAGCAGAAATACTTAACCATGCATAACCCTGCAAGACTGGATCTACTTTCTGACTGAACAACACCAGGTTTTACTGAGAGAAACAAACAAGCTTTTTCTAAAAAAAATACAATTTGGAAATTATTCACAAATTCTGAGACCATTCTAAGCATAATTAACAGGCAATCTATATACATAAGGAAAAACAAAAATAAAATAAGACATTAGTAGGAACTGTTGGTTTTGACATGTCTACTAAGGTGATTATGCTTTTCTATGATTTTTAACCCACTTTTTTTTTTTTTTTTTTTTGATCTATTTGTTACTGTGTGATACGAAAGTGATACAAAAGACACTGGAATATGGAAAATACAATATGAAGTAAGGAAAACGTTGAAAGATATAAATACAAAGTGTTCTTAAAACTGTTTTGCCAGATGAGACAGTAGTAGTGTGCTTCTCTGTTACTATCTGCAAAGAATCTTCAGATTTAAGTTTTTGTAGTAAAATTAACCAAACACAAAGAGTTTAATACTTAGAGGAGAATACATTTCCACACCAAAGAGCTTACTACAATTTTAAATGATTGCTTGATTTGAATTTCTCAAAAATTCAGAGTAAGATTTTTTTTACTATAAATTCATATTATTAATGGAATTAAAACTTGAAAATAAACATATGCTCCAGAACTTTGACACATATCAAAATGCTAACAGGTATTCTTGTAATTCATTCCAGAGTACAATTTTGCTACTGAGTTAAAATCCAAGAAATTAAATACCAATATAAGGTTAAATCAGTGTGTTCCACTGTACTATGTATGTAACTGAACACTTCTAAAGCTACAGATATTTTATTCCTTCCGTGCTGTTATGTTTTTGAGATGTCTGTTAAAAAGGCTGACATAGAACTTGTTGTTTTCCAATTTTAGATATTATAGCTTGTTTTTAAGTAGCAGTGTTTGATGAAGTGTTACATTTATAAACACTATGATTTCAGTATTTTTCACATGAAACACTCTGGATGCTTAGTACTTTGCTGTGTTGTGGAGCTGTTAATAGCTTTCTCATACGTGTAAAATGTATGAGTAATCCCTATGGATCAGTGTTATCTGATGTAGATTGCACTGCAAGACCTCACAAAACATTCTTGAAAGGGAAGTAGGGGCCATTCCCTAACACTTTCCAGGCTTGTTTCCCAACTACTGGGAAAAAATAAATAAATAATTTAAAAAAAAATGCATTTTTGTTAGTTTCATTACATATCCTGTCACTCTGAGGAAACATGTAGGCATTATTACAGCACATAAGTTGCCAATACATAAAAATAATTGCTCAACTACTTTCTTGAAAGAGTAATTTAGCAAAAGGCATTCTTTTCCTACTCCACTGACAAACTGTGCAGATACATCTGCACTTCACTAAATTATACCAGGGTTCTGGGTTGCTCTGTGGACTGGATGGGACCTGCCGATACCACCCTCATCAAGACAGTCTGTATCCATGTCTCTAATAGAAAAAATTCCAGTCCCCAGCTGAACATTTCCAAAGCTAAAGCAGTAATTCACACTATAGTGTGTTTACAGGAAATGTTCACCCCCTGTGAGAAGGATATACAAATTGGTAAATGAGTCAGTGAGATAGTACTTTGTAATGGAAAAACATCCTGAGAATATATCTTCCCTCCACTGTGAAGGTGCATCTTACCCCATGCTACAGTGAGTTCTGAGGCTATGAGATACAGAGACATGATCTGTCATAATGTTATTGTACATATGTGCTTGAAAGCAGAGTAAAGAATGATATGGTGATTACAGCAAGATTGAAAGTCAAAAATACAGGCATTTCAGTATATATTTGAAACCGATCAGATGCCTTTCATCAGATAATTTCTGTGGTTTTGTTCTCCACTGTAAAATGATTACAGTGTTGAGAATGGTTGTGAAACATAACTAATTCTCAGTATCAATTACAAGATGTTTCATTTTGTATAACAGTAAAATATTGTTTTTAACGGTGATTTAACCCATAGGTTTAAAAAACATTATTAAATGTGCATATATATGTATTCAAGGAAAAGGTACTTTCTCTCAAGAGCTTGACAATTATTTCCTAAAGTCACATAAAATAGTAATGTAAATACAACATAATATTTTCAAGGTTCTTCAGAGATGTGTTATTTCAATTTAGAAGATAAAAGATATGTCATAAGATTGTACATTGCCATTGTTATGTGAAAGATGCCTGCACAAGTAGCTAAAATAACCTACTTTCAGAAAACATATGTTCATTTTATTAAATGATAAACCTAAAAATCTGTATTCTGAAGATTACCTTCATCCTCATCAAAATTCTTTTCGGAGTCAGAATCCATTTTTTCTTTCAATTTCTTTAGATTTCATTTGAAGGAAAATTATGAAACGCACAAAATATATGCTATTTACATGAAACATCATGGCAGTCATCCCTCTTCTTGCATAGTGTGGAAATTTTCATGTGAAAGGAAGGAAGGAAGGAAGGAAGGAAGGAAGGAAGGAAGGAAGGAAGGAGTCCCACCTTGACTTCTCTGGAGAGATACTGAATTGGATGAAGTAGTGATCTGGATAGTAGCCTGGGATTCAAGAGATACAGCTTTATTTCCACCATTCCACAAATATTTCTAGTGTTCCTGGGTAAACTGCTTAGGTATGACTACAGCTTGCAATACAAAGGTGTGCTAGAAGTCCCTGAGCTCCCTCTAGAATGGTTGGCATAGAAGCACAACCCTGTTTATACACAGGTGACAAATCTCAGTAGTGCGGCTGTAATACTGCCTAGGAAGCAGAGCTTGGAGTTGCACCATGCTCATACAACTTTCCAGCTTCTGGTTCAGAATTACACCAGTTCTCTTTGGCCTGCTGCAGATAAATACAGGAAACATCTGATCTTCCTCTTTGCCTTTTCTTGCAGGTGTAGAGGTTTCCTCTATAAGGCACTTCACACATTAATAGAATCAAATTAATCTCCTGATGTATGAAATCATACTCATTGAAAAAGCTAACTGAAAATGCTTAGGTCTCTTATTTTCTTTTGTTGTATAATTAAAAATCTTGCTGATTAACCTCAATTTGTGTGCACCAAATGAACAGACATTTTCTGCGAGAGGAAAATTAAATAAATAAAATAGCAAGTATGGGGTAAATCCAAAGAAGCCTGCCACTAGTTTCCTTAGTGGCTTTTCTTTTTCCCTAACATCTATGTAGCAAAATATTTTTGCCCAAAGCAACCAATAACAGTTCATTCTTCAGCAAAGACTAACCCATTTTTACTCTGATAAGGCACATGTGATGCTAGATTATAAATTCTACAATAAAGTTAGTCTCTCACATTCCTATGGATGAGACATTTCTGCTTTTGCTCTTTCAAAGGGTGTAGGGAATTTTGGTCACTTTTCCATAGCTGAATAGTGCCATTCTCAGCCCAGAAAGTCAACTAATACAGTTTTAAGCTGATACTACAGTTATAAAATACAGATAAATTCTAGATATGGAACTATCCATGCATCTTCATGTAATGGATGAAAATACTTTTATTTAAATTTCATTAAGATACACTTGCTGTGCAAACTAGTTAAAATTTCTTGCACAAAAAATACAAAGGCAAAGGTGAATCCATGTATTGTGTCCTGTACCTTAACCATAAGACTAGTACGGAAATTGAATTTGAGTCAAACAAATTATTCTGACCCTTAAATAAAAAGTTCTTTCTATAAAATTTTATAAAAAGCTTTTTCTAAATACAACATTTGCTTTTTTATTTAATGCAAAACAAAGCAAAAGTGTTTAAAGACTCTTACCAAATAATATAACTTTTCATAACAAGCTTTCATAATATAGTCTTAACTCCAATCATGCAAAACATCTCCCTCTATGACAGTTTCTATTCAGCCACTTCATGTCTGGTGTACTAAAAGCTGCTCTTTGAGTTTATTTTATGCTTCTTTTTCCATTTAAAAATAAAGTAAGTATTTACTTTAACATTAAAAACACACTGCTATTCATGTCACTCTTTTTTATCTGGCTAATCTCTTCAGACATCTGGCCTTTGAACCAGTGTATTGTCAATACAACTAGTGTTTATATCCAGTGGACATGTTATGCTAGCTCATGTAATATTTACTGTTTTGCCAGCTATCTTCATAGAACTATATTCTCTCATGAGAGCAGAACTGAATGCAGCATCCTATTTATCTGGCCACTGAAATATGTTGCTTATCTTGATTCTAATTCAGGCAGCAGCTACCTTATCTGTTTATCTTGTTTTCTAATGCACTGCACAAAATTGTAGTTGGATACAAAAGGAATCTTGAGCATGGGCTTATTTGGCTTTGGCTGAACACAGACAGCTTTTCTTGACTACTTGCTTTTATTGTTAAAAAAACAGCAACAGCAAACAGCAACCTTTAAGTAGGGCATCTCAGCATGGTACTTTAAAATTTAAAATAAATTCTAAATTTATCCACATTTTTAAACAGCTTTTCTTTGGCATATCAACCTCAAAATTATTAATTGACATGAGAGTTCTGGTAGATTCAAAGTATGAGAGTTTCACTCAGTAAATTAACTTTTTATTTAAGAAAATAAAATGCTTAATTGTGTGGCTTAAACTAAATGAGAATCAAACTAATTTTCTATCTAATAGTAGAGTTGCATGTGATAAAGAGAGAAGTTTCAGTTGCAGTTTTCATTTTTCCAGTGAGAGTGGTTCTTGATACCCATAAACTCCATCTCCATTCCATGGTATATGCATTTTGGAAGCATTAAGTGTGGTTTGCCTTGAAATATTCACACCTCGATGCATTCATTTGCATTATTACATTTAGAAGCCTTCGGGCTTTATCACTTCCTTTTCTTGAAATGGCACAGTAATAAGGAAAAGCGGTTATGCTTATCACCACACATCAGTCAAACACCTTCTATATTAACAAAATATATTTTTTTCCACTCAATGAATAGGTGTGTGATGTCTCATACACATGTCAATATTAGTATTACTTTGCCTGGTGAAGAAATAATTTTATTTAACCGGATATATGACTAGAAGTGAATGAGGAAAATTTCCCATTTACACTTTAATGAACAGGAACAATGCAGCATGTCAAACCCATGCATTCACTATAATTTAGGAGTAAAAGTCATACAATTTTGCACAAACAAACTATAACATATCTTAAGTGCTCCTCTTGAAAACAATATCCCCAAAACCTCTGGGTGCAAGAGGGGCTGCATACACATTTTGTGTGCTAATGTTTACTACCATAGGTATTTTTCCAAAGGAAATCTCAGTAAAGAAGAAAATAAGCAGATCACTTGGTGGTTCGATAGTGAAAAGATAATCTATGTATCTATGACAGCCTCTTTCATTAGCTTTTCATCCTGTCAAACAATAAATATAACCTTTAACCTTGTATAAGTAATGAATAAAACTTGAGCCTACACTGTCTAACCAAATAAAAGGTCCAATATATCATACAACTACGTCACCTTCAAAGCCTGGTCCATTATATCCTACAGCTACATCACCTTCAAAACCCATGTTATGTAAAAAACAAAACAAAACAAAAAAACACTTATTAGAGGAATTTCCTCTTGAAAGAAAAGAAAAGAAACTTGAAAGAAAAAGGTGTATAAGTATTTTTAGACTAATATTTAAATATAATTGTTTGGAGAGAACAGAAACATTTGGATGCAAAGGTATCACCATAAGGAGTGCTAAATAAAACTAGAATAAAATGGAATACAAGGAGAGGACAAGTTACATGTTCAAGATTGCTTTGCAGAAATGTAAATATTTAAGTATGAGTTAAATGCAAAAGGCATATGTTTTACTGTCACTGGCATTGTCAGCAAACCAAACACATCTAATTTCATTTCCACAAAACATATGAATTACATTTATAAAGTATATTCACTTAGCAGCTGTGAAAATGCATAGGTGATGTGTAATATTTTACACAGAAAGCCTAGGGATCAAAGGTTAAAAAATTTCAAAAGTCAGTTATAAATGACAATGAAGCTTTGTGGGAACTTTGTGTGATAATACACGGATGATTTCAAAAGAAGATAGATTTAGTACCTATATTTAACTATAAAAGATGTTTTAAACCAACAAAACAACATATGATAGGTGGCATCACTTTTAATTTCAATTTCACTGCTTCTGTGGACTTTTACAACCCATATATTAGTGCTAGAATTCTAAATGTCTTCAAAAGGTTGTTTGAGGCATATTAATTACTAAATATTAAGGACAGAGGCTTTTTGAAACCCAAGAAGGGCAAACTTACAGGAAGAGAGAAGGTGAGGAACTGACAAAGGATATTTTATCTATCAGCAGCTTAGCTTGAGGTTCTAAGTTGCCATCAGATCTGCAGAAATGCATTCCAGGGTAAATTATGACAGAAGGAAGTAGTTCCTCATGGAAAAGATATTGTGTGCACCTGACCCATAGGTCTGACTGAAGCCTGGTGGCACACCTAACTTCAGTAATGTGAATAATAAATCACCAGTTTTTAAGCACTAGGCTGCTCAGAATTCACCTCCCAAACAAGGAAGGAAGGGGCTTAATTACAGATTCTGGACAAGCATGAAAATGAAAACTGAATTGCCAAGGAAATATTTCAGGTAAGATCTGATTTTGAAGATTATTATCTACTAATAATGCATGAACTGAAACAGGATGCAAGTAACACGTAACAGCCGAAGTGCACAGAAGTATGGCATTTCATACTAACTGGACACTGCATTATACAGAAAATCATTAATCTAAATTTCCTTTTAAAACCATTGTGAAATGAAACCTAAGGAGCTGCTATCAGATTTTATTGTAATAAACACTTGAAAAAATTGACAATTACACCCTTTTCATCCTGAAGGATCCTAAAACACTTTACAGATTGCACATGTGCATTCCCACAAATACATGGAATAAATGCAGCCCAGATCTTGCCTGAAAGGGGAGACTATTCTGTTTAACTACTTCTGTGTAGTTTTTTTCAGGGTAGCCAAAGCCTAGCTTTTCCAGAGGAAACCACTGGTAGTTTTCTAATAAGAGGATATAGTTATCAAATTGGGTAAGAAAAGGTCCTTGGGCTTTTCTGCTGTGTACATTGCATGGATTCTTGAAGAAACAAATAACCAAGGGCTTTTACATTTCCTTTCAAAGGAGAGCACTACTAGGATTGCGGTGATACTTAATAAACCGTACAAGCACTAATTCCATAATGAGTCTTTACTGACTCGTGAGTACTCAGCTATCACACTACTTCCTGTTGCAATTACATACTTTAATAGGCTGCCATGAAAATTTGGATTTAACCAAAACTAAGTAGCTAATGAAAGACTCCTGAGACACACTTTAATCTTGTTGCACTTCACCACACACACTGCTATTCATACTAGAAAGAAGTGAATTTGAGAGATTTTGAAAAGTGGAAGGGTCTTAATGAAAGCTTTATCACCATAAACAATTTAAAACGTATATTTTTATATTCACTGGTGAACAAGCCAGTGCAAGGTTATTACTGATCTTTATTTAACTCACATTTGTGGATTTTCTTTTATTGTTCCTGGTTCAGGTTACAGCGATGTTATATAAGTAAAAAACACATTTGTGAAGCAAGTATATAATATTGTGAAAGGTCAGTAGTTCTGCACAACATAAGTAGTGTCTCAACAAATTTTTCTACATTTGAGGCCTATAGTTAATGTAGTTTGATTTCTGTTTCTTTTTTAAAAAAAACTTTATTTACCTAAGAAAAAAGGGAGGGGAAACTTAGGTGTCTATCTGCTATTATTCAGTCAAGTACTATTCAAATTAATTTGGACGTCTCACAAAAGCAGGCTTCCAGGAACAGTTACAGTTGTCTATAGGTACTGCATGTAGAGGTCCTGCAAGTACAGCCATTCCAACAGGGATACAAAACACTGAGATGCCGAGGGTGGGCTCTCTCTGCCCAAGATGTTCATTTGCAGGAAAAGGAGGAAAGAAAAGCATACTTAAAGGCAGAAGCACCAGAAACCCTCATCCCTAACAGCAGCAGGTAAAGCAGGGGCTGCAGCATAGGCCTTGAGAGTCATTTTATTCTCTCCAGTCTCATTCATAAAGCCAGCAAGTGAAAGCATTATGGAGTTTTGAGCTTTACTCAAAATGCATGAGCATTTTGAAAAGAAAGACTCTTCCCACAACTCAGATTCAAACCGTTTCCCATCTTTCTTCCAGCTGACCAAAACTAGAGCCCCCCAGATGCTTCTGCCATGCTTGGCTAGGATACAATTTTTCTTCAATTTATTGGCTCTATTTGGGTAGCAGATCTGGGTAGACTACAGTCTGGTGATATTAGAGAAACAAATAAGAAGAAATGTATTATTATTATAAAAAACTAACTGTCCAAGTTTGATTGGAGGACCACAAATAATAATAGGAACCAGATAGTCCATAATCTAAAATTAAAAAAAAAAATACTTCTTTACTTAACAATTGTTAAACCAACAGGTGCTGCTACTAGTCTAGGCCTTGCAAAATAAGTGAAAAATTAGTCTGAACTTCCATGAAGTAAGGGAGACAGTAAGATCAAGTGGTCTCATCATGCACTGGAAGTCAAAAGGCACTGAACAGTTGCAGGTTTGGAACTCTGTCTGTCAGTGTCATATAAATACATAATGTAGAGATTCATAAAATTATTCTAAAGTAGAAATCTATTTCATACTTTTCTGACTTTAAGGTAAAGACCTACTTATTAACAAGACTACAAGTTATAAAGTAAAATTTCTTGCTAACAAGGCTGGGTATGTGTCCGTAACAGTATTGAACAATACCTTTGAAAGATCCCTGAAGTTGCCTGGAAGTGTCAGGTCTAACTCTTCAGATTCATAGTTTGTTAACACCCATGGAAATACAGGGTATTGGTTCAAATCATTGTATGTTCGTCCTATTAAGAAAGAAAATGTTTTAGGAATTAGGAAATAGTCAATTTCTCCATCTGAAAAAAGAATCTGGCAGTTACATTCATTGTATCACATGTTCCTAATTCATCCCACTAGACAGAATCAGATATAAATATTCCAGAGATTAGCAGTTGTTTAGATGAACTTATTTTGAAACAGAAGTTGACACAGAAATCAGTGTAATATCAGCACAGTATATTTCAAAATCAATATAAAACACCTTATGCCAGTAAACACTTTCCTTTTTATTTCCATGGAGCTGTTTTCTAGCACAAATGCTGAAATCTAAAACTATTGGAGTATTATTTTTCTATCAGCTATATGCAATGTGATTAGCTGTAAATGCCAGGCCAACAGCAAAGATCTCTATTTGAGGTATGAAAATGGAGGTCTGACCTGAAGCATATTAATCCATTAGTCCCCACAACACTTCTCCACTGAAGAAAGGGTGAGATCTCAGAATTAGAGGTGGAAGAAGACATGCTTACTGTAACAGTATTTACTAGCCACTTTGAAAATTAAAAAACATTTTACCACTCATAAAAGATGGAGCTGCCCCAGGCTACTCTCTACAAACGTAACAAAAGAAACATTGCTATGATCCCAGCAGCAGCTCAAATATGCAAAAGCCATCTTTAGATACTGTTTCAAAAGAACAATTTGAGACTGAAGTGAACTGAAAATTATGAGTTCATCACCAGGAAAAGTATGTTTTGGAATGGCTGTTACTTTGGTGTCAAGTGGTATTTAGTAGTGTCTAACATTTCAGTGATAAGACGAAGTTGCTCAGTACAGAAGCATCCACCATATTGATTTACTGTCAACCACACAATATGCAACATGAGTCTTAAAAAACAAAATCACGTAATAAATATGTGTGTGTGTATTTATATAATATAATTAGCAGACTGAAATAACCCAGGTTAACAATTCCCAGTCCTGCAGCAGATTTACAGCCCTGTCTTGCTAACTGCTTCCTTCCAGATTCTGGACAGATTCCTGGGGTACAAAACCTGGCACAGAAAAACACAGGCTTCCTTGTTATGAGCAGCATTTGCAATTCTCCACAAAAATTAGCTCTGCTTTAATGAAATATGAAACTTTCACTGCTCTACAAGCACCTTATTTTTCAATGGAAGTTGATGAACAAGAAGTGTGTTTCTATTTTGTACATAGTCTCACTGAAAAAGGGAAAGGTGCACATTGTTATTATTATTATTTAACATTTGGAACACTACAACTTTGTTAAATGTATATATATATATAACAGCACTGTGTACACCATACAAATAAACATGGATAGGAACAAAAGCAATTCTTTAATCTTAACAGTGAATAAATGCAAAATCATTCTTGGACTTGAGTAGTTATCAGACAATTAGATCAAGAAATAAAGCAAGATTTATCAGCATGAGAGAGGAATAGGAAAAGTACTCTCTGGCAGAATATTAATGATTTTGTTTAAATTTTGGGGGATTCTTAAATCTTTAAGGAAGGTAAGTCTGTCACATTTTCATGTCTCTCAGATCAGAATATTGTTTGCTGCTTTAGCAAGGGATTAATTACATATGATTTCTAAATTTTCTTCAGATTGTCAAATTTAATGTTTTTTAAAATGTGACCTTAATACAAGTATTTCTTTATATAATAAATGGTTTTCTCACCATCACAATCCTCAACTAAGTTAACAGAAGAGTTTGTAAAAATCTCCACAACAGAAAATATACCAAAAAAGATAGTAGTGATATTTCAGACAGAGAAATTTTCCTTTGGATTTCTCCTGAACTCTTCTGTTCCTGTTCTATAAATGAGATTAATATATTCTTCTCCTCTGCTGAAATGTTATCCAAAAAGAAGAAAGAACTAATTCACATAATATTTTAGAAGTCAGAAAATAATTTTAACTGCTGCACAAATTTCTTTCTAATATACTTCAGTGACACATTTACCTTATACATTTGTATTATTGTTATACATTTGCTGTTTATGTAGACAGCAGACTAAAATAACTTTGAGATTCAGGCAAAGAATGACTGAGGTGAGCACAGTCTAATACAAAATGTAAACAAAAGTTATGATTCTTCAGAATCAAAATCTCTTATGGAAGGGATAACTGAAAATAAATTTAGAAAACTCTTTGCGAAACATTTGTAAAGGTAAGAACACCCTTCTTCAAAAATTCCCAAACAGAAATTTAGGTTTATCCAAAATTACTTTTAATTTCAAAACTGAGACTTTACATATTGAGATTTTATTTAATTTCAATATTTGTTCCATTAACTTCTTTTCAATTTCAGTATTCTATCTATGAGATTTTGACTTTTTGTTCCAATTCCAAATTTGAAAATCACAAATATGTAAACATCACAAGAAAAAATCAATCCCAAACCTAGCTGCTGTGAGTTCTTTGCTGTGTGCTTTTGATATATTATGGACAATTGAAAAACTTCTGTTTTTTTGTTGTTGTTGTTGTTGTTGTTTTTTTTGTTTGTTTTGTTTTTTTAAACTCTGCATTGAGAAATAATTTGAAGCAGATGATCTCACAGTTTAGACAGGATAAGCTACATACTATGAGGCCCTTGTGATTATGTATTTGATAAATATAACCATAGTCTTATGCCTAAATAAACAAAATATTTACTTCTCTCCTACTTCAATATTTATAAAGCATATTTTCTTTTGAAGAGATTAACTATTAATAATAACCATTAAGTTCTTTAGTAAAAAAGTTCATTATTTATTTTTCTTAATTTAACATTTTTCTTTTTAATATCAACAAATAAAAATGACTCAGAAAGATGAACACTAGTTTAAATTGTAAAAGTAGAGCAAACACTCATGATGAAATAGGACCACACATCTATGCTTATCTGACTGGAAGACAGTGATCTAGGGCTGTAATGGGATTACAAATCCCTAATTCTAAGCATGCATAAATATTAGTGGTTTAACTTTATTAGGAATGTTTTCTTCATCAGTTATGACTTTATAATGGTTATTTTCAAAGTAAAAAGTCAGCAGAAGAATATATTTAGCCACCTCTTCAATTGTCTGGTGCTTCCAGAAAGAATCATTTGTTTCTTTCTTTAGCTAAATAAATATAAAACGCAAACCTGTACTGCTATCCTCAGTCACTATACCTTTTCAGAAGCTTCAGATTTTTTTCCCAAGTAGGCTTACAGAGATTAAAGGCTGAATATTAAATATTGCAAGCCTCTGACACTAATCTACTTGAACAATAAAACTGAGGCATAGTAAATGAGATCTCAGAAATACTGGATATGTTCTTCATTAAAAAAAAAAAAAAAAAAAAAAACTTTTTAATTAAACCATCCAATTTAATGTTTTTATATGGCACTTTAGTTTTGAAGGTAAAGTGAGCTAGAGACAGCTGACAAAGAAATTATAACTGCAATTCCTTGGTGAAAATGTTAATGACAGCAAAATATTGTTTAATTAGATGATTGCAGCATCTGGATTAACACTCTTTAAGAGCAATGTTCCTGTGCTTGTCTGCTTCTTCACACTTTACAGACATTTTGTCATCTCTAGGTCATTAGGAAAGAATTTTTAATGATTTTTCTAGAAGCAAGTAGTTTGAGTTACATCTAATTAGATGACAATAATAAGCCCAACACATGCAGTAGCTAAATATATACATAATTAACCAGCAAGGGCTTGTACATCACAGAGTAAAAAAGTGGAAAATGCTAAACAGGCAAAAATAAAAAAGAGGGAGGGGGAAGAAGTTCATCTGAATTTATTATGTGACTCGAGGTGTCATTTTGTTTTTCCACAAACCTTTAAAAGTAATCCCTTTCCACTAGAAGAAATGACTTACAAAAATTATGGATATATTTCTCCAGTTGTATTAAGAGCTGTGGCAGGTAGGATTTAAAAGAACTAAAATATCAATATACAAATGCAAACACATATTAAATATACTACAAGTTGAAAAGGAAAAAAAAAATAGCAGAAGTCAGTTACATACTGAAAAATAGATTTCAAAACTAGACTTCTAACTGAAATAGTGAGCACTGCAAATATTACAAAACTACTTGTCTCCACTCTTATTGATTTTTTGCTACAGTGGGATTATATTTGATTATTGCTACATTTGATTATATTTGATTATTGCTATATTGATTATTGCTACAGTGGGATTACTTTTAAGTACTTTTCAATAATTTTGAAAGTGAGAATAATAAAGATTACTGGGCCCTTATATCACCCAAAGCATTCAGCTTACACACGTTGTTCACATGCAATATGGCCTTTTTCTATGTGCCTGAAGAAAGGGCAATTAGTATAATCATAGCTGCTCCCAACCCTTCAAAACTAAAGAATCCCTGGGAAGGGAATAGGTAGGAGGAGGGCCAGGAAGGCTTATGTCTACACAGCCAGGACAAAAACCAGGGGCACAGAGAGCATAACACTGAGACTGATGGATAAATAGCACAGTGCAGTGTTTACTTTTTTGAGGGGAGGGAAAAAAACAGAGCTGTAAACATGATGAAATATGTTCAAGTTAGTAAAGAGGGCAAGAAAGAAGTGAAGACTGTAGAAACAGAATAGGGAGATGAGAAAATAGTTGTCTAGAGAGCCAGTGAAACAGGTTGAAAGAAGACAATAGTTTCAAAAATGTAGAATCATAGAATCATTTAGGATGGAAAAGTCATCTAAGATAATCTACTCTAACCTATAATAGTCACGAGTGACTTTTATTGTTTTACAAACAGTTAGAGGCTAATGAAGCACCATCGTAAGAAGAAAGGATGATAAAAATAATTAGCAAAAAGTGTACTAAATGCCTCTGTTAGTGAACCTCTACATATTTGGAAGAGAAGAAAAATGATAAAGGGACCTATTTGTCACTTAGCAGAAAATAATCCACATTTCTCAAGTGGCAAACATCCACTTTCCTTAAGTGACTAGGTTATGGCTCAGATATGCTGAATATACCAAAAGAAACCTATATGACAACATGATTAAAAAAAATGGTGCACATATTTCTCAATAGCTAAATTCAATGATATTGTTAAACATGAATATTTTGTTTAAACAAAGAGTTATAGCCCAAAACTAGACCATCACTGTATACACAAACAATTACTGGTAAAGAAGTTGTAACTTTAGAAGAAATCTCTATTATGGGATCACACTAAAAATGAGTATAATTAAAAGTGTATTTGGAAATTGGATTTCCAAAACAAGAAAGAATTAATACATCATGTCTTTACTTGGCAAAGGATGTCATAGTATCTCATGTTTGTGTACAAAATACAAAATATTGTATTTTCTTCTGGTTGCCAAAGGTGGTGTCTACTTCATACACAGAAATTTGCCTCTATGTAACACAGATGTATCTGGACAGTTATCAGTTCCAATGTTTCTAATACAGGGATAACTAAAATAGGATGACTTTTCAAAAAATATTTTTTTTCCTTTTTGCTTTCATCAAAAACTTCAAAAACTGTAGCGTGTGTTCCAAACTGGAGTAAGAGGTTTATTGACGTGTAGAATTGCAGACAGAATTTTCTTATGTTGTTTTCAGAAAGTTTTTTGTCTGTGTGTGTGTAGCTGGCAGAAGGGCCAGCTACCAAAGGTATTCTGACTTTCAAACAAAACGTCAGGAGATTCTATGCAACAGATGTTATAATGCTAGCAACTGATATCTATTTTTCTATGTTCATAGTCTCAAACCTTGAAAAAAAAATGAAAAAGCTGAAATTAAAAACACATAATACAGCATTGCAATCATGATTTCTTTCAAGATCTTTGCATTGAAGACCACTGTGACATACCTGATCTTATTGATTGTTATTTAACAAATTTTGGCCACTTCTAAAAATTTTTAAATCAGCATATTGACTCTCTTTTAGAAAGCACAAATTCAATCCATGTGAGCTCAAAATGTCATCAAAAAGAATGACTTTACAAAATAAGTCATTAAATTAAAAATGGGGCTAAAGATTTGGGACAACTTTGTTCTAGAGACTCTTTTACCTCTTTCAGAAAATAAGGTCTTCACCAAAATTTAAATTTTAGTTTGATCATGTCTTGCTGAAAGACTTGATAGAGATGTAATGTTGTTGAAATGAGCAAGTGAGTTTATACAAAGAACAATGAGATTACATGAACAAAAGAGATTTACAACAAGAGAATTATACCAAAAAATCTGCCAGAAAGTAGAGACATTGTGAGACACTACTAAAATACTGATCAAGCTGCTGTAAGTTTTTCCAAATGCAATACAAATTCAAAGACAAAAAGAGGAAAATTAGTTGGTAATCCTCCAAACTTTGGGAACCTGGAATGCAAATGGAAGGCTATCCTTTTGGAAAGCAGATGAATCTAAGTGAACACTAGATGATATTAAGAGAAACTTGCCTACATTAGCATCTAGGTCTTTGGCTATAAAGCCTGTCTAGCAGCACTATATCAAGCAACAGGTCAAAAAAAATATTTTTTTTTGAGACTTCTGGGATACTCTGATTGGATCGATACTTTGGTGCAAGTATCACTGCAATTTCTAATTGAATTCAGACATAAGGATGCCTTCCAGGTTTGGATGTATTGGTGATGCACCTAAAAATAAATGACCTTCAAGTTTTTTAACTGATTAAAAATGAAAAGTAATTTATCAAAAAGTGGCTCAGCTCTTGTCTCCTCTCATTAAAGACTTTAGACACACTGCTTACAGAAGAAATGAATACATAAAAAGGAAATTACAAGTGAAGGACATTTTGTCAATAATGTATTGGACAAGGGCTGAGAGGAGTTAGACTAACTACCCAGCTCTTCAGTAAGCCCCCCAAGTTTAGGCATGGGAGCCTGCCAGGCTCTGACTGAATTTCCTCATAACCAGAAGGGCAGCGGATGCATGAGAGACATGGAGCAGCTGGATGCAGGCCAGTGTCCAGAAGCAGGATAGCAGCATTCTTGTGGCCCTGTGCCAGGGGTAATAAACGCTCAGCAGGACTCCTTCCTTAGGCAGAGATCTGCGTGACTGTGACTATAATGCTCAGATACCAAGCTGGTGTGCCTGTATGCTACTGCACCAGACTTTCTAGCCCAGGTCTCTGGTAGCTTCAGGGACTGGACTCTTGCTTTGTGCTCCACTGCCCAAGGTAAACATGCCCTCAGATTTCTACCCATTCAGTGGCAGCACTTCTGTATCCCACTGAGATAATCTGATGACACATTTATTAATATCTATTAGACTGGATGCAGGGAAGCACAGAAGAAAAAGTGTAAAGTTTCAAAGAAAGCATGTTTGACAGCTACTGAATTCTGCCACTGCCCTACTGGGAAGAGTGCAGTGACTCACACTGGTCAGAGTAATGGTCATTTGGGTGCTACGTCTGGGTTTTGCACTTGCATTTGTCTTATAGCTGGCCTGAAGATAACCTCAAGCACAAAAGTCAGGGCCAAGTAAAGATATGAGTTCTAACACTGGAGTACAAAGTGGTGCCTGGTGGAATTTAATTTGGGTTTCAAATTAAAGCTCACTGGAGTGAAATGTCTGAGGAAGCCTCTCTGTAGGCAGGTTCACAAGCAGTATACGTGCTGGAGGCAGGAATCGTGATAGTAGACAACATCCTAGAAATCTTAGTATATAGTGTAGAAAATTGCTGCTTTTTACATTTAAAATTACTGCAGGAGTTAATACATAGAAAAGGGAAAAGTGAAAAAGAAAATCCATTGTAAATGTTTAATTAATGACAATTGCCAGAAAAACTCTTCTTTTGCCAATAATGAATGGATGTCTGTGGCAGTTATTTCTCATTTTAAATACCTAATCTGATATTGTATTTCAGTTCAAAGAACTAAATGAGAAAAGATGCTGTAATCTAATCATACCACAATCCAGGTGACATCTGTACTAGGCAGAATACTGTTGTTATTCTGCTGTCTAGTTGCTGTTGCTGAGAATGATGAAGTAGCGAAATTACATTTTCCCATTATTATTTCCAGACACTCTCTGGCAATGGTTTGTTGACTCTAATAAAGCTTCAGACAAAGCTGTCAGCAGAGGAAATGGCAGAAGGAGAGCAAGGAACAGCTTCCACAACAACACATGAATTTAAAGTCTCAGTGATAGCTTGTGCATTTTCTGATAAAATTTAATGTGTGTGTTTCAGAATCTATCATAAAGCTGCAGCTGAATTCCAGAGGGATAAATGTATTCTATCAAGTCACGGTGCTTAAGACTTTGACAAACATAAACATATTATGAAGGATTAAAGAGTCAGAAGCCTTACCTGCTATAGTGTTGAGGAACATCAAATATTCAAAGTTAGATATCTCTCGTCTCTGCCAGCGCTGAGTCATGTTGGATGATTTATAAAGCTGTCGGGGAGTGGCCAGAGAGATTCTCCTAGGAAATATATTTAAAGAATGATTATTTTAAGAGCCTCATTAAATGTTAAGACTTAGGGCAACATTATTAGTGTGATTAATTTCAGATTGTCTCAGAGGTTTTTTTTTATCTCATTTAATGGAGTCAAGAAGATACTATTACCCATATTCGAGAAATTACTAAAATTAAGATCTCTATTTTATTTTACCAGTACTACAGCATTGTAATAATTCAGAAGGATATATTTTGTGTTTTATTTTGTTCTGAATCTGGTTAAAAGACTGGAAATAAAAGGAACTGCAGACCTCCTGGTGCCTGTGTTGTCCAGCAGGAATAAAAGAGAAGTACCATTTCCCTGTTTCAGAAGGACACGTTTAGATAAGTTAATTAAGGCGAGTGATAGATATTAAAGTGCCATATATTTCCAGTACATGGGTTGAAGATATTTACTCCACAATTTGTGTTCCTTCTCCAATGTCAACTACCCATGATCCACTCCTGTATCCCAGTAATCTACAAGATTTCTATTTATAGCCTGATTTCTGAAAGAAACCCGTTTTATTCAGTTATCTGCACACATGTCCATCTGCCCATCTCTCCAGAATAGCTGATAATTTCTCCAGAATTGCATTTCATTGAAATTTGGAAAAGGAATACAAGTTTAAGATTTAATTTCCACAAATTTTCTAAAAATTACATGATTGTACAAGGGAAAAAGAATCTAACTAGTGTGCCAAGGAATAATAGAGCAGACAACTTCAGCTCTTCCAGATACAATTTGAAAACAGTGTTATAACCAAATACCATGCACCAAATTACCCATTATATATGCTGTCCATTGTTAGTAAAATACAGGAAACTGGGTTCAGTCACTAATGCACTAAAGAAAGAAATCTGCAACAAGCAGAAATAGCTTAATTGCTCACAACTCATTTCTAAAGAAAATTATATTTGTTGAAAAGAGACAAGGAAAATATTTGGAAAGAGGAAAAATTCTTCTCCTCAGATACCTTTTCTTTTTTACAAAAACATACACTTTATAAATGGATCAAAATAGAAAAATGTTTATACTTGTTTAAAAAAAAAAAAAAAGATTTCTGAAGTTTAGTCTATTCATTAATTTTATCTATCTATATAAGATATATATATGGTATGTATATATCTTACCAAGAGTAACTGGGGACACCTAATGCTTTCACCCAATGCTGGAGATACCAGCTTTCAGTTGCCCACTAGACATACTAAGTGTACTGTTTCACGACTCTGAATGCTGAGCATTTTCTTTAAAAAAGAAAAAAAAAAAAAAAGTCGTATACGAGGTGTCAAATCAGGCATTGATTACAAAACTGTGGACCACCTACTTATAAATATATATATGCATACATGCACTATACCCTACTCCCGGATAAAAGTTATTGGAATGACTAGTTATCACAATCATATGTCTGAATTGTCAACGTCTAGGTTGTCAGTGACTGCTATGCTTACTCTTACAAATTGGGCATACAAAAATGACCATGTGAGTGTACCTACACTTCTTCTACTTTTCGTTTTTAATTTATATTTACCCCAAACTGCAGTGCATAAGGTGCCACCTCTCCTTATTTTACAGTAGATTTTAAGATGTCAGGGGTACGTAAGCTTTACTAGTACACAGGAGAGAGTACTTTTATTTATTTATTAATTTATTTTTAACATTGTTTCTATTATGCTTCTTGTGAACAATTTATGATAAGAAATATCTGAATGCAGACATACATTTTATTGCATTTTATAGAATTACAATTAGTTTTATACTGGAAGTCTCAAAGTTGTATTGTTCCCAGTAAACTATGACTAATGCTGCACACATTAATAAATACAGAAAATAAAAATACTAAAGAGGTAATTAAATTTATAAAGCATTTCTGTCATAGACTTTTTGTTCCTCTCATAACAAAACGAATGTACGTATCAGTACAACTTAGTAGATGCTTTTAGACTTCACCCACAATTTCCAAGAGACACAAAAAAATCTATGAACTGTCAAATGCTGGACTTTGCATTTGAAAGCCTGATTTAATTGAATTCTATATAAAATCAAAATATACTAAAAAGGCTCCTCATTTGTTTTTTTTTAGCTAAGGTATTTGAAAAACTTGAAACTATTTGAGAAGAGACTAGAAAAAATTATGCACAATAAATTGGTTCCACAACCTGCTTGTTTCAGTTAAAATAGGCAGACCCACGGTTTTGTGTTTTGCTAAATCCACCCAACTTTGATCAAACCATTTCTATGTTTTGATATGCCATCAGAAATATGAAGATGCACATATGTGTTTGCTTCCTTTGCTTCTTGAGAACTGTGAAGTACTTACTCAAAATGGAAACTGCAGAAGACCCTCTGACGTACAAGGGGATAATCCAATTTTCCAAGTTTTATATGCCATCTATATGTTCACTAAATGTTTAATGAAATTTTGAGGGAAGGCTTGTTCTATATGTGGAGCATGACCACCCCAATTCACAATCACTTTTAACTTATCTACAGTCCAACTTCATACAAAGAATCTTATCAAAATATAGCATCTGCATGAAGTTTTGTGTTATGTTACTCCTATACAGAAAAAATAAAAGGCTTGGGAAAATCACAGGGTTCTGGTAAAACACTCGTCTATATTTGCATTCAGTCAAAGCTCTGAAAGGGTTCTGTGCTTTCGTGACAGTGATGAGGTGATTTTGAACATAGCTACCACATCAGCCAAATTACATGTTTTCCTTCAGCAAAAAACTTCATCATTTGTATTTCTCAGCTTAAGTAACTGAAGCTATTGTACATCTAACACATTAATGGCCCACCAAAATTCAGATGCAGGTGCTAGCACTTGTTTAATGGTGAAGTATGATAATGTGACTGTATCTTTTACCAATTATTTGATCCCTGTATGCTTCCAAAACCACAAGCAGCTCACACTTGTTTTCTAGGCTGTGACATTACCCTGAATAAAATTGCATCAGTAAATTACACCTGAGTCGTTAAAACCCTAAAAAGTGGTCTGATAACAGTGTTGTAAAACTGATAATATTACTTATGATATCATTACTGATATTATTACTGATATTATTACTTATAATGTTACTTATTACTTAATATTACTTATCTACCTATGTAGAGCTGAAGAAATAAGTTAAATAAAAGGGATAGTACTGTCTGCCCAATTGTATCATATGACAAGGTCCAAAACTACAATCAATACAACATGTTTAGGAACAACGAAATTGAATATATGGAAGATAGATAAATCTGATCACCAAACAAGACCAAACACTTCAAGATGTGACTGATTTTAAGGATATAATTACTTTATAACTTTAAGTATAGTCTTGAATGCTTTGTTGAATAAAAGCATTAGAGAGGCAAAAATAGGGAATGCCAGCAGATACAAACTGGAGACTTACTCAAAACAGCTGCTCTCTAACAGTCTTGAGAAGATACCAGTTTGCCTACTTTTATTCCTCTGTATCAGAAGATGTCTCTTGTATTCCTGTGTATTCCTTTGTATTAGAAGATCACAAATACTGTTTTTTCCTTCCATCTTTGTTAATCACGGGATTTCTCCATAAAAATAGAAATGCACTTAAAGTCCATGTACTTCATTAAAACTCGTTAACTCTTTCAGATTATTTCCATCTTGAATTGCATTTCTTTATGACAATGTAATTAAATTTGGATAAAAATGTTATCAAAATAAAACTAAAGAATTTAACCAAAACTACTAGAAAGATTTGTTTTAGATAAAATATTTTTAAGTTAAATTTTTTCAAGTTATTCTGAAAAATTGGGCATAAAATATGATAACATTTTACTCAGTGTAGCAAATCCCTCTGTAGATGCTGGCTACTCAGCATCATATCTGTTTATGTTTATGATACAAATAAACATAACTTTAAAAATTCTTGCTAGCATTCTAGAGCCAACTTATTCATTGGAAGGAAAACTATATTCTAACATCAACAAAATATTAACTACAGAGCAGTTATTGAGCCACAGTTTTCCTCAATTACTCCACTGCAATCCTACTGAAGGGTATGTAGACAGAAATAAAAGAAAAAC
The DNA here is from genome assembly GCF_011077185.1 of Oxyura jamaicensis. Lineage (NCBI taxonomy): Eukaryota > Metazoa > Chordata > Aves > Anseriformes > Anatidae > Oxyura > Oxyura jamaicensis. The sequence continues at coordinate 180,286,922 of NC_048893.1, forward strand.
CATGATTAAAGGTTTTTTATGATGTATAAATCACAGAGCAATTACACAAAAACAAGAAAGTAAAACAACTTCACTACCATATGCCAGATTTATTCTGAAGGCTAACAAACCAGTTTTTGATTCTAATTGAACTTTAATTAAAAAATATGGAAATAATTGCATATAATATTGAAGCTGAAACTTTTCTCAATATCAACAAACTTTTTCAGACAATTATTCAGTGAATAATGCACAAAGGATATGAATTTCAAAAGTTTAAAAATGTCACTATAAATATGAAATTCTGATTGAGAAATTTGCATTTTGTTTGTTCTAGAACATGTGGCCTTTTTTTTATTTATTTCAGAAAAGAATACTATTATTTTCCATTTAGGGACAACAATTCCTGTAATCTGAGTTTTTGGAAAAGCAATGCACAGATTAACAAGATGCACCTTCCAAAGAGATGCCTCAACTTCCCTTGATCTCAGTGAAAACTTAAGAAACTTGGCAGTTTGCCTCAAGATTTCAGCACATTCAGGAGATCAAGCCTTAGGCATTCTGAGTCTCTTGAGCTCATGACAAGGAATGATGTTCAGCTGGGAAAGAAATATTCTCCACCAATCCTACAAATGCTTTGACATTACAGAGTATTTCCACATTCTGAACTTGGATAAAACACAGACAATATGAATTTTTGTAGAAAATGACTTAAAGAAAGAGAAAAACACATCCCAGACAACACACTGATGATTAAGTCATCGGCTTCTGGCTAAGTCAAGCCAAACAGAGATCTGAACCCAAGGCACCATATTTTGTGAATTTCCTGTCTGTCCTCTCTCTTATATTTATTTTTCTTTGTTTTTGAATAGAAATTCAATCTGAATCTTAAAAAAAGGAAATGTCACCAAACTTCTGGTGATTCGCCCTCAAGAACAATTTTACTGTCTGAACAGACACTACTAAACAAACAAACAAAAATAAGGCAGCAGAAAATTTCACCCCAGCTCAGTCAAGTACACATAAATACCATTTTCTCCATCAGTGAAATATGAATACTTTTATAGCATAGGATCTGACAATTACCAGCCTCATCTCTGACCAGAGGTTGATTTGATATTGATGAGAGAACAAATAAGGACTGTAGTTGTCCATTGTATGTGAAAACCTCTAGAACTGAATCTTGGTTGGTCTTTTCAAAAATATAGATCATCCATAATTTTGGAAACGGAGGAAGAATCATACTAATGAATGGAAGGAATTTGGAAAGTGCAAAACAGGCTTTGATGAACATTACTGATAAGCAATGAAGTAAAATGCACATACATCCATATAAATGGCCAGTGAGAAGTTATGTAAAAAAAAAAAAAAAAAATTAGTAAACAAAAAGTCTAGTCAAGTTTACTTACATATCCTGCATTACATCCACGGCAAGGATGATCATTTTTGCATACAGTTATAAAACCTGACTGAAAACTAGACTTTGAAGGTTTGGTCCACCTGGAAGGTGCTTATTTCCTTTAAAGATCACAAAATCTAATTTAGAATACTTTTACTTCTATTCTACAATAACAGGCCATACATTAAGTAAAGGGTATTATTTCTCAAACTACCCTAACAAAATTGAAAATCTAGAGTTTCTTGACAGGAATAATGTTTTAGTATTGACCCATATAACAATATAATTTATATAGTATAATCATAGAATTTACAAGTTATTTTAATAAAATTACCTGGCTTGTGGCAAACCATAGCTGGTTCCTACTCCAACACGTGGTAAGCTGTACACAACCTTTTTCACTGTTGCTTGGTCAGGAAAATTAAACATAACAGAAGCTAAATGAAAAAGAGAGAATACAGAGTAGTAAACCATCTTCAGAATTCTTTATATTCACCAGCATGTATTAAAACACTGTTTGGATTTTATTTGGGAAGAGAAGTCAGTTCCATTTTTATCCTTTGGGCATTCAAGTTAGAACAGAAACTCCAGGCATACACCATTCCTATAATATTGGCTGGTTAACATTTTCTACTAACTCTCCACAGTTTGCATAAGACCTGAGTGAGGTATACCTCAGAGGAACTATAGCTTGCCATTAGCCCATATCATCTCTTATCTAGCTGGGAAGTTTGCATAGTATTTGGTCTTCTAATAGGTGCACTAAAATACATGGAACCAGAAAAAGATTAATTACCTCTCCAGTTGAAGTAAAAACTTATATCAAAGTTCTTTAGAGCAAAAGACTACTGACTAACCTCACCAACCACTCAACTCTGATTCCAAGTAGCATATTTTCATACACAAAACACCACTGTTACATTTACTCATCTGGTCCTTTTTATTTTAATTCAGTTTTTAATTAGAAAAGGAAATTACCTTCCCAGGACACTGGCAGAATGTTGTCATTTGGATATATTTTTTTTCTTTTACTCAATGGCATCTGTTAGAAAACCTTATAATATGCTAGCTGTACTACACTTCACCAAAAAAAGTCATTACATGTGCAAATTCTGATAGACGTATCTGGGAGACCCCACTTATAGGAAAAAAATGAATTAATGCTGCTTATCACCAGCTGTGAACCAAGAGCTGAGAAAGCGAGATCTCCAGTGAGCAAGAAATACTGCATTTCATGTAAACAGGCAGTGAAATGAAGAACGAACCTGTAATGAACCTACATAACAGCATAACATCCACATAGGTATGTATGATTAAGAAAGCCTCAGTTATAAGAAAAGCTCACTAACACCAGTAAATTCCATGTGGAAACAAATCCACAAAGCAGTAGTGCCAATTCCTGAGCTCACGGACTACATGTTCAGGTAAACATACTGGACAGGTATGGTATATGTCTCCTATACATGGGCAACCAGCCCCTTTAGCTCTATCCATCTCCTGTAAGTAGCCCAGCTGACACCTGTTTCTCCCCACTGACAGTTTAAGAGACCTTATATTCCTGACTTGGTTCCTCTGAGTTGTACCTAAGATTAAAGTCTGAAGGAAGTACGGTAAATACCCTTCACAGTAGTCTGGGTTTTGAGTAAGGAACTCATATCATTTGAAATATATACATTTATTAATTATGTAAGCTGTGTTTTTAAGGATTGTTATGCTAATAGCAGAAAATTAAAAATGAATATTAGAATTTAATTCCTAATTTAAAAAATAGTAATTCCTAATTAAATAAGCAGTTAAAATTTAACCATTTACTCAGATGCCTTTTTTTTTTTTTTGGAAAAACTTTTGTGCTAGTAGACATTACACTAAAATATTTACAAAAAAAAAAAAGAGGAAAGGGGCAGATAGGAAAAGCAAATATCCGACTAAACATTTGAAGAATGTTTACCAATTGCAATGATCTGCCTTTATAAATACATCTTACTGCTGCACAGAAAACAGTGAGATTGATTTATGTGATTGATTATAACATGAAATACACAATTGAACACAAGTAATAAGTACTTTACCAAAGGACATGCAGAGTCTAAATTCTGAAATTAACACTATGCAAAATACCAACTGGAACTTTTTTATGCAACAAAATAAAGAAAGACATACTTCTGTTTGCCATAAACACTTCCAAAGCTGTGTTCTGGAGAAGATAACGTCTTGAAAAAACAGCCCGAATCTCGCTGAACATCCATTTTCCATGAAGGCCTTCTGTATAGGCAAGGACCTTTAAAGAAATTAAACGGTGACAGTTACTGTCAGAAGTTTTTCATGACAATAAACATAGTTAAGCTGTACCCATCAGTGAAGTACAAGTAAGTTAATTGTATTTCTTTATAACTTAAAAATCATAAGGTAAAATATGAACTTGAAAGATCTTTAAAATGCGATGAGACGTAGCTGTTAGAAAAATATCAGTAAGAGCAATAACCTGATACTCCTAAGATGTATTCCTCATGAGTCACATTAACTTTTTTCCTCAAAAAACACCAAACTTTATTAGCAAGCACAGGATAACAGACACAGTTGCAATTATGCTTAGCTGCTTTTTCTTCTAACAGTGCACATGATAGAGTTGTCAGTTATATACTGGGTAACATACTTACTTCTGAGGCTAGCTTGTGCTAAGTACAACCAAAATAATATATCCTGCTACTGATATCCATTTCAGACTCATAAATTAGAACTCTCTATATTCCATTAATAAATACAGAAAATAGCTAGAACAATATGTCGAAGCAGTAATGTTTCTAAAACTACGTATATTTGATATCCTAGACCATGAAGAAAACAATTTTGTATTTTTGTATTTTTAATTAAATGTGAAAATATTTTAAAACAAAATAATTATCTTAGAGGTCTCTTCCAACCTAGATGATTTTGTGATTCTGTGAAAAATTAGCATTGCTTTTCCAGTTTGTCAGTTTCTCAACTGAATGTACTGATCTAATATTAGATATTAAAACATTAAAACTCTTTTTCACTCCTCCTTCACTGTTCTGGGTGTCCAGGAAAACAAACAGAAATACACAATTTAATTAGGTATCACCTTTATTAACTAATCTTATATGTGACTCATCATTACAGCAGCATCTTGTGGTGTAAAACAACTCTTCCCTAAACTTTTTCATCATCTGGAAGGCTGCTTTTAGCCCTCCACTTCTTCTCAGGTGGGCTCTGCCCAGGCCCACACCTGAGACCCTGACACACTTCCTCCTATGAGTAGTCAGTTTGGGATGGGGACCACCCCATCACTGCACCCAATTGCATTTCCCAGGTTCTGTAGTGTGTGTTCCCCTAGGTTGCAGTTAAAAGAGTAAAATGCCTGGTGAAATAAAGAAATACAATGAACACTGGCAGTAAAAGGGAAAGGTAACAGGAAGGTTTGACCAGATTTAATTTCTCTGTTCTCCATTATGTGCATAGAAACTTTTAGCATACCAGCTTGCAGTGCTTTAGTCACTCATTCAAGGCCTTTGCTTTCTGTAACCATGACCTCCCCCCGGCTTCTGAACAGGGAGATGTTAGGGAGACCATATGTTGCTGCTGTCATCTATCTTTTATGCTTGAGGCAATGGAATTTGTATTCCTTCAAGTTTTCACTGATGTATCTTCAAGTTGGTACCATCTTCATAAATGAAAAAGCTAATTTAAGTTTGTACATATTGCATTAAAAGAGCTCCATGGATATTTATCAAAATTTTGTCCTCCATAGTTTTTTTCTCATAACCATGATGAGTCCATTTCAGAGATGAGAGTAACATTGGCAACAAGCCAAAATGTGCTTTGGCACACTGAAAAGTGTTCAAATGTTAGTTCTGTCTTTGACAGAAGCTAGCGAGAGGAACGTGGTGAGCCCCCTGTTCTGTTTACATAAGAAGATACAGACAAGCTATATTGTGTGAGCTCTTCCATTCACCGCAGCTCTCCAGACTAACTAAACAAAGCCTTGAAAGGAAGGAGCTTGATTTCTTTGGAGGTCCTGAGATACATATAAGAGGCTATATGCTACCTCCATGCAGTTAACTCTCCATGGACTAGCTGTTGTATTACTACATCATATGCTAAATTCTTGCAGTGGGAAATTAACCTTCATGTAAAACTCTGCAAATCATTTTCACTTTGAACTTTGTTGACTTCAGCTTCTAGCCACTGGATTTCATGACACCTTTGTCTATGAGATTGGAGAGAACTCTAGTATTAGATATCTTTTCCTTGTGTAGGTGATTACAGACTGTTCTCCAGTTACTGTTTAGCTTTCTCTTTGACAAGCTAAATAAACCAAAATTTCCTTCAGTCTTTCACTGAGATCAGATGTAGGATACAGCTGCTACTGTGTATGTGAAATTCAGATGATTAAGTACAAGTATAAAGAGAGTACAACCTTCTTCAGATGTATTCTGCTGATGATACATAATTTTTGTTAGTACAATCTCTCTTAAGATACTAACAGGAAATAGGGAGGAAAACACTTAAGTTTCAAAAGACTAAATGATGAGAACAGTCTCTCACAGAGGAGTCTGAAATGTACCTAACTGTAACCAGATCTATAGTAGCAGCAGAGTTGCCAAAGAATTAGCTCCTTGACAAGACACCCTGTTTTAGGAATTCACTTTTTATTTCAAATATGTTCCTAGTTATCCTACTTTTTTCTAAGGAAAAATATAATACTGACTACATCCTATGTATTAACATTCTACACCATTCACAATAATACATTTACAATGTCTTGATATGAACCAGAGCTGTGTTATTATAGATCAACACTATCAGCATGTTATATGCTGAACATACACTGATTGCCTTTTGGTTCTTTCTCTTCTACACAAGGATAAAACAACCATAACTTCATAGATGTATATTTACACACACACCCTCCCCATCCCTCCTCCCTTCCCCTCAAATGAATGACTTAAGATAGCATTCCAGATGAGCCTAAAGGAGTAGAAAGTGTAGGAAATCAGAGGAAAGGAAGGAGGCTATAATTAAATTATTGTACTCAATTATGCTCTTCTTAACTGTCTCTTAGTCCCACAAATATAAGATTATCATACTGATAACAAATCATCTAAATTATTTCAGTAATTTTGTTTTATTTTCCTGTATAGCTTCCTGTCAAAGATATACTACCATTTTTGTCATCTTCCAAAACATTAGTCTAACACTACTTTCACATGATGTATTAATCCTTCCATTATTAGGTGTCTATAGATGACAGTCAAAATTTTTGAAACTGTCTGCAGGATTCTTTCCTGTTATTATAAAAACAAAGAATTCTTCACTCAGAGGGTGGTGAGGCACTGGAACATGTTGCCCAGAGAGGTTGTAGATGCCTCATTTCTGGAGGTGTTTAAGACCAGGCTGGATGAGGCCCTTAGCAACCTGATCTAGTGGGTGGCATCCCTGTCTATGGCAGGGGGGTTGGAGCTAGATGATCTTTGAGGTCCCTTCCAACCTAGGCCATTCTATGATTCTGTGATAAGGTTATTACCCTCTTTTGAATTTGAATCTTTTAAAGGGAATCGTATTCCCCCCCCCCCCTTTTTTTTGGGGGGATGGGGGAGATGTTTTTTTTTCATTTTGCTTTCTCTTATCATACATGTGAGGGCCCAGCTATTTTTTATTTCTTAGAAACTGCATTTACTCTGTATTTCATTATTGGGAAAGACATGGAAATATCTGCTTTGTTCACCAATAGGCATTGAAATTATTACCCAGATTTCTGAAGCCAAAATTATTGTGTGCTCCATCAAATATTTTGATGTTGTTTATATTTGAAGGCAGTACTCTTTGTTTTGATAGTTTTACAAGTTTGTCTCCTAAAAAACAGTTGTGAAGACTTTTTTTTCTATCATGTATTAATGTCTGAAACTTTATGATTAAGCACAGAATTGTAGATAGGTCCTATATAAGCTCTTCTTCATAAAATGAAAATCAACCAACCATATCTACACTGGAATTGAGCAAATTTTCATTTATAATATAAGATGTAATTATTTGATTTAAAGCTTATTTCTCCCTTTAAAAGCCTGTAACTTACTCAGAAATATTAGTATATTTTAAAGTTAATAATAAGTCCACCAGCCAGAGAATAGATTAAGAATAAAAAATTGCTAGAATGCACTGCAGTTAAAACAGAACTGTGAGTCTAACAGCACAAAGAGAAATCTCTAAACCTTGGGGTTCTGTAATATGGAACATCTATTGGTGACAACTAGATTAGATTAGGAAAGCAGCTTGAGATATGGAAATGGAAAACTCTATTGAAGAGAACAGAAAACTTACTGAAGTATTTTCTTACCCAAATATGAAGGCTCCTTTATTTTAATTTCTGAGGTAATCAAGATTTTATTATTTTTTTTTTTTTTTTTCCAGTTGAGAGTTGGGATGTTTTTGATCATAAGGCTACTTCAGCTATTATTCAATTATTGATAATGAATTAATTGTTAAATAACAGCTGGAATTTTGAAGTATGACACTAACCAGAACATGAGAAATACCAGTTTCCACTCTGCTAGCATCCTCTGATGGATTATTCCCACAGGAAAACACTTTCATATTGAGGTATATTAGGTGTATTTTTGCAGCTTTATACTATATTTGGTATCTCATAGCACCAGTCACAACAGTACAGTTCTGTCCCCTTTCTTTTGATTATCGTTTTTGGAATTGAAATAATCAAAAAATCATGTATTCTAAGTTGCTTACTTCATAGTAAGAATGTTCACTTCCCTGGCCTTTTGTAAAGAATTGCAGCTGAGTGGGATACTGTTGCATCTTGGTAGCCTAATGCAACATTTCATGTTTTTATTTGATTCAAAGACCTGCAGACAATGCTTTAAAGCACCGCATTCACAATCTGCCCTCTGAGAAGTACAGTAACCCTAATAATTTATTTATTTCACTCTCTTTTCCAGTATATAAATGCTTTAAGTTAGGTGTCCAGAGCTGTAATTTTCACCTAACTCAGCATGTCTTCCTCAACACTGGCAACTAATTCATTTATGCAGACTATGCTGTACCTCATTTGTTTGTTTGTTAACAAAGCTTGAGAAGTTGGGTTTCTTCCAAAACAAAATAAGCTTTTGTCATCCCCATATGTACTGGATTTATAGTTTGAACAGAGTTTTTGTTAGTATTTCATTCTTCACTCATCATCAACAACTCTTGGAAGAGAGATTACCTGCAGGAGCCAACTATGACTATCTATCTCATGTGTCCCAAACTTGAACTAAAAACAAGAAGAAATCTTAGTTCATTTCAATTCCACAGCATTCCCCACACCTATGCTATCAAAAAGAACAAAAGCAAAGCATCCAATTTTTCCCTTGAAAAAAAAACTGAGGAAAAGGAAATGGGGATGGAGATGGAAGGATGGAAGGTCTGAGATTGTTTGGAAGAAGGGAGAAAGGAATATACCTATTTTTTCTGTCTTGGTTTTCCAGTATGAGGGAAAAATAAATTATTGCAAAAACCTCAGGGGAAAAAAAAAAAAAAAAAAAAAAAAGTCATGAACTTTATGAACTTTCATAGTTCTCCTATTCTTATAGTTTTGTACAAAAGTGTAGGGACAATCACATTTTCATCTTCTCTTGATTTCTGGGAAAAAAAAAATGTGTTTCATACTATCTTACCACCAATTTTGAAGAGGAAGAGAAATAGAGTCCATTGCCTTTTTCATTATATATATATATATATATATATATATATATATATATATACTAAGACTATACTAGGTGGAAGCAGACTCTTTTCAGTGTTGCCCAGCAACAGGACAAGAGGCAGCTGGCACAGACTGAAGCACAGGAAGTTCTATTTGAATATGAGAGGGCACTTTACTGTGAGGGTGACAAAGCACTGGGACAGGTTGCCCAGAGTGGTTGTGGAGTCTCCTTCTCTGAAGATATTCAAAACCCGCCTGGATGCCATCCTGCACAATGTGCTCTAGGTGTTCCTGCTTGGCAGGGGGGTTGGACCAGATGATCTCCAGAGGCCCTTCCAACCTTGGCTATTCTGTGATTCTTTGATTCTGTGATAAGTGTATCTTACTGTGTTAGCAAGAAGCCCATACACTTACTTTACTATAATACGGTCTTCCAGGTCTTTCTCACTTCTCCATTCCTATCCCTTGGTGTTCCAGGCTTCCAAGTAATGAGCTTGGATATGGTTTCTCATGACAGAACTTTCTGTGAATTCAGTTACCAAGGAGGGAAGAGAAGAGTAGCTCTCTGTAATCTGCCTTGTCAAATGAATGTTTAATTTTCCCTAAAGTTGAGAAAGTGTTTTTTGTTTGTTTGTTTTTACAATGAAATTCTATTGTTAACTAATTTTTTTTTTTTTTTTTTTTTTAAGTCTGACACTACCCTACCCTACCGTAAGAAGAGCAAAATATAGTTGTAATAGCCATGAACTATCCAAAAGGTTTCTGATTATGTCTTTTTCCTCCCTATCATCTGGTGGAAACTATATTTTCTACTTTCTGTATTAAGTGAGCTATCAGGCCTTTAGTACTTAAGAAAAAATGCTAAAATACAAATTTATATATGGATAGGCAGGAAAGAAGAAAAAAGATGGAAAGGGAGAAAAAACAACTATAATTGTGGGAGAATCTGCTACCCTTCATTCTATTTGTTTTTCAGGCATAAAGCAGTAGTTAATTTCATATTAACCATTTCATAACAGCCTGATAATCATAAACTTAATGGAACTTATCTGGCACATTCCCCAAATTCATGTGTTACTGGATGTGTCCCATTTTACAACCTCAGCACTTAAAAAGTAGATATGTGCCAATAAAATGTGGAGTAATTCACAAAACAAACCACAGTGAATAGATATTTCATCAGAGACCTGTCTAGAGCCACCTACAAAAACATGCACCTGATTCAGTTACACAAGGCATTCATAAAGCAGTTTAACATTACTGTGTGCTTTTAGAAGTTACAAACAAAAGAAAACAATTACTGAAAAACATGCTCTCCTCTACTGTTAGGCATTTGGATTGCCCTCTTTCAAGTGCTTGCTAACATCACTGTTTGCTTCAAAGAAAATGTGAAATTCTGAATGTCAGGCTGCATGATTGTTTGTTGTATTCTAAACACAGATTGAAATGAGAGACATTAATGGCATGGAACCAGTCTCATAGAGTTTATGAAATACTATATTGAGTAAACAGCATACCATTTAAAAAATATTTAACAAAGTACTGAATAATATCAAAATTTTGCAGGAAAGATATGCTTACAGTGTAAAAAGGGGTCTGTCCTGTCCAGACATGTAAATGTATAAAGAAAACAAATATATCTATTAAGCAATTTGAAAAACAGGTAAGTTCAAATGATGATGCAGCATGCATTTGTTTTTCTGAAATGGGAAATTGAAAATGTAAACAGATGGGAAATGAATTTAATATCCTGATGTATTTAATATCCTAATGTTTCACTGACTTTTAAATATTATTTTATACACCCTTTTAGCCTCTGTAAGACCATCCTGTCTAGCCACATTAAACATTTCTGCAATCTCACCAATGTGCTATACTTCCATTTTTTCTTAGCATGCTTCTTAGCCTAGTAATACTTTCTCAATTTCTCTTTATATTTAGCTCTCTAGCCCCCCTACTAATGGCATGCTTCTGTGCAAAATATTTCTTTATTTGTAAGCCTTAAAAGCTTTACTACAAACAGTTCTTGTGATACTATGTTCTTCAGGATGAGCTGAGCAGTTATGTGCCATTATAATTTCTCAGTCCACATTAATTTTAAAAATCTTTTTCAGAGGTCTTTTTTTTTTTTTTTTTTTTTTTTTTAAATAAATATTGGCACTCTTGCTTCATTTTTCTCCTCCTCTTCAGGGATCTAAAAAATGCAGATATTATTTTTGTGGTTTTGGGCTTTACTTCCTTGCCAATTTTTCTCAGATTATACTTCTACTTCCAATGTTTTTCTAAGCTTTCAAGAGGCCCCTTTTCTTGAAAGATGAGGTTCTGTTCACCCCAACTTCTTATAAGTTTGATTTCTATGGTCAGCATACAGCTTTATTATCCATTAAAACAATGTCCACTCAGCTGACAGTCACTGATGCTCTTATTCCCACATTCATTTTCAATCATCTGAAAAATTATTTGAAGTTAGCCCATTTTCAGGCCATTTTCCTCTTTTCAGTGGTAAGATTGTTTTACATGTTATTATTTTATGTTCTAGGAAACTAATGGAAAAGATATGGGATTTTCTTGAGAAGCAGCAGCAGTAAAGTTAATGGAGTAAAAAATCTCCTACCCTTAGGTATGGAAGTGCTGTTGATAAACATTAATGTTCTGATCAAAATAATCCAAAGATATTTTAAGCATTCTAAATGCATTATTTCAAACTTCTCTGCTTCTGTGAAACACAAATGCATGGTTTTAAATATAAGAATAATTGCTATTGACATGGGAAGATACTACCTTTGTCAACACAACATTCTGAAATAACAATTTTTATCATTCATTTTATGGGCATTACTTGTCTGTGTACTTTTGCATGGTTTCCCTTCTTCACTATGTACAGACTGTTAATTTAGACAACTCCTGGAATGCGGACTATGGACTGAAATTCCTGAGAAGAATATCATCAGGAAGATATAACAGATTTAGACTTTACTACCTTAGAAAAGGTAGATGGAGGCATTTGTAAGCTCTATTTTCAAACTACATTCCAACAATTACTGTTTTAAGTTTCATTTGATTTAACAATTCTAAAAGCAGGAATAAAACCAATTATGCTGGCTGGGCCAACAACGTACATCAAGAAGCAGAGGATAAATATATTCTCATGGAATAGAAAGATATTGGAGCACAGCCCAACTCAAAAGACAAAGGTTGTGGAAAAAATATAGGGGCAAAATACAAAGTAGAGAAGCACAATTAGTTCTCATTATTAATGGGATTGAAGCAGATTGTGCCTCTAACCTCACAAGGTTTAAGATGATTTTGTATTGAGTTTGGCAACAATGGGAAATTAGACTTAACTCTAGTAAGAAATCATAACAGAACTGCTGTTTCCATTTGGAGTCTATACACAGTGCTTTGAGACTAATCCAAACAGTCCAAACAGGATGGTGGTGATCTCAGTATTTACACTCAAACTGCTCTGAGCAGTTCTGCCTCAGTGTCATATTCTGTGAAATGAATTTTTTTTTATTTTTTTCCCAAGTAGAACTGTGCAAATTACATTTTTGGTTGAGTAGACAAGCCAAGTAATAACACATAAAATTGATGTGATCTGAGCAAAAACACAGTTTTTTTTTTTTTTTTTCAAGATTAGAAATGAAGAGCTTGGTTTTTCTGTCAAATGGTTAATTTTGGACCTCCTTAGCAAAAGTAAACAATAGAAGGAAAGCACTTGTCTTTTTCATAGATCCAGGGAGAAAGCAGTGTTGATAAAATGCCTATAACTGGTAACAGGAGTCGTGCATGTATTCGTTGAAAAGTCACTTGACAGAAAAATTCAGATTTATTTAACTAGAAATATTCATGGATTTGACAGAATTCGTCACAGTATCAGCTGAAGAAATTTGCAGAACTAGATTTAAACACCAGTGTGAAAACAAAAAAGTCCTCTGCTGCTTAAAGTGAAAAGTTGGGATAGGCATTCAAATTCAGCTTCCTTCTATCTTAAAGGCATTTGAACTCAAATCACACCCTTCCTGAACAGTTCTGCCTGCTCTAGCTCACTGCTGTGCTGGATATGAGCAGCTCATAGCTGGAAGAGTGGTCCAAGAGAGCATCATACAAATGAGCAGAGAGGAAATCAGCTGTCTCAGCTGTTGCCACTCCAGGGAAAGGCAGCATCAAGCAGCTCCTGGCAAGCTCCTACACACATATCACTGATCACAGAAGCTCCCTGATTCCTGCTACTTTCCTGCAGGGACTGCGATGCAAGCATTGCTTGTTGGTCATCACTTGCCAATATACAAGCAACCTGCTCCAGAGTACCTGCAGAAGCTATTCAGCAGCTACTTCTTGCCTTTGTGCAAGGCATTGGTGGCTCTGATGTATTTTTTTAGGGCTGTAGGATGATCCACTGTGACCAGACTGGCTTTTGGCTGCCACTGACACTTGGCACTGCATTTGGCAATATCCATCCAAGAAGCAGTCATTGACCACGTGTGGCAGCAACAGCTTCTGCTGCCCACTGAGTTCTCAGAGAAATGGGAATGGCTTCCTCACATGGAAGGTTTTACCTTTCCTCTGTACAGGCAAACTCATCCAGTGGTCAGCACGTTCCCATCAACATAGTACAGCACTCTGTCTCATACCACCAATCAGTCAGCTGATGCTAATTTCCTCTGCATTATCCAACAGCTTTCTGTCATTTCCCTAATGTGCTAGCTTGAACTTGGCCTCTGCCTAGATGCAGTAGGAGTTGGCAGGGAGAAAACATTTTTGGGTGGTTGGAAGAGGCACTGAAACAGTTTGAGCTAGCATGAGACTGGAGTCCTTGCTTATTGATATGGGACTACAGAATAGAAAAAGTTCTGAGAGGATAAAAGGATCATCCCCATATTCAGTTATATTAGTAGGTATTCATTCACTGAGGAATGCTCCTTTATGACTTATACCCCCCCAAAATCAAACTGGCAAATACACAAAACTGAACCACAAAAATCAGCCACGCCCTTTCATATCTGTATGTTTTAAGTGTAAATCATTTTCTTTTCCCCATTAAGGCCAGGCCGGATGGGGCCTTGGCATCCCTGCCTATTGCAGCGATTCTCAGGACACCAAACTGGGAACCTACATTTGGACAGTTTAACCAGACTTGAAGTCTATTCCCACTGACTGGCCTGGGCCATGTGAGTTGCCTCTTATGGGAAGCACTAGACAGGTCATGGTGTTGAGGTGGTTTGAATCCAGGACTCATTCTCTCTAGCTGATGTTCCACTTTCTAAATAACAATCAGAGAAGGGAATAAAAATGCAAAGTGTAAATTCCATTCCCCTCAAAAATAGACAAGAAATGAAAAAAGTCTCCACAGTTTCTGGGTGAGTGCGTTGACCATTGAGTTATTGCAAAGGCATAGAAGAACCTCATATTCTTTGACATTCTAAAATTGTGCCTTCTGGTGCTAACTCCACCTTGTGTATTAATTTTTCACCTTACATTGAGGGTGAGTCAATCATTTTAAGACTCAGCAAAAAACACAGGAATAGTTTGATGAATAAAGAACGTGTGGTATCCAAAAATATGTTACATGTTCCTTCCCAAGAATAAAGACATCACAAAATCCTCAGGGTCTTTTTCTGCAGAACTTGCATACCAATTTATTTATTCCAATAATAAAGTCTAAAGACTACAATGTATCATGATGCAATTCTTTAATATTACAAAAACTGAAGGCACTAAAAGAAAAAGGCCTTAAGAAAAGTGTAAAAATTGAGTTTTATGAAATGTTACCCATTTACTACCAAATGATAGGTAGAAAGAAAAATGAATGTCACTCTTTTTACAGATGTAATCTCAATGTCATACAGAAGATACTAGCATCTTGGATTTTAACAGCTTAACATTTGATTTATTCAATGCAGAACCTGTAAGAGCTAAAAACTATAAAGGCAATTAGAAAGTAGCATATTTTTCTACTATGGAGCTTTTTAAAGTTTTTATTCCTAATATCATAAAATCATAGAATATCCCAAGTTGGAAGGGACTCACAATATCTCTCCTTATATAAGACTGATCATAAACCATAGAATTTGTTGTGAACTTGATTGGTTAATCTACAAAACTTGATTGGTTAATCCTGACATTTGGGGATATAACATGATTAATTTCTACTTCTAAAATTTTAGTTATCTTAAAAAATATATTTTTATAAGCAAAAAGTAATATATGAATTTATAAAACAGTAGATATTATACATCTGCAGCATCCTTATCATCCCCAAACTTTCAGTATTATAGTTTGTATCAGATTGACATAATCTTCAAGAAATTCAAAATTCGACAGCTACTACATGCTCGGCTGTGATCCAGGCTCCAAACCTGCCTTGCCCCCTCCTATCAGCCACTAGACGGGTGGAAGTCAGTTTGCTTGATGTCTTCAGGGCTGCTCTGCATTGTCAGCCTCCAATGGCCCTAAAGAACAATTGCACTTTAAGTGAACTATGGTGAATACATATCAAAATATTTTTATCTTCCTAATATATTGCCATTCCAACTGGTTATTTATTTACCCATTTAAGATGAACGTGCTGGAGAAGGCAAGGAATTATAACATTGGTAAAAACATTGATCCACTGCTCCTATAGCAATCAAAATTCTATTATACTTTTTGTTATTATATATGGAACATTATCTTATGTTACTAAGTCTGTGAAAGGAAAGTGGAGCAATACTTCTTTTGTGTATTTTAACTTGGAGTGCTGGTAAACAGCCTGCTGTTTAGCTAAATCATAATTTAATTAGTTTGCATTTCATTACAGTTATTTTGCTTTAATATTAAAGAAAAAGTACATAGGCATTCTTTACTTGCTTAAAGGAAAAATCTTAGTATCAAAGACAGTAATTAAGCACTGAAAAATAAATCAGCACAAAGTATAAAAACTGGAGAAATTAATATGTATCAAGTGTAAACTGCATATAGAAACCCCATGAATGATTTTTATATTAATTTCAGTAAATGGAGCCACATTTATACAGTATTTTCTATATATGCACTCTGTGTATTCTATATGTACTTTCATATAGTTATCAATCAGCTTGTTTAATTTGAACAATATAAAAGTCAAAATGATAGATATGTACAACTTCTTTGGTGTGTTTAATCCTGTACAAAAACAAAACTAAACAAAACAACAAAAAATAATTAAAAACTAGGAGAAATACTAAGAGTCTATTTATCAATCTAGCAAAGATGAACTCTGGGGCACACACTTAGTCTTCTGATATCTATAATAGCAAAGGAAAGAAGTGCTATAGCAGATTTAATATACAGTTCCTTCCTCTTTGGATTTCTAGCCAACTGGAATGCAAACCTGCGTGTCATAAATTTAGGCATACTAACAGGCTTTCCTGTGGTGAACTCTAGGTTCCCAGTATGAAATTACTGCAACACCTGTCAGCATGTAGAGATACTTTTTGTGAATGCTCCTATGTTTTTGTCCACTATAAGCTGCACCACCACAGCAGACATTTGGACTTTATGGATATAGTATACAACTATGAAAAATTGTGCCAATCCTAGCCTAGGAGGCTTCCCTCATAGAGCCTCAGTAAATTTATTCTTTTGCTTTAATAAGAAAATTATTAATAATATGAAATTTATCTCAGGGTTTATGAAGAGATTTGATATTTCCACATTTTTTAATAGATTACAATAGTCCACTATTCAAATTATTGTACTAATCTAGATTTTTTTTATTTTTTTTTTTAATGTGGGTAACAGGCTAATTGCTTTAGTAGACAATAAACCCTATTAACTTGTATAGACAGATTACTGCCTGTACTGTGATTGGTTCCATTTCTACTGCCATTAAATCCAGATTTGATGCATACCACATTCCTTCTAAAGAATACAAGCATCCTGTGTAATAGTCTGATAGACTCAATTTTACGAGATGAATCTTTTCTTTGCAGCTGAGAATCCCAATTCCTAGTCTCCAGTTGAAGCTGAACATACAACAGGCAAGCTCAGCAGCTTGCAAATTTGCTTTTCTTTCACTGAAATACAAGAAATTCAGACCAAAAGGAAAAAATGGTAAAATAAAAGCAAGAATAATTAATCTTAGCTCTCTTACATATAATGATGTTCTATGTATGCTAAAGTACTGGTAAACATACAGTGATCCTCAGTTTTGCATTATTATTATGAAGTTCTTTCAGTTTAGGAGTTTATTCTACATAAACATGTATTTGTAACAATGAAAGAAAATGGTACAAAAGGATAATATAGTTTAATTACATGAAGCAATCAGAGATTTGAACTCAGCAGTTCAAAAGTTTAGAGTCACCTGCCAATTTCAACACTGAAAAAAAAATAGATGACTGCTAATTGTTATTGTAGTTGTTATATGACTATTTTTTGTTCTTATGCTCAAAAGCGACAACAATAACTAAAAAAATGGGGCACATAGCTATTGAAAGAGCATAGTTTTGCCAGTAAAAGAGTTTACCGCGAAATATATGCTTTTCTTCATTTATATTAAAAGGAATTCATGATGAAACCAAACTAAAATAAGTCCCCACTCAACTTTTAGCACAAGGATGCGTTACTTTTGGAGCAGCCTTTGAGAGAAAATCCAACATATGCCATTTGACTATTGCAAACTAATCCTCACTCTGCTTCTATTTCTTTCCATGAACTGCAATGTAAGGTCCAATAGACAGCCTCAGATGAGTCTCAGGTCCAGTACATGCTTTTCAAACTTAATCAAGGGAATATAAAAATGTATATAAAAGGATGAAAGTGTCTTTGCTTTCTATGTATTGCAGAAAGAGAAGCAAAAAGCTGGAAAAAAAAAAAAAAAAAAAAAAAAAGTGAGATGTTTCATATGGGAAGGTTAAGTCTGATGCTAATGCTTATTTAAAATGGTGACAGTCTGGAGTAGTGAAGCCTTGCTGGGCTGCTTTAATTTCTCCCTGGAATAGCTCTCTCCCAACCTTCGGCAGCACATCAAAGTCTCTGGAGCTCAATTAAAATTGGATTATATTGAAATGCTCTATCTATGAAACTGTGTGCTCACTAACACTTTTCTCTCCGTAATACTCCAGATGACAGTTGCCCATCCCAATTTAAACAGTTGTCATAGAGACCATGAACTAAAGCAGCAGTAACTAACAATATAAAGGAAAGGTAAGTGGTAGGATTTCTGTGAATGAAGGGCTTGGTTTTCAGCTGCAATGCTCACCCTGGAAGCAGCTATATGCAGACAACTTAAAAGGCTGTAATGGTCTCTGCCCCTCTAAGCAGAGGGGCACGGGAAGCAAAATAGTATTTTGAAAGTATGGCAATATTTTTTTTTCTTTATTTTTTTTCCTCCAGTAACTAGAGACATGCTTGACACACCATCATGTTTTAGCTACCTAAAAAATCTGGACTCAAGTGACAGTCCCTAAGAAAAATAACAGATATAACCATGGAGTCAAACTACAGTCACCAATCTGAAAACTATAGCAGTCAATACGTTCTTACTAAATGGAATAGTAAAAAATAAGGTATTAAGTTTTTTTATTTTTTTTTTCTACTCAAAAATCTTTTATAAGAGATTCTTTAATCACAGATGAAATGAAAAGGTTTTGTCTTTATGATAATAATCTAAAACGAATGTCTCATACAGATCTGTAAGAAATACAGTGTTTGAATCTATTTAGTTCACATTGTATCATTCAATATGCCTAATGCATTCAAATTGCTTTCTTACTGGTTTAAGCTGTTTAAAATCTATAATCACATACATTTTTGATATACTACATCAAAGCCTGACAATACCACCAGAAAACTCTGGCAGCTTCCAAAAACACAAAATAATATAAACAGCTTAAATTTCTGGCACCACCAGACAGCAATGTATTTAACACTGTAGATTGCTGGTAATGATACTATTTTCTCATGTAGATGGCATGTTTCTGGCACTATAAAACTCTTAACCTTTCTTGTAATTGGCTTACTGAGAGTCCCAAGGTTGTTTTTTGTGCCATTGGGCTGATCACCATGGAAATGAACACTTATTGCTGTTTTACTGTAGTGTTCTCTTTTTCCTGCAAGCCCTCAGTAAGCATGCTCCCAGCTCTCCTGGGAAGCTGGTGTTAGGATTTTGAAGCAGCAACAAGGCAGAGTGCAAGGAGTGCAGGCCAAAGGGGAAGAAAACAAAAACGTGTCAGAAAATCGAAAAACCGCACAGATCAGAATTTGTCAAAACAAGGCCTTGGTTTAAACCAACAAGCAGGGCCCCTACAGCTTGGACCTTGACAAAACGTGGCCTTCTTTACTTTATTATTATTATTATTATTTATTATTTTTAGCCCAGCTGTAGAAAACACCATCTAATGAACCTGTCTGGGGCTGCTGTCCCCATCCTGTCAGGCATGTCAGGAAATGACAAGCACTGGGGACAGGCCGCCGCCAGTCGCAGACAGGCCTGCCAGCTGGAGAGTTCAGCCCCAATCTAATCACACCACCAGAAAATAACTTTCACGCTTTCAGCCTGACAGGATGGGCTCAAGGAAAAAAAAATAGGATGGAAACAATGCTTTTTGTTTAAATTATATACCTTTTGGAAAAATAAAAGAAAAACACTTTTAAAAGCTACTATCACTTCTTGCTGGTTTCCATTAATGTAAAGTGTTTCCTTTGACAAAAAGAAACACCAGTAAACCCATTAATGCCAGCAATTACAGAAGGAGCGGAAAAAAAAAAAAAAAGCCAGTATTGTATTTGGTATGCTTTTGCTTTTGCTGCATATATTGCTATGTACACACACTCTTTACTTATATATAGATTGATATTAAAATATTTTCACCTATTGGCAGAGATAAACTTACAAAAATGTATGACTCATGCTATCTGTTTTTCATCATTTCAAAGAAGCTGGGTTCATTGAGTATTATGTCTCTTCATACCTATCACTCTCGGGCTTGTATTATCATTTGGTCTAAAACTGCCAGAGTGACAATGGTGGCGATGTTCATGCTGCTTAAATAAAACAAAATATTCATACCTAAGAATAACAGTGTGTGTTTTTTGTTTTTGTTTTTAAAGTGCTAGTGCCATTGTCCTCAACATAGGTGGTTCTTTCTTATTTAAACACAAACAATAAACAAATATTAATGAAAATTTTGAACATATATCTTCAAAGGTACCACACAGAAAAACAATTGTTACCCGTAGACACCCTGTCTTTCTCATTCAAAAACTGCCAACACAAATCCCCACTCTATAAATTTAATAATCAAAAATTGCTAACATAGATCTCTGTTCCAGAAATCTAATAATCAGCAAATCCACAGAAAGAGAGGATGAAAAATATTATTAAAAAAAAAAAAAAAAATAGGTTTCCCCCAAAAGTATTATAGCATATTACTAGGTCTAGAAACAAACAAAATTACTTAAAAATACATGTTCAGTTAAAAGAAAAATGTACAATGTTAATTAAGTGTATCCTAAATGTAAATCAAACTATATTTAGCATCTACTGTATGTATTTTAATATCTACATCTTAGTAAATATTTTGCATTATTTGAAGGGTAACTGATATGGAAAATGACTGGTTCATGAAGAATTTGGATTACTATTTTAGGAAGAAATTGTAAATGAGTGTAGGTCTTTCTAATCCCTATAAAATAATAATAATAATAATAAATAATAAAAAAAAAAAAACGAGGATTTGTTATTACATCCTGCCATTCATTCACTCTCTGCTGACAATCTAGATGTCACAAAGTCTGTTTAAAAGCTTGCTATCTCTATTCATCTTTGTTTCTGGCATGAAATAGAGACTATAATAATCTTGTCAAGCCCACGTTTAGACACTAATTCATGACCCTCTGCTGCAATTTAGAGAAAATTCATACATAACTCTTTTAAAACAAACTATGACCCCAGCCGGAAGGGTAATATCTAGATACAGCTGCCAAATATAGGCTGACTAAAGCCACAGCCACCCTAATGTTTCTGTATGGATGAGATGGTCCAAAGTAAGACACATTTTTTTTTTTTTTTTAGCCTGATGAATAAATAGAGGATTTTTTTCCATTTTGAGATATTAGGATTTGATTAAGTAATGTCTCACTTTCCTGGGAATAGAAAAGTTTTTTTTTCTTTCACAATTTATATGTCACAGCTGGAATTGTGAAAATAAAGAAGGCAGGGAGGCGGGGAGGCAGGGAGGGAGGAAGGAAGGGAGGGAGGGAGGCAGGAAGGAAGGAAGGGAGGCAGGGAGGGAGGAAGGGAGGAAGGGAGGAAGGGAGGAAGGGAGGAAGGGAGGAAGGGAGGAAGGGAGG